>NC_091364.1:12536901-12699401 GCF_038502225.1 Cherax quadricarinatus | reverse complement strand
AAAATATTAAACCATCATTAATTCGGCTAATATCGCAAGCAGCGCTTGTATCACAAGTCACTCGGGGAATATTTCCCCTCAGGGAAGGTTCCTTGATGTTGGTGAGGGGCTCTTGATTTAGGGAATTGGATCTGTGTCCAGTTCAATTAAGCAATGCCTTCCACATCGGGCTGTATAATCCTCCGGGTTTAGCGCTTCCCCATTGATTATAATAATAATCGGGGAATATTTTAAGATGACTCAGAAAGTGACGTATACAAAATAAACAGTGTATTTCCAATGTGTGTTGTATGTGTTGTGTGTCATCTTTATACAAGTGTTTCATAATATTGTGTTGCATACTAAACATTACTAGTGTTGCATACTAAGCATTACTAGTGTTGCATACTAAACATTACTAGTGTTGCATACTAAACATTACTAGTGTTGCATACTAAACATTAGTGTTGCATACTAAACATTACTAGTGTTGCATACTAAACATTACTACTAAACATGTTTGCATACTAAACATTACTAGTGTTGCATACTAAACATTACTAGTGTTGCATACTAAACATTACTAGTGTTGCATACTAAACATTACTAGTGTTGCATACTAAACATTACTAGTGTTGCATACTAAACATTACTAGTGTTGCATACTAAACATTACTAGTGTTGCATACTAAACATTACTAGTGTTGCATACTAAACATTACTGCTGTTGCATACTAAACATTACTACTGTTGCATACTAAAGATTACTGCTGTTGCATACTAAACATTACTAGTGTTGCATACTAAACATTAGTGTTGCATACTAAACATTACTAGTGTTGCATACTAAACATTACTAGTGTTGCATACTAAACATTACTAGTGTTGCATACTAAACATTAGTGTTGCATACTAAACGTTAGTGTTACGTATTAAACATTACTAGTATTACATACTGAACGTTACTAGTGTTACCTACAAAATATTACTAGTGATTTTAAATTGCGATTTTAAACATTAGTGTTACTAAACATTACTAGTATCACATAAGTGTCATATACTAAACATTAATGTTACTAAACATTTTTAGAATCACAAACATTACTAGCGGTACATACTAAATATTAGTGTCACTAAACATTACGAGTGTTACAAACATTTTTAGCGTTACATACTAAACTTCCAACCATAACACATTAAATGTTAGGGGTCACAAACCCCGCTATCACAGCAGTAACACGGCGTCGGGGGGTCACAAACCCCGCCATCATAGCAGTAACACGGCGTCGGGGGTCACAAACCCCATCACAGTAGTAACACGGCGTCGGGGGTCACAAGCCCCACCATCACAGTAGTAACACGGCGTCGGGGGTCACAAACCCCAACACAGTAGTAACACGGCGTCAGGGGTCACAAACCCCCATCACAGTAGTAACACGGCGTCGGGGGTCACAAGCCCCACCATCACAGTAGTAACACGGCGTCGGGGGTCACAAACCCCATCACAGTAGTAACACGGCTTCGAGGGTCATAATCCCCGCCGTCACAGCAGTAACACAGCGTTGGGGATCACAAATCCTGCAATCATAGTAACACAGCGCGGGGGGGTCACAAACCCAGCCACCACAGCAGTAACACCGTTTGGGGTCACAAACCCCACCAACACCACAACAGTAACAGCGTCGGGAGTCTCAAACCCCACCACCACCACAGCAGTAACAGCGTCGGGGTTCTCAAACCTCGCCACCACCACAGCAGTAACAGCGTCGGTCACAAACCCCAACACCACCACAGCATTAACAGATCTCCAGAAATATAATATCGCAGTGTATTGACCGAAATATTCAGGAATATCGGCGTCGAGCAAAATCTCAATACAGCTCAGGAAAATATCGCAATGTATCAACAGATTCACACAAAACAATAAACATAAGAAAGTGTAAAAATATCGAATGTTGCATATCAATATTATCATAAACCTAGCGACACACTTTACCGAGAAGCAAATATATAGCAATCTAGTGTACAAATATCGTAACGTAAGGAGATATGTACACCGGTGGAGGCCCACTGCGAAGTGTGTATTCTGTGACACTAGCGCTGTGTGACCCATACAGGTTTAGTGAATCTCATTGAATATAACAAGAGAGTAATAAATAATAACAGCAATACTATACTAATAATAGCAATACTACTACTACTATTACTACTAATAATAATATCGATCAAAACAGTCATATACATGGTAATGAAATATCGAAGAATATCACGTAAAAAAGCATTTGAACTGAAAGGTGTTGATGAAAGGGGGAGAGAGAGAGAGAGAGAGAGAGAGAGAGAGAGAGAGAGAGAGGGAGGGAGAGGGAGAGGGCGAATATCGCGCCAGGATGGTGGTAAGACTAGCGCCGGGGGAAGGAGACGAGGAATATAGCGGAATATCGGCTTGGACCAGCTATCGGCGGGGCGTCTCTGCCACAAGACGAAAGCCAAGGTACACAAGTTAAAGCTGACAGCTCACCACACCTCCTCCTCTAGCATACACCCATTTAATAATACATTTATTACTTCTGTGTACCTGGTGTTACTTACATTTAACTGCTGTTACTTACATTTATTCGTTGTTACTCGTATTCACCTGATGTTGCTTATATTTATCCGTTGTCACTTATATTTACCTGTTGTTACTTATATTTACCCGTTACTTATAGTAACCTGTTGTTGCTTATATTTACTTATTGTTATCTTTATCCTTGGGTATACCTTTTACCTTTGATATACCTTTGATGAGCTCCGAGAGTTTTTCTACTCCCGAAGCCCGGCCATGGGCCAGGCTCGTCTGGTGTTTAGTCAACCAGGCTGTTGCTGCTGGTGGCCCGCTTCCCCATATACCCATCTACATAGTAATAAAAGAAATTACCAAAGATATATATATATATATATATATATATATATATATATATATATATATATATATATATATATATATATATATATATATATATATATAACCTTTTCTCCTGTAAACATTACTAAAGTTAAATAGATAATTTTTTTGCTTTTCTTTTTGGGCCACCCTGCATCGGTGGGAAATGGCGGATTTAAAAAATATATATGTCGTGCTGTATAGGTAAAATCGGTCAATTAGCAAGAACTCTTTTAAAGTTAAGTCCTAAAAATTTCTCTTATACGTTTAAAGATATATTTTTTTCATTTATATTAACATAAAAATTAATAATTTTGCACCAAAAGAACCTGAGAAAACTTACCTAACCTTATTATAACAAGCGCAATTTAATTTAGCCTAATCCAACTAAATATATTTTAGATAAGTTTACAATAACTTAATGCTAAACAAATACAATGAAATATTTTTTTTTCGTTAGGTTCAGAATGATTTTTGCGAAATTAATGCATACACAAATTTTCGCTTGTCTTATTCTGCAAGAAGAGAGTTGTTATTTAAGCCAAAATCACCAGTTTTACCTATATGGCAGGATTATATATATATGTATATATATATATATATATATATATATATATATATATATATATATATATATATATATATATATATATATATATATATATATATATAATGTCGTGCCGAATAGGCAGAACTTGCGATCTTGGCTTGAATAGCAACGCTCATCTTGCCATATAGGACAAGTGAAAATTTGTGTATGCAATAATTTCGCCAAAACCATTGTGAACCTAACGAAAAAAATATATTTCACTGTGTTTGTTTATTATTAAATTAATGTAAACAAATTTAAAATATATTTAGTTGGGTTAGGCTAAAATAAATTGCTCGTGTTATAATAAGGTTAGGAAAGTTTTCTAAGATTCTTTTGGTGCAAAATTAAAATTTTTTACATTAACAGTAATGAAAAAAATATATCTTTAAACGTATAAGAGAAATTTTTACAAAGGACTTAATTTTAAATGAGTTCTTGCTAATTGACCAGTTTTACATATTCGGCACGACATATATATATATATATGTATATATATATATATATATATAAATATATATACATATATATATAAATACATAAATATATATACATATATATATATGTGCAATAAGATCACAGTAAACAGGTGATTTCAGAATATGCAAAACAACCACTCTGAAAGAATAGAGAAATTCCAAGCGCTTTCGTGACTACTCACATTATCAAGGAACTATGATAATGTTCCTTGATAATGTGAGTAGTCACGAAAGCGCTTGGAATTTCTCTATTCTTTCAGAGTTGTTGTTTTGCATATATATATTTTTTTTTATTATCACACTGGCCGATTCCCACCAAGGCAGGGTGGCCCGAAAAAGAAAAACTTTCACCATCATTCACTCCATCACTGTCTTGCCAGAAGGGTGCTTTACACTACAGTTTTTAAACTGCAACATTAACACCCCTCCTTCAGAGTGCAGGCACTGTACTTCCCATCTCCAGGACTCAAGTCCGGCCTGCCGGTTTCCCTGAACCCCTTCATAAATGTTACTTTGCTCACACTCCAACAGCACGTCAAGTATTAAAAACCATTTGTCTCCACTCCTATCAAACACGCTCACGCACGCCTGCTGGAAGTCCAAGCCCCTCGCACACAAAGCCTCCTTTACCCCCTCCCTCCAACCTTTCCTAGGCCGACCCCTACCCCGCCTTCCTTCCACTACAGACTGATACACTCTTGAAGTCATTCTGTTTCGCTCCATTCTCTCTACATGTCCAAACCACCTCAACAACCCTTCCTCAGCCCTCTGGACAACAGTTTTGGTAATCCCGCACCTCCTCATAACTTCCAAACTACGAATTTTCTGCATTATATTCACACCACACATTGCCCTCAGACATGACATCTCCACTGCCTCCAGCCTTCTCCTCGCTGCAACATTCATCACCCATGCTTCACACCCATATAAGAGCGTTGGTAAAACTATACTCTCATACATTCCCCTCTTTGCCTCCAAGGACAAAGTTCTTTGTCTCCACAGACTCCTAAGTGCACCACTCACTCTTTTTCCCTCATCAATTCTATGATTCACCTCATCTTTCATAGACCCATCCGCTGTCACGTCCACTCCCAAATATCTGAATACATTCACCTCCTCCATACTCTCTCCCTCCAATCTGATATTCAATCTTTCATCACCTAATCTTTTTGTTATCCTCATAACCTTACTCTTTCCTGTATTCACCTTTAATTTTCTTCTTTTGCACACCCTACCAAATTCATCCACCAATCTCTGCAACTTCTCTTCAGAATCTCCCAAGAGCACAGTGTCATCAGCAAAGAGCAGCTGTGACAACTCCCACTTTGTGTGTGATTCTTTATCTTTTAACTCCACGCCTCTTGTCAAGACCCTCGCATTTACTTCTCTTACAACCCCATCTATAAATATATTAAACAACCACGGTGACATCACACATCCTTGTCTAAGGCCTACTTTTACTGGGAAATAATTTCCCTCTTTCCTACATACTCTAACTTGAGCCTCACTATCCTCGTAAAAACTCTTCACTGCTTTCAGTAACCTACCTCCTACACCATACACTTGCAACATCTGCCACATTGCCCCCCTATCCACCCTGTCATACGCCTTTTCCAAATCCATAAATGCCACAAAGACCTCTTTAGCCTTATCTAAATACTGTTCACTTATATGTTTCACTGTAAACACCTGATCCACACACCCCCTACCTTTCCTAAAGCCTCCTTGTTCATCTGCTATCCTATTCTCCGTCTTACTCTTAATTCTTTCAATTATAACTCTACCATACACTTTACCAGGTACACTCAGCAGACTTATCCCCCTATAATTTTTGCACTCTCTTTTATCCCCTTTGCCTTTATACAAAGGAACTATGCATGCTCTCTGCCAATCCCTAGGTACCTTACCCTCTTTCATACATTTATTAAATAATTGCACCAACCACTCCAAAACTATATCCCCACCTGCTTTTAACATTTCTATCTTTATCCCATCAATCCCGGCTGCCTTACCCCCTTTCATTTTACCTACTGCCTCACGAACTTCCCCCACACTCACAACTGGCTCTTCCTCACTCCTACAAGATGTTATTCCTCCTTGCCCTATACACGAAATCACAGCTTCCCTATCTTCATCAACATTTAACAATTCCTCAAAATATTCCCTCCATCTTCCCAATACCTCTAACTCTCCATTTAATAACTCTCCTCTCCTATTTTTAACTGACAAAACCAATTGTTCTCTAGGCTTTCTTAACTTGTTAATCTCACTCCAAAACTTTTTCTTATTTTCAACAAAATTTGTTGATAACATCTCACCCACTCTCTCATTTGCTCTCTTTTTACATTGCTTCACCACTCTCTTAACCTCTCTCTTTTTCTCCATATACTCTTCCCTCCTTGCATCACTTCTACTTTGTAAAAACTTCTCATATGCTAACTTTTTCTCCCTTACTACTCTCTTTACATCATCATTCCACCAATCACTCCTCTTCCCTCCCGCACCCACTTTCCTGTAACCACAAACTTCTGCTGAACACTCTAACACTACATTTTTAAACCTACCCCATACCTCTTCGACCCCATTGCCTATGCTCTCATTAGCCCATCTATCCTCCAATAGCTGTTTATATCTTACCCTAACTGCCTCCTCTTTTAGTTTATAAACCTTCACCTCTCTCTTCCCTGATGCTTCTATTCTCCTTGTATCCCATCTACCTTTTACTCTCAGTGTAGCTACAACTAGAAAGTGATCTGATATATCTGTGGCCCCTCTATAAACATGTACATCCTGAAGTTTACTCAACAGTCTTTTATCTACCAATACATAATCCAACAAACTACTGTCATTTCGCCCTACATCATATCTTGTATACTTATTTATCCTCTTTTTCTTAAAATATGTATTACCTATAACTAAACCCCTTTCTATACAAAGTTCAATCAAAGGGCTCCCATTATCATTTACACCTGGCACCCCAAACTTACCTACCACACCCTCTCTAAAAGTTTCTCCTACTTTAGCATTCAGGTCCCCTACCACAATTACTCTCTCACTTGGTTCAAAGGCTCCTATACATTCACTTAACATCTCCCAAAATCTCTCTCTCTCCTCTGCATTCCTCTCTTCTCCAGGTGCATACACGCTTATTATGACCCACTTCTCGCATCCAACCTTTACTTTAATCCACATAATTCTTGAATTTACACATTCATATTCTCTTTTCTCCTTCCATAACTGATCATTTAACATTACTGCTACCCCTTCCTTTGCTCTAACTCTCTCAGATACTCCAGATGTAATCCCATTTATTTCCCCCAACGGAAACTCTCCTACCCCCTTCAGCTTTGTTTCGCTTAGGGCCAGGACATCCAACTTCTTTTCATTCATAACATCAGCAATCATCTGTTTCTTGTCATCCGCACTACATCCACGCACATTTAAGCATCCCAGTTTTATAAAGTTTTTCTTCTTCTCTTTTTTAGTAAGTGTCTACAGGAGAAGGGGTTACTAGCCCATTGCTCCCGGCATTTTAGTCGCCTCATACGACACGCATGGCTTACGGAGGAAAGATTCTTTTCCACTTCCCCATGGACAATAGAAGAAATAAAGAAGAACAAGAGCTATTTAGAAAAAGGAGAAAAACCTAGATGTATGTATATATATATGCATGTGCGTGTCTGTGAAGTGTGACCAAAGTGTAAGTAGGAGTAGCAAGATATCCCTGTTATCTAGCGTGTTTATGAGACAGAAAAGGAAACCAGCAATCCTACCATCATGCAAAACAGTTACAGGTTTCTGTTTCACAGTCATCTGGCAAGACGGTAGTACTTCCCTGGGTGGTTGCTGTCTACCAACCTACTACCTACATATAAATATATATATATATAATATATATAATACATATATATATATAATATATATAATACATATATATATATATATATATATATATATATATAATATATATAATACATATATATATACATATATATATATATAATATATATAATACAAATATATATATATATATATATATATATAAAAGAACATAAGAAAGAAGGAACACTGCAACAGGCCTACTGACCCATGCGGAGCAGGTCCATGTCCTCCCCATATTAGACCAATGATCCCCCCCCAGGATTAGCCCAATGACCCACCCAGTCTGGTCGTCTCCACTCAAGGATGGAGCACTGCACCAGACCCAGCAGCACAAGCTAGTCAGGTCCAACTCACACCCACCCACACCCACTCATGTATTTATCTAACCTATTTTTAAAACTACACAACGTTTTAGCCTGAATAACGGTACTCGGGAGTTTGTTCCACTCATCCACAACTCTATTACCAAACCAGTGCTTTCCTATATCCTTCCTGAATCTGAAATTTTTCAACTTGAAACCATTGCTACGAGTCCTGTCTTGGCTTGAAATTTTCAGCACGCTATTTACATCCCCTTTATTTATTCCTGTTTTCCATTTATACACCTCGATCATATCCTCTCTAATTCTACGCCTTTCGAGAGAGTGCAGATTCAGGGCCCTCAGTCTATCCTCATAGGGAAGATTTCTGATACATGGGATCATCTTTGTCATCCTCCTCTGTACGTTTTCCAGAGCGTTTATATCCATTCTGTAATACGATGACCAGAACTGAGCAGAATAGTCTAAATGAGGCCTAACCAAGGATATATATAGAGTTGAAGAACAACCTGAGGATTTCTATTATTTATACTTCTAGATATGAAGCCAAGAATTCTGTTAGCTTTATTGCGAACACTAATGCACTGTTGTCTTGGTTTTAGATTACTGCTAACCAGAACTCCTAGTTTATATGTGGCATGGTTATTTAACTGTCCAACATTTAGAACTTTGCATTTGTCAATAATAAGCTGCATCTGCCACTTCTCTGACCATTGCATCAGTCTATTCAAATCATCCTGAAGTGCTCTAGTGTCTTCATTAGAATGAACTGGACGGCCTATTTTGGTGTCATCAGCAAATTTGCTTATGTCTCTATTTATTCCCTCACCTATGTCGTTTATGTAAATTGTGAACAACAACGGGCCCAACACTGACCCCTGAGGAACACCGCTTGTGACGTGCCCCCATTCTGATTTCTCCCCATTTATGCAAAATCTCTGCTGTCTATTTGTCAGCCATGCCTCTACCCAGGAAAAAATTTCTCCTCCTATTCCGTGTGCCTTAAGATTCTTCAGTAGCCTCTGGTGTGGAACTCTATCGAAAGCCTTACTGAAGTCCATATACACAATATCATATTCATTACCATGAGCTACCTCCTCAAACACCTTAGTGAAAAAAGTTAGTAAATTCGTAAGACAGGAACGCCCCTTTGTAAAACCGTGTTGAGATTCATTAATCAGTCTGTGCCTGTCAAGATGGCTACGAATTGCTTCGTCAATTATTGATTCCATAAATTTTCCCACTATGGGGGTAAGGCTTATTGGTCTATAGTTCGAAGCCAAGGACCTGTCACCTGCCTTGTAAATAGGTATTACATTTGCCATTTTCCACTTATGCACTATGCCAGTTTGTAGTGATATGTTAAAAAGATTAGCCAAATATATGCTAAGTTCCTCTTCACATTCCTTTAACACCCTTGCATACAGTTCATCAGGGCCTGGGGATTTGTTAGGTTTTAGTTTATTTTGTCTGAGGACCATGTCACAAGTTACCGCAATCGTACATAGTTTATCATCATCCTGTTCTACATAATCTATTATTTCAGGAATATCGCTAGCATTTTCCTGGGTGAAAACTGAGAGGAAGTAGGTATTTAGAATTTCACTCATATTCTATCACTGTCAGTGATCTGACCAGTGTTACTCTTAAGTGGGCCAATCTTGTCCCTAATCTTACTTCTGTATACCTGAAAGAACCCTTTTGGGTTAGTCTTTGAATCCCTTGCGACCTTAACCTCATAATCCCTTTTTGCTTTTCTTATTCCTTTCTTTATTTCTCTCTTTAATTGAATATATTGCTTTCATAACTGCCCATCCCCACTTTTGATACGCCTATATATGCCTCTCTTTTCACCAATGAGATGTTTTAATCTATTGCTCATCCATTTGGGATCATTTTTGTTAGATGGCAGGATGGCGCGATAAGAGCAGGATGAGAGCTCGGTACAATGTCAGGATGACATAAAAAAGACAGCAGGATCGCAGCGGAGGAAGGCAGGATGGCAGCGCAGCAGAACGGTAAGATGGCAGAGCAGCAGGGCGCCAGGATCGCAGCGGAGCAAGGCGGCAGGATGGCAGCACTGCAGGACTGCAGGAGGGCGGCGCAGTAGGTCGGCAGGATGGCAGCGAAACAGGATGGCAGCATAGCAGTACAGCAGGATGCAAATATTCAACTTTTTTTTTTACATTTCATTGGAAAATGTCCGCCCAATATTTTAAAATACGCCCAGCCCATTTAAAAATCTCAAGACCAGTATCGACGTATTAAAGCCCAGATTACTATGTATTATTACCCGGTAAATCCAGTATTGTCGGATAACGTGAGAATGCAATTAAAGTTAGCCAAACACGATCAAATAATAAACGCTCTAACTAGAAAACAGAACGTCAGGAAGGCAGAACGCCAAGACTTTTTTTAAATTCGTTTTATTTTGAAAATCACACATCGTGTCGTAAAAGCCTGTGAGTCTTCAATGTTCGAGACTTGTAACCAAAACATTAAGTAAATTTAACGATAAAGAACGAGATTATAATGGTATGAAATTGTTTTCAGGAGGAAAAACAGCATCATGGGAACAGCATCATATAAGGCAATAACAACACTACCATCAGCAGTAACAGCAGCACATAAGGCAGCAACAACACTACCATGAGCAGTAACAGCAGCACATAAGACAGCAACAACACTACCATCAGCAGTAACAGCAGCACATTAGGCAGCAACAACACTACCATCAGCAGTAACAGCAGCACATAAGACAGCAACAACACTACCATCAGCAGTAACAGCAGCACATAAGACAGCAACAACACTACCATCAGCAGTAACAGCAGCACATAAGACAGCAACAACACTACCATCAACAGTAACAGCAGCACATTAGGCAGCAACAACACTACCATCAGCAGTAACAGCAGCACATAAGGCAGCAACAACACTACCATCAGCAGTAACAGCAGCACATAAGGCAGCAATGTAGACAGCCTGTACTGTCTGCACAGACAGCCCATGCTGTCTGCCAGCTTAGTTCATATCTCGTGCCATGCTGGTGCTGCCACCTATAGGCCTTGCCACTTCAGTATGCCCAGACTTGCCTCGCTCTCACTCACACAGCGGCCTAGCAGTAACACACAAGGCCTCCCAGCTCTCTCTCGTGGGATGGCCCTGCCCGGGCCATGGGCTCAAACACACAAGCCTGTGTACCCACCACGACTTAACAATACAGTACAACGCGGGTGATATCGCTGCGGCTGAGCTGTGACGTAACAGGTTACGGTCTCCTCTGGAACGGTGAAGCAGTCATCGTAGGGGTCGCTGGAGGTTTTCACTCAACCTGGGGCATGACATGCTGGTGCCCTCGAGTGAGGCGTCGACAAAACTCGGCAACTGGGCAGGACTTCTGGCAATCGACTCAGGAGGACACTTCTCGACTGGTACTGTCGCTGGGCTGTTACTGCCGGCGAGCGTGGAGCGAGTTGTGGAGCGAGTCGTGGCAGAGACGACTGGGCGAAACATCTGGGAGTCATAACATCATACACCAGACTGCAGTGAGAGAGCTAGCAGTCAAAGTGGCATCTCTTTGTGCAGGCTGCTCACTGAAGCTTGTGACACGAGGCTGACACAGCGCCTGCCGACAGGGCTAACTGCGGCTTGGCGAGGATCATTCGGCAGTTGGAGTTATAGCAGAGGTTAGTCTAAGCATCCCCAGACTTGTTTCTCTACATATAACTGCACTCTGATGGTCTGGAGGTGAAGTGAAACAAATCTCGATGGGAATCGTAGCAGGTACGATTCTGCAGCACATAAGGCAGCAACAACACTACCATCAGCAGTAACAGCAGCACATAAGGCAGCAACAACACTACCATCAGCAGTAACAGCAGCACATAAGACAGCAACAACACTACCATCAACAGTAACATCAGCACATAAGACAGCAACAACACTACCATCAGCAGTAACATCAGCACATAAGACAGCAACAACACTACCATCAGCAGTAACAGCAGCACATAAGACAGCAACAACACAACCATCAGCAGTAACAGCAGCACATAAGACAGCAACAACACAACCATCTGCAGTAACAGCAGCACATAAGACAGCAACAACACTACCATCAGCAGTAACAGCAGCACATAAGACAGCAACAACACTACCATCAGCAGTAACAGCAGCACATAAGACAGCAACAACACTACCATCAGCAGTAACAGCAGCACATAAGACAGCAACAACACTACCATCAGCAGTAACATCAGCACATAAGGCAGCAACAACACTACCATCAGCAGTAACATCAGCACATAAGGCAGCAACAACACTACCATCAGCAGTAACAGCAGCACATAAGACAGCAACAACACTACCATCAGCAGTAACAGCAGCACATAAGACAGCAACAACACTACCATCAGCAGTAACAGCAGCACATAAGACAGCAACAACACTACCATCAGCAGTAACAGCAGCACATAAGGCAGCAACAACACTACCATCAGCAGTAACAGCAGCACATAAGACAGCAACAACACTACCATCAGCAGTAACAACAACACACAACATAGCAACTCTTCACCTTCCACAGTTCTCTGTATTGGACTGAAGCAGCCGCTCGGTGTCGAAACGTTTCCAGAAGCAGCACTGTATCACCCTTGTGCGTTTAGCGCTTAGTTTCGATTAGAATAATAGTAAAGATTCCCAAATATTGCATAAGTGTCCCATTCATCAAACCAATGGTCCACTATGCTCCATATTTTTTATTACAATTAAAATATTCTGGAGAGAAATGTGCATAAATAATTGAGGGACGAAGTGTAGAAGACAGCACACAAGGAGTGTGGCTTTTCCACTGCCCATAAATTAACTGGTAGATAACTGAACAAACACGTATAGTAAATTATTGAGTTGAGAATAATTGTGGCGCCTTCACCTAATAAATAATTTTCACAATGTCCAGAGATTTGCAGTGGGACAATTCCAAGGGTAGAAAGAAATGAGCTACGAGGAAATACTGAAGAGACCGAACCTTACGTCACTTAAAGAGCAAAGAGTCAGGAGAGATGTAATTACGACATATAAGATATCTATGAGCATTGCCTGAGTGGGCATGGACACACTGACACTGGAAGGACCAGAACAAGAAATCATAGATGGAGGTTAAATACTTAGCAGTGACAGAGGTATGATATACTTATGTGAAAGGATAGTGAAAAGTAGCGGAATGAACTAGACGGCGAGGCCGTAGAGGCAAACTTCAAACACGATTTCCATAGTAGATATCATGTAATAAGCTAGAAACAAATCCTGCTAGTCAAATGATAAGAGGCAGTGCCAGCTCTAACTCAACCTGAGGGATAACTCTTAGCAGAATTAAGAGCGCGCGCGCGCACGCACACACACACACACACACACACACACACACACACACACACACACACACACACACACACACACACACACACACACACACACACACACACACAGTATCGACCCTTGCAACCACAAATAGGTGAGTACATTCACACATTAAAATACTATACAACGTGTACGTAAGATAAATTCTTAAGTGCGTGGCGTCAGCACGGAGCTCATACCTCTTCAGGCCCATAAAGCTGCTTGGGGAAAGTTTAGCAATTTTCTGAATGATTCCAGAGCTGAAAGACAAACTGCGAAGTCCTAAGGAGCTGAACTTCGTCACTGAAAGTCAATGAAAAATCTCAACGTCTAAGATACAGTACTTAAAACGGATGTCAACAATCCCTGAGAAATTCATAAGAAATGCTGCTCACAGTTCTTGAATGTAAATGAGTGGCAGCCAATCCTGCATGACAGTGACACACACACTCGAAACTTTCTCGAGCCTGACAACATCTAGATCCCAAGACACCTGTTACGAACACGGGCACACTAAGAAGGGACCTTGTTGTACTTGGCCAGAAAGCAAATCCCCATACAATGAGCAAGTCTCAAAGATAATTACAAGAGCAAAAACAATGGGTAGTTTTTTGAGTACCCGTATATTCCCTCTACCAATATGTACCGAGTGCAACAGAGCAGCAAGATGTTAATGAGCGAGAGAGGAAAATGAGTTCACTTACTGCAACTGACTTTTCACCTCATACAAGCGATACCAATATGTGTGTGTGCACTCAGCCGGCTAGTTAGAATCTGACTCCAACCAGGGCGGTAAATATAATATCAGTTCATCTGGAGTCAAGCACTCTTCCAGTTAGTTGACATATAAACCTGACACCTAATCAGAGTGGCAGGGGCCCCTAGATAGCCACTCTGACCTAACTGCCAGTTTGGCTGGTACAGAGGGAATGCAAGAAGTGGTTGTGATGAATGTCGAATAAATTATGAACTACTCGGTGTAGTCCGCAACCTCAAACAAAACCATCATGACTTCATCGTATACAAAAAAAAAAAAAAAAAAGATTGCCCACACCATTCTAGAGCATATTAAATGGAATCCTAATCTGTACATTCTCGGGGTCCCTGACACTTCACATACTTCATGTCCCTGCACTCCATCACCCGCTCAGCATCTCACATGCACCTGCCACCTGAGCCAACCTTCCTCTTAGCACCTAACCGTTGACCATAAGGAAGAAATGCCACTCCCTCTGTATAACCTGATAAAACCCATACTGGATGAACCTCGTTTTCATAAGGCTAGTTAGCCAGTTTCGTGGAAATAGGTGAACATTAAATGTCATGGAAATGGGTAAACGTGCAACATAATGGAAAATGGTGCATGCAAAAAGAATATAGACTGGTTGATCAAAACTTTAAGACCACATGATCAAGAAAAAGGTCTTGTGATTATAAATCACAAAATATTACAGGGAGACCGGCGCATTGTCCTTTTCCCACCAGGGTGACTTTCAGAGACATTCCCTCAAGGGAGCTGCCTCGATGCAGAAGAAATCGTGATCCAAGGAATTTGAGCTACTCCATTCTTTGGATAGAATCTGATTATCTCCTACGCGTTGTTTGGCCCTTGCGAGTTTACCGTTACCCCAATATTATAATAATTATGCATGAAGCAAAAAAGGGGAATGCATCAGATAATAGTGTCACCAACACTGCTGCATGGGTGTGAAGCATGGGTTTTGAATGTTGCACTAAGGAGGAGGCTGGAGACAGTAGAGATGTCATGTTGAGGGCAATGTGTGGTGTGAATATTATGCAAGAATTCGGAGTTTGGAGATTAGGAGGTGCGGCATTACCAAAAGTATTATTTAGAGACCTGAGAAAGGGCTATTAAATTGGTTTGGACAGAAAACAGGGTAGATTTTTACTGTTTAAGGTGCCTTCATCACTGTTTACAACAGTGAAATGATGTTTGATTAAGAGGACAGGTTGATTAATTGCATGGAATTTCATAAAGGATGCTAAAAAAAAAAAACCCAGAAGAAATGTATATTATTTCTCCAAGTGTGATTGAAAGGTAAATCCTGAGAGAGATTGTGTGTGTGGGGCAAATGTTGCAAACATATATTATCACCATTGCAATGGGGCTGCGCTAAGCCCACTAGGCTCACACAGGGCCTAGGCAAGTTAGAGGTTGGATCAAGAGCTCTCTCCAGCATCAATAAACCCCTCTGAAGGGATTGAGAACTAAAAATGTTTACGACATGTATTATCTCGAGTTCAATTCTAAGCTCTCCACCTTCAAGTCCAAAAATGTAAATGCACACACCCTGAAAGTGAATACTATAATTTCAGATTATACAATTTTTAATACGAAGTAACATTCACTGAGGTGCCTTCAGCTAGCGCATTCGCATCTCCAGCTTCGAGGATTTCTCTTTCTTACCTTCCACCCTCCCCCCCACTTACTGGAGTCTCCTTCCCTCAGTCCTTCCTCCCACTCTTACTGGAGTCTCCCTCCCTCCTTTCTACTCTCACCTTTCCCCCTCCAAACACTCTCCATCAGGTATCCAGGACTTCTTCTCATTTGCCCCCACTCTTAATTTACTCTCCCTTTCTTCTCCTCGCTCTCCTCCCTCCCAGTACCTCCCTTCCAAGAAACCTACCTACTTCCCTCCCTCCCACTCCCTCCTACCCTACAAGCAAGCCCCCCATCCAGGTCCTCCATCCCTGCCTCTCTCCCACCCCTGGGCACAGAAAATGTTCAATTCCGTTTTTGTTCCTGCTCTCACTGTCTTAATGGAGGGAATGCCCCCAGGATCTGCAATTAATCATGGGACCAATAATGCGACAACCACGCGCCCCCTCCAGTCATCTCAAGATATTCCTTCCTCACTCCTACTCTCCAGAGTTTTTGAGCTGTTTTTCTCTCTATTTATTCTTTCCCAGTTCATGGCTTTGTGTAGCCTGATTTTTACCTGGAGGAAGCAAAGCGCGCTAGGCGTTACTACTCTGCACTGTTGTTAGGCACTGCTGCTAATTGATAATACTAAGCACTGCTGCTAAGCATTACTGTTACATATAAATACACACTGAGTGGTCTCGGTTTCTAAGTATATACACAAATTATATATCTCGGTATAAATACACGTAGTGTTTGAATCTTTATGTATATACATAATATCAGGTAGGTATAATGTTTGTTAGGAAACATTACAAGTGTTTTCTGACGCGGGTCATAATCATATGATGACCCACAGCTGGAGCTTTTGGTCATCTGACAGAGGCCTTCCGCTGGAATACCCGTCCGTCTCTTTAAAAAAATTATTGCTATGATTATGACCATTAAAGTGTTTCATATACACGAAGTAATGTGTCTTAGTTTATAAGCACGGTCTGGCGTTTGTCTCAGCACATATACGCAAAGCTTATTTTAATCCCCATTTTATGGATTACGGTGTTCTTGATGTTAATGGAATAGTGAAGTGCAGTCTTAATAACCCAAGTACAATCAAAAGGATTTAAATCAAGCACACTACCTATCAAATGTTACTGTTAGATGTTACTGTTCCGTGTTACTGGAAAGAGTATCTCCACCTCTCAGAACCCTCTTTTGCTGTGTCCTACTCATTGTCAAGTATCTTTAACAACTTATTCAGTTTTTGCTGATCTAACGTTTCTCTCTTCTATGACACTGTCTCAGCCTCCTTGGTTAATATTTCTTTGGACTACTGCTTCAGTCTTTAGTGCTATCACTTGATCTTTTATACCCATTTACCTTGGTTATGCAGTATTTTTTTAATCTGACTTCGCTGTTGCCACTATAGGTATCACCTCTCCCCACTAACGTGTATTCATTTCTGTCTCTTATCGCTTCCTTATCTTCTGTCTTCTTCCCCTTCTCTATCTTCACTGTGTGGTGATGCTTCTCGCCTCTTTACATTCGAAGGCGAACCTTTTCCTGTCTTTAGTTCATCTTCTCTGGGTGTTCTACCTTTGCCTCCAGGCATTTCCTTTCTTGGTACGCCATTATTTCATTCAACTTTGGTTTTCTTCTCTTCAGATGGGACGCATTCAGGAAGTTTTTTTTTTAGCTTTATATAGTGCTCTCTTATATAGTCTGGTTCGTCATTCTTCTCTTGTTTTAAGCCCCCTTATGGATTTATTTGCACTGGTTAGTTACAACTTAGGAATGTACGACACTTGTACCCAGTGACTGGTTATAATCTATACTATGCATAAAGCATCTAAGGTAAAGACTAGGTTTAGTCTCGCTAGCTGTCTTCTCCTTTTCTTGTGCTGCACGTGAAATTCTTCGGCATCTCCTACGTTAGTTTAGTCCTCCACATCTCTGGTCTTCCAAGCATTTCCCAGTTCCCATAGTCTATGGATGAAGCCTGTATGATCAGTCTTAACGCTGTGGCATTCCCTCGCCGCTTAATTCATGGTACGACTCACTGTTCGCTGTATATGCAATTGCACTGGACGAACATTTGACAAAAAGATCTTTCGATGTATAGTGAGGCTATTTCGTGAAAAAGCTATAGCTTTATGAATGAGACACTTATGCAACATTTGTCGCACAAATGTCTCATTTATCAACCTGTCTGTTTTCTAAATTATTCAAAACTAAGAATCGTCCGATTAAAGCACAGAAGTCCTATCTGGACTGAAAAGCAGAGAGGTTATTTTCCATTCTCATTTCACAAGTTACTAATGTTAACAGTGATCATATGTTAACAAGGATCATATGTTAACAAGGAACTAACGTTAACAAGGATCATATGTTAAGGATGTTAAGTTAACAAAATACTAATGTTAACAAGGGGTACTAATGATAAGGGCACGAATTTTAGTAAACAAATGTACTAATTTTAACAGACCTACTAACTTTAAAAGATAAAGTTATTAATGTATTTATTGATGTTAAGAATGTAGCGATTTTTAACTAGTGAACAAAGGTACTAAAGTTAACAGGTACTAATGTTAAAAAAAAGTATTGATAAAATTAAAGCCACACATGATAAAATAAAAAAAATAGTACTAGCAAGTAAATATAAGAATTAATATTAAGTTAACAAATGTAACAATGTTAAGTACGAAACCAATTCACTAATTTTAACGGGTAGACAAAGCAAAGGCCCCGATGTTAATGAGTCAATGAAGGTGACAAAGGCAACAATTGCTGTACATAAAGTACCATTGTTAATATATAACAATGTAAACACTGCCTGGTACCTAATTTTGAAGAACAAAGAATTAAAATAACTAGCGTAAGGGTAAACGGCCTAGAAGGAAATGTCGATCTAAACGTCGTACCGCCGACTTTTTGATCCACGTTTGGGACAACGGTTCGATCCATGTAGAGATTTTTTGTAACCAGTTCCTGACTTTTGAATTTTTTTCTGAAATATGTGTTTTGCATTAGTCAGCTGCGCTTGTAACCTATCGACCCACGAGGGTCATTAAGGCTACATGCCACCTGTTGAACACCAATAAAAAATACTTTTATCCTCAATGTGTGTGTGTATATATGTCGTGCCGAATAGGTAAAACATGCTATTTTGGCTTAAACAGCAATGCTCTTCTTGCCGAATAAGGCAAGCGAAAATTTGTGTATGCAATAATTTCCCAAAAATCATTCTGAACCTAACGAAAAAAATATATTTCATTGTGTTTGTTTATTATTAAATTATTGTAAACTTATCTAAAATATATTTAGCTGGATAAGGCTAAATTAAATTGCGCTTGTTATAATAAGGATAGGTAAGTTTCTTAAGGTTCTTTTGGTATAAAATTATTAATTTTTACATTAACATAAATGAAAAAATATATCTTTAAACTTATAAGAGAAATTTTTAGAAAGGACTTAATTTTAAATGAGGTCCTGCTAATTGACCAATTTTTACCTATTCGGCACGATATATATATATATATATATATATATATATATATATATATATATATATATATATATATATATATTTAACAAGTCGGCCGTTTCCCACCGAGACAGGGTGACCCAAAAAGAAAGAAAATCCCCAAAAAGAAAATACTTTCATCATTCAACACTTTCACCTCACTCACACATAATCACCGTTTTTGCAGAGGTGCTCAGAACACAACAGTTTAGAAGCATATACGTATAAAGAGACACAACATATCCCTCCAAACTGCTAATATCCCGAACCCCTCCTTTAGAGCGCAGGCATTGTACTTCCCATTTCCAGGACTCAAGTCCGGCTATATAAAAATAACCGGTTTCCCTGAATTCCTTCAGTAAATATTAACCTGCTCACACTCCAACAGATCGTCAGCTCCCAAATACCATTCGTCTCCATTCACTCCTATCGAACACGCTCATGCACGCCTGTTGGAAGTCCAAGCCCCTCGCCCACAAAACCTCCCTTACCCCTTCCTTCCAACCTTTTCGAGGACGACCCCTACCCCGCCTTCCTTCCTCCTACAGATTTAAATGCTCTCCATGTCATTCTACTTTGATCTATTCTTTCTAAATGACCGAACCACCTCAACAACCCCTTTTCAGCCCTCTGACTAATACTTTTATTAACTCCACACCTTCTTCTAATTTCCACACTCCGAATTTTCTGCATAATATTTACACCACACATTGCCCTTAGACAGGACATCTCCACTGCCTCCAACCGCCTCCTCGCTGCTGCATTCACAACCCAAGCTTCACACCCACATAAGAGTGTTGGTACTACTATACTTTCATACATTACCTTCTTTGCCTCTATAGATAATGTTTTTTGTCTCCACATATACCTCAACGCATCACTCACCTTTTTTTCCTCATCAATTCTATGATTAACCTCATCCATCATAAATCCATCCGCCGACACGTCAACTCCCAAATATCTGAAAACATTCACTTCTTCCATACTACTCCTCCCCAATTTGATATCCAATTTTTCTTTATCTAAATCGTTTGATACCCTCATCACCTTACTCTTATTTATGTTCACTTTCAACTTTCTACCTTTACACACACTCCCAAACTCATCCACTAACCTTTGAAATTTTTTTTTAGAATCTCCCATAAGCACAGTATCATCAGCAAAAAGCAACTGTGTCAATTCCCATTTTATATTTGATTCCCCATAATTTAATCCCACCCCTCTCCCGAACACCCTAGCATTTACTTCTTTTACAACCCCATCTATAAATATATTAAACAACCATGGTGACATTACTGTTGTTCTCAGTACACACACACATCAAGAGAGATATACTCATAATACATAGTGTGAATGTGTGTATTTCATGCAGGAATCTTGTGAAACCAGTCTGCGTGGTTAAGAGGAAAGATGAGGAACAGAGTCGTGTTGTGGTAATCTCCAAGAAGTTGATTACATGCCTTAGTACTAAAAATAAGGTAGAGATGAAGAAATAGGAGAACACAGAGGTAGCGTAGAGGAGAAAGTGATGTAACAGTGGATATCATGATGGAGAAAGAAAGTAAATGCAATAAGTTAGGATAAACAGAGAAGATAAGGTAACTGGAGAATGTTAGGAGAGGGAGAAGTGGAGAGAGAAAGAGGAAAGAGAGAAGAAAAGAGGGCAAGCAGGAATACGAGGAAAAAAAGGAAGGATGGGGAAGATTGGAATTTGAAAGGGAGGGAATACATAAAATGAACGATGAAATTGATAAGAGAGGGGCAGGAAGAAGACAGGAGGGGAGGCAAGAGGTGGGAAGACGGAAAGGAAGGGAAGAGGGAATGGGAGGTGAGGGGAGGTGAGGAGAGGTGAGGGGAGGGGAGAGGAAGGGAGAGGATTAAACAGCCTCGTATGAAACCCGGCAGAGGGAATTATGGAAAATGGCACACATGTTAGCCAGGCAAAACATTACTTGCGAGAAACATCGCGCAACATTAAATCTGTCAAAAACATCTTTACGATAGCTGGAGTTTAATCCCGTGTTAATACCCTTAGAACATAACCAGTGCTTTATCGTGTCTCGGTTATCCGCCTTAATCTGTTCTTGGTAGACGCGACCCACACCTTCAGAGAAAAGTATACGATGCCTGAATTACACGGCGAGTAATGATGTTTTGTTTATTGAGACGTGTGTGTGTGTGTGTGTGTGTGTGTGTGTGTGTGTGTGTGTGTGTGTGTGTGTGTGTGTGTGTGTGTGAGCACTCACCAGTGCTGATCCCACCGTCTGACACTGGGGGAAGGAGAGGCGAGGCTCGTAAAGAGAGGGGGAAAGAGGGGGAGGGAGAAGACGGAAACAGAAAGAGAACGAAGAAGAGACTGAAAAAAATGAAGAGATACAGATATATAAGGAAAGAGAGAGAGAGAGAGAGAGCAGTGCTGTGTTGTGCAGGAAGAAGAACAGAGTCAAAAAGGGAAGGAAAAAAGGATTAGATAGGTAGAAGGGAGAAAAAGAAAAAAATAGAACGTGTATGAATGATACATGCAGGATGAATAAGGAAAGGATGTATGTATGTAAGACACAAGGTGAGTGAGGAAAGGGTGAACATCACAAAGTAAGAGGGATGGAATGGCATAAAACGATTAGCCATTAAGTGTGTGCTGGATTACGTTTGTGGACCAGTGAGAGAAAGAGCGAGGGGGGGGGGGTAGAATGACAGAATTAGACTGAATGAAACAGTGGAGAAAGAAAAACATTGCAAGCAAGTGTCAAAAAAGGGGATCGGAATGAAGCACATAAGAGTATGTTTTCAGTGGCAGGGCGATGCTGGTACTGAAGAGCAGCATCCCTCCTGAGATGCTTCATCACTTTGTAAGCCACAGGATGTTTGGATGCCGCTGCAAGTACAACATGCTAATAGCTGCTCTGTGGTGGTTGGGGAGAGGAGGGTGTGGTTCCCTGCCTGGTTCGACTCTCCTCAGAAATAATTGTAATCAACAGCATTAACGCTGTTTCCTCCCAGAGCTCCACCTCGAGTTATGCCTCCAGTAAATATGCTAGGTTCCGTTCTTGAGTGTGTGTGCTTAGGCTCCTCACGAGGTGTGTGTGTGTGTGTGTGTGTTTGAGAGTGTAGAGTTATTCATCCCTCCATTTTGTGTTATTTTAGGCAAGAAATCACCTCATATATTACACATTTAACATGTAAAATACACGCGTCAGTAAAACAAGTTGAACCATTATCGCACAATATTGCAAAAAGTATAAGCTATATCAGCCAAGTTTTATTAAGATTTAATAAACCTATTGTCGACGCAACGCAATGTCAACCTGATTTCTAATTAGATGGCGTTACTGCTGTCGGATACGCACCAACCTTCATCACACTTAAACTAAAGAAAACCCTGGAGAGTGTTCCTGGAGAATGTTCCGGGGGTTCAACGCCCCCGCGGCGAGGTCCATGACCAGGCCTCTTCCTCCCAAACTTTTTCATCAATTTAAACCCAAACAACACAGAATTTCAAGATAAGAATGTCTTTACCAGCAGCCCAGAAGGGTAGGTAAACACTGGCCGAGACTGCTAAACAAGGAAACACCTAAATTCCAAGGTACTTCGATGTGCAAGGTGCGTAGAAGAGCGTCGCCCACGAGGAAGATAAAGAAATGCGTTGAGTAAGAGTTTCACGGTTAAATTAAAGAGCTGGGCTAAACTAGTTAAACCGCATTCTGTGTACCGCCTTGTATATCTTAGTCATTAATGAGGCCCCTAACAATTGTAGTCGGTCACACGGAGATGGGATACCTGGGTGATATTGGATATTCGATCACACGGTGGTGATACCCGGGTGATACGAAATATTCGGTAACAGGGAGGTGGTATACTAGGTGATATTGGACATAGGGTCACACAGATGAGGGATACCAGGGTGATATTGGGTATTCAGTCACACGGAGGCGGTATACCCGGGTGATATTGAATATTCGGTCACACGGAGATGGGATACCCGGGTGATATGGAATATTCGGTCGCATGCAAGGGAAGGAGAAGTGTATATGGGTGGTAGTAGTGGGGATACAGACATACTCCCACCTTCTCAGGAGGCGGGTGTGTCTTCACGTTAGGTTCTAAGACACAATGGGAGCGATTCCAGTTTGGCTGAATTATTTTACAATTAATCGGAAAAGGATGGAAATATACAAGCTTTTTAAAATCACTGTAAAAACAAGCTTTGGAATCTGTCACTCAACAAAGTGCAACCCCTAAAAAATGCCCCCCGTGGAGCGCCGCCCCCAAACATATTTCAAGGAAAGCGTTGTGTGTTTTCGAAACCCGTGTAATAAGAGCTTTAAAATAATGTGCCACTCGAAATAGTACAACCAAAAAATCTTCCCCATAGGTACCAACCCCCCATAGGTACCAACCTCCCATAGGTGCCAACCTCCCATAGGTGCCAACCTCCCATAGGTGCCAAAACCCCCTCAACCAAAAAGAAAATGAACGGAATTAACCTAAAGCTTTCTTCGTGGTGTAAGTCTGACAGATTTTGGTTAAACAAGCTTACTAGGAAATGATGTAGTGAAGGTAGGATCCATACACAGCTTTAAGAAAAGGTACGATAAAGCTCTTGGAAAAGGGAGAGAGTGGACCTGGTAGCGACCAGCGAAGAGGCTGGGCCAGAAGCTGTGAATCGACCCCTTCAACCACAATTAGGTGAAGTGAGTTAGGTGAGCGGACACACACACACACACACACACACACACACACACTGTGGCATGCAAAGAGTACGTAACCTTTATTCGGCGCATGTACACACCCTCATTTACAGGCTATCTCCCCCAACCAGCGAACCAGGTTGCTAAGAGTTGATGATGGGGCCCCGTCGTTCAACTAGTGACCAGGTTCTAGCCAATAAGAAGATGGTTTTGGCAATCGCAGAGGTTATGTGGGTACCGCTCTCCTGTCTGCCCTTGTCATTCCCATTCTAGAGCTGGTTGAAGCACGGTCTGCTATCTTGTGGCTTCTATTTCTGCCTTGCTTACCGTGGAGTGCACTATACTTATCTCTGTACATAGTGTACATATTGCTGTTCTAAATTGGTGAAGGATAATATAAGTCTAAACTTTTTCTACTGTGTTTATTTTGCTCCCATTACACCCGGGATAACAGGCCATTTGGAATCCTGGGTTGTAATACACACACACACACACACAAGGCTAGTCCCAGAGCTCAAGGGAATGTCGTACGAGGAAAGGTTAAGGGAAATCGGACTGACGACACTGGAGGACAGAAGGGTCAGGGGAGACATGATAACGACATACAAGATACTGCGGGGAATAGACAAGGTGGACAGACATAGGATGTTCCAGAGAGGGGACACAGGGACAAGGGGTCACAACTGGAAGCTGAAGACTCAGACGAGTCACAGGGACGTTAGGAAGTATTTCTTCAGTCATAGAGTTATCAGCAAGTGGAATAGCCTAGCAAGTGAAGTAGTGGAGGCAGGAACCATACATAGTTTTAAGAAGAGGTATGACAAAGCTCAGGAAGCAGAGAGAGAGAGGATCCAGTAGCTATCAGGGGAGGGGCCAGGAGCTGAGTCTCGAGCCCTGCAACCACAATTAGGTGAGTACAATTAGGTGAGTACACACACACACACACTCACTCACACACACTCAGACGCACCTTGTCTCCTTACCATGTACTATGGTCATTAATCTTGATATAAATGCAAATAACTTTCTAATGAACAACTATCAAATAGCAAGCAGAGAAATGAACAGGGAATCGAATCGAGGTTCCCCGAGAGGAAGCCTCCACACTGTAACCTCTCTATCACAGTGATTTTAACTTCAACAGTTTCACCACTAGCCACTGCTAACACACACACACACACACACACACACACACACACACACACACACACACACACACACATATACACACATACACACACATATACACACATACACAAACACACACACACACACACACACACACACACACACACACACACACACACACACACACACTGTAAGTAAGTGCCGGTAAGTCCCAGGAGGTTGGGGATCAGGTCACAAGAAGGTGTGGGCAGCCAAGGACCACTGAGACTTACCGTAAACGCACAAGCCACCTACCTTTCAGTACATAATAAACCCACACACAATTACACACAAAATTACACACACACACACACACACACACATCCAGACACACATACACTCCCCCCTCACCACCAACATCTCACTACTTCCCCTGATCCCTCCCCTCCCTCGATCACCCTCCCCTTCCCCGTTCACCCTAAACCCTCCCCACTCAGCTCCCACATAGCCACAGTTCCTCCACTACTTCCCCCCCCCCACACTGACATACACACTACTAACCTAACATACAGAACTACATAGGTTTCCCACTCTGAGGCAATCAGGATAAAACAAAAATGGGTTGCCAGAGAGCAACAAGAAAAACCAAGGGACAGGAGGAGGAAAATGCAAAGGAAGATTGGGCAGCAGAGCTCATAAAAAGGGATCATGAATGGGAAAAGAAACTAGAAGAACTTAGCATGAGAATGGAAGAGAGGATAGATATGGAAAGCAGGAAGTGGGAGGTGCATGTCAAAGCAGCAGAAGCTAGGATACAGAGTTTAGAAGAGGAATTGAAAAATCTGAAACAGCCTAAAGAACTAAAGAACATTTTGGGATTGACAACAGAGACTGCTACCTCAGCCACAAATAAGGGGACTGTAGGGAAAGAAGGGGCACAACTGCATGGAGATGCTCTATCAGAGGAGACTGTAGCAAATGAAAGAGCTAAGCTTTATGTGGAGGCCCTAACAGACAACAACAGAGCCCAAGGAAAGCCGAGAAGGGAAAATGACAGGCCATTGAGCCCAAGTACATTAGCCAGTGAAACTGATGAAAGGAAAGCTGCAGTGGAGGAAACCAAATTAAATGAGGGGATACACAGGGATATGCAGTGGGAGAATGAAAGGGTGAGGTCAGTCTTTGTGTATGGGCTCCAGGAAGTCGAAGGGGAAACATATGAAGCAAGAAAACAAGGGGAAAAAAAAAGCAATTGAAAGCATCATGAAAGCAATAGGAGAAGACGATATGACTCGGCTGGAAAATTTTCGGAGAATAGGGGGGTTTGTAAAAAAAAGAACCCGGCCAGTGAGAGTGACCTTCAAGGCAGAAGCGACTCGGACCAGGATCCTGCAGGAGAAAGCACGATTAAGGGACATGACGGCATACAGGAAGGTGTATCTCGACCGCGACAGAACACAAGAAGAAAGGAAGAAACTGAGAGAGATGGTACAAAGGCGAAAGGAGGAAAGAGATGGGATGGAGAAGACAGACAGGAGATCCCAGACCCAGGAAGAAGATCAAATACAGCCTCCCTCACAACTTCCTATAGAAGCCTCCCAACCAGGTCAACCCCAGTGCAACCAAACACTCTAAATCAAAACACCCATGCCACATCCAATGCCCCCACCCACTACATTACAAACTTCACCCCCACAGCAACAACCCATAGTTCCTTACCAGGTCTCCCACTTCCCCAACCCCAATATACATCCCAGACCACAGTCTTAGAAAAGAAGTTGAAGGTGTGGTATACAAATGCAGATGGAATAACAAACAAGTATGAGGAGTGGCACGAAAGAATCAGAGACATCCCCAGACATAATAGCACTCACAGAAACAAAACTCACCAGAATAATAACAGATTCAATCTTTCCATCCGGATATCAAATCCTCAGGAAAGACAGAGGGAGGAGAGGGGGAGGAGGAGTTGCACTGCTCATTAAAAACCAGTGGGGTTTTGAGAAAATGGAAGGAATGGATGGCATGGGCGAAAGGGACTACTTAGTAGGAACAATCCAGTCTGAGGGACATAAGGTGATAATTGCAGTAATGTACAACCCACCACAGAATTGCAGAAGGCCAAGAGAAGAATACGATGAGAGCAACAGAGCAATGATCGACACACTAGCCGAGGTGGCCAGGAGAGCACACATGGGGGGAGCAAAGTTACTAGTTATGGGTGATTTCAATCACAAGGAGATTGACTGGGAAAACCTGGAGCCCCATGGGGGTCCCGAAACATGGAGAGCCAAGATGATGGATGTGGTACTGGAGAACCTCATGCATCAACATGTTAGACACACTACCAGAGAGAGAGGAGAGGATGAACCAGCAAGGTTGGACCTTGTATTCACCATGAGTAGTTCGGACATCGAGGGTATCATGTATGAAAGGCCCCTGGGAGCTAGTGATCATGTGGTTCTGTGCTTCGACTACATAGTTGAGCTCCAAGTGGAGAGAGTAGCAGGAATAGGCTGGGAAAAACCAAACTACAAAAGGGGGAACTACTCAGGCATGAGGAACTTCCTTCAAGACATTCAGTGGGAGAGGGAACTGACAGGAAAACCAGTACAAGAAATGATGGACTATGTAGCAACAAAATGCAAGGAGGCAGAGGAGAGGTTTGTTCCCAAGGGAAACAGAAATAATGGGAAGAACAGAACGAGTCCTTGGTTCACCCAAAGGTGTAGGGAGGCAAAAACTAGGTGTACTAGAGAATGGAAAAGGTACAGAAGACAGAGAACTCAGGAAAATAAAGAAATCAGCCGAAGAGCCAGAAACGAATATGCACAGATAAGAAGGGAGGCTCAGAGACAATATGAAAATGACATAGCATCAAAAGTAAAGACTGACCCGAAGCTGTTGTACAGCCACATCAGGAGGAAAACAACAGTCAAGGACCAGGTAATCAGACTGAGGAAGGGTGATGGGGAATTCACAAGAAACGACCGAGAGGTATGTCAGGAGCTCAACACAAGATTTAAAGAGGTATTTACAGTGGAAACCAGTAGGACTCCAAGAAATCAGAACAGGGGGGCACACCAGCAAGTGCTGGATGAGGTACATATAACCAAGGAGGAGGTGAAGAAGCTGCTATGCGAACTTGACACCTCAAAGGCGGTGGGACCAGACAACATCTCTCCATGGGTCCTTAAAGAGGGAGCAGAGATATTGTGTGAGCCATTAACAAAGATCTTCAACACATCATTTGAAACTGGGCAACTCCCTGAGGTATGGAAAATGGCAAATGTAGTCCCAATTTTTAAAAAGGGAGACAGACATGAGGCACTAAACTACAGACCTGTATCACTAACGTGTATAGTATGCAAGGTCATGGAGAAGATCATCAGGAGGAGAGTGGTGGGGCACCTGGAAAGAAACAAGTGTATAATTGACAACCAGCACGGTTTCAGGGAAGGAAAATCCTGTGTCACAAACCTACTAGAGTTTTATGACAAGGTGACAGAAGTAAGACAAGAGAGAGAGGGGTGGATCGACTGCGTATTTTTGGACTGCAAGAAGGCCTTCGACACAGTTCCTCACAAGAGGTTACTGCAAAAGCTAGAGGACCAGGCACACATAACAGGAAAGGCACTGCAATGGATCAGAGAATATCTGACAGGGAGGCAACAACGAGTCATGGTACGCGACGAGGTGTCAGAGTGGGCGCCTGTGACAAGCGGGGTTCCACAGGGGTCAGTCCTAGGACCTGTGCTGTTCTTGGTATACGTGAACGACATAACGGAAGGGATAGACTCAGAAGTGTCCTTGTTTGCAGATGATGTGAAGTTAATGAGAAGAATCAAATCGGACGAGGATCAGGCAGGACTACAAAGAGACCTGGACAGGCTACAAGCCTGGTCCAGCAACTGGCTCCTTGAATTTAACCCTGCCAAATGCAAAGTCATGAAGATTGGGGAAGGGCAAAGAAGACCGCAGACACAATATAGTTTAGATGGCCAAAGACTGCAAACCTCACTCAAGGAAAAAGATCTGGGGGTGAGTATAACACCGAGCATATCTCCTGAGGCGCACATCAATCAGATAACTGCTGCAGCATACGGGCGCCTGGCAAACCTACGGATAGCGTTCCGATACCTCAGTAAGGATTCGTTTAAGACTCTGTATACCATCTACGTCAGGCCCATACTGGAGTATGCAGCACCAGTTTGGAATCCACACCTAGTCAAGCACGTCAAGAAATTAGAGAAAGTGCAAAGGTTTGCAACAAGACTAGTCCCAGAGCTACGGGGATTGTCCTATGAAGAAAGGTTGAGGGAAATCGGCCTGACGACACTGGAGGCCAGGAGGGTCAGGGGAGACATGATAACGACATATAAAATACTGCGCGGAATAGACAAGGTGGACAAAGACGGGATGTTCCAGAGATGGGACACAGACACAAGAGGTCACAATTGGAAGTTGAAGACTCAGATGAATCAAAGGGATGTTAGGAAGTATTTCTTCAGTCATAGAGTAGTCAGGCCGTGGAATAGCCTAGAAAGTGATGTAGTGGAGGCGGGAACCATACATAGTTTTAAGGCGAGGTATGATAGAGCTCATGGGGCAGGGAGAGAGAGGACCTAGTAGCAATCAGCGAAGAGGCGGGGCCAGGAGCTGTAACTCGACCCCTGCAACCACAAATAGGTGAGTACACACACACACACACACACACACACACACACACCTATATTATCAGCTACCACCAGTTGTAGTGTTACTGTCTCCCTACCACAAGCATCATAGCTTCTTAGTTCATCTAATTGATTCACGAAATCGTAATCACACGATTGCAAAGAAACCACGGAACGGGTGGTGTCTGAACACACGACAAGTGAATCCTAAAACTCCATCGGTTCAAACCCCACCGGTTCCGTGGTTTGGTTACTGACCCTTTTAAGTCATATAACTGATGAATCTAAATGAAGATACAATGTACAATGGTAACCTCAATGTGTGTCATTTCCCAGGCTCTACATGTCTACATTCGGGTTTAGTGCTTCCATATTAGATGTTCAGGAAACGATAAAAATAACTAATTTTGAATATCCACTGTGGTGTAGTGGTTACAGCGTACGGCTTCCCACTTAAGTGGACCTCAGTCCGATTCCCTGTGTAACAGATGAAAACGATCCATGTATTTTTTTTTTAATAAATAATTCAAGCTGCAGAAGTGACTCCAACACACATGTTCCTCTCACCAGAGAGAGAGAGAGAGAGAGAGAGAGAGAGAGAGAGAGAGAGAGAGAGAGAGAGAGAGAGAGAGAGAGAGAGAGAGAGAGAGAAAGAACTAACTTATCCGCTTAACCACTCTGTTACAACATCGTGATGATATGTTAATGTGTTGCAAGTATTTATTCTTTCATCAGTGACATATCCCAATAAATATTCCTCCCACCCTTGGTCGATTGAGAAGAGGAAGTTGCCAAGCCAATTTTGTACTTGTTTAAAGAGTGTAAACGAGCTACATTGGATGTCAGTGGCAAAGTCCCTCTTATAGGCAACCTGCAGCTCTTCTGAAGGCATCCAAACAGTATTCGTGAAACGAATAATTTGGGCTAGTTCCATAAATAAGAAGGATAAAGACTTCGCCGGAATTAGTAACATCATCTGCTGATGCTTGTGGGTTATTGAACATATATTACATCTTGTTTATGCTTCAGGATTTGAAGAGCCTTTTCCCTTCCCTTTGCTCTAATGAGTTCACGTTGTCACAGCCGGTGATTCAGTGAAGGAAAAGAAAATGCTGGCACAGGTATCTTCAATTTGCTAATATCATAAATCTTGCCGGGGCTGTGAGCTGTTGCAGGCGTCATAAAGATTATCTTGGTGTATGGCTTGGTAAGGAAAATGAGAAGTGAAGCAAATTTGTCATTACAGTTATGCCAGCAGAATAGAGGTGTATCTCCAGTCTATTAATCAGTTATGTCTTGTTAGAACTTTTACTAAGGAAATCTGCGTGGAAGCTCAACAATATTGTTCCTGAGTTTCAGTTGCTATTGTTTTTGAATACTCATCGAAAATTACTAATGATTTTTGCCACTGACTGGATGACATAATCTGTGTAGACGTTTAGGATACCCTGATATATTGCAGGTCCAAGTTACAGTACTTAACGAAAGTGAACATGTTCCAAGAAATACTAGAGGTCTTCTGAGACTGTCTCTTCCCAGGGTCTCCATGATTCAAGCAGAGGTACGAATCCTCCCTTGTTTCCTTCCCTCACTGAAACCTCATCAACGAGTTAAAGGGGTTTATGAGGCTCACAAACTTTAATTTACTTCAGATGTAAATCAGAAAATTTACTTCCGTTAATGCCACGCATTTCTGTTAAGCCAAGAACTTATGCTCTGTCACAACAGTATGAATGATAAGGAACTACTCCTGTTCCTAGAGAGACCAAGTTATCGAATGATTCTTGAAAAGAAGAGTGAAATCGTATCCGCTTCACCAGTACCTGTGAATCCTTTTCATCGCGAATCTGGCTTGATTCCGCAAGTCCAGCATGCTGCTTTGTTACTCTGGAGAAGCCACCGGAAAAAATTCTACATCTTCATGTAGCTGTAGTCAATGGGTGAGAGTGCTTTCTATAATACCTTTGTTATGAGTAAGCCTTCAGTAGCGTTTCATCCTTTTCACCAGATACCGTCGTAGGATCTCAGTTCTCATCCTTGACCATTACCGTTCGTTTCGGCGCAACGTGAAGAAACCTTACTTAGGCAACAGTTTATCCTCTTTCTCAGCCAGTGCATTAGACAGTTTGAACATCTACTGAAAATGCATTTTTCCTAACTTGGCGTACGGAAAACATCGAGCAGTATGTAGATGCTTAAGTATTTGACGCATAGTAGTGCAAATCCCAGTGGTACCCTGCGGTTTCACATGCTGGTCTTAGAACATATACTTTATAACGAGCAAAATATCCTTTTACTGATATTTTATACAAGAGATTTTATGTAAACCATCCTTGTAAGATTGCCAGATTTATCATGATCTATAATCCTCGAGTCACCAGCACAGCCTGTGTACCACCGTACACAAGCCAAACCATAACCACTAGAAGATGTTAAAAAAAATAATTGCCTTGTATGGGATCAAATACATTTATTATAATGAAATAGTGCCTTAATTCTCAAATAACACAGGAATACAAACACGCAGTCAAAAATCTTATTTAATTAGGCTATGTTTGAAAGCAAAATATATTAAATACGAGTGCAAATGTAATCAGGAAAATAAATCATTTGGCTGAAATTATCTCACTGAAATTATTAATTTTGGTTATTTGTTATTATAATTCAGAAGATAAAATAATCATGGAATACAAGTAAATGTGTACTGAACCTGTATTTATTAAACATAAATATAGAGATGCAGTATTATATATAGTAGCGAAATAAAATCGTATGTAGACAATTTTTATTATACTGTCATAATCTCGCAATGTAAGCAATTGCACAATACTCTGTGCCTTAAACGTAGGCCTATACATATTAAAATGTTGTTGAACCTCAACAATCTGTGGCTGATTTGTGAACCAGACGGCTCTGGGTTGAGGACCGAAGTAAAATCGTGCGCAACAGCATCGTGCGCAACAGCATCGTGCGCAACAGCAGCATCGTGCGCAACAGCATCGTGCGCAACAGCAGCATCGTGCGCAACAGCAGCATCGTGCGCAACAGCGTCGTATGCAACAGCAGCATCGTGCGCAACAGCAGCATCATACGCAACAGCATCGTGCGCAACAGCAGCAACGTACGCAACAGCATCGTACGCAACAGCAGCATCGTACGCAACAGCAGCATCGTACGCAACAGCAGCATCGTACGCAACAGCAGCATCGTACGCAACAGCAGCATCGTGCGCAACAGCATCGTGCGCAACAGCATCGTGCGCAACAGCATCGTGCGCAACAGCAGCATCGTGCGCAACAGCAGCATCGTACGCAACAGCAGCATCGTACGCAACAGCAGCATCGTACGCAACAGCAGCATCGTGCGCAACAGCATCGTGCGCAACAGGAACATCGTACGCAACAGGAGCATCGTACGCAACAGCAGCATCGTACGCAACAGCAGCATCGTACGCAACAGCAGCATCGTATGCAACAGCAGCATCGTACGCAACAGCAGTATCGTACGCAACAGCAGCATCGTGCGCAACAGCATCGTGCGCAACAGGAGCATCGTACGCAACAGCAGCATCGTACGCAACAGCAGCATCGTACGCAACAGCAGCATCGTACGCAACAGCAGCATCGTGCGCAACAGCATCGTGCGCAACAGCAGCATCGTGCGCAACAGCAGCATCGTACGCAACAGCAGCATCGTACGCAACAGCAGCATCGTACGCAACAGCAGCATCGTGCGCAACAGCAGCATCGTGCGCAACAGCAGCATCGTACGCAACAGCAGCATCGTGCGCAACAGCAGCATCGTACGCAACAGCATCGTACGCAACAGCATCGTACGGAACAGCATCGTACACAACAGCATCGTACGCAACAGCATCGTACACAACAGCATCGTACACAACAGCATCGTACACAACAGCATCGTACGCATCAGCATCGTACACAACAGCATCGTACATAACAGCATCGTACACAACAGCATCGTACACAACAGCATCGTACACAACAGCATCGTACGCATCAGCATCGTGCACAACAGCATCGTACACAACAGCATCGTACACAACATCGTACACAATAGCATCGTACACAACAGCATCGTACACAACAGCATCGTACGCATCAGCATCGTACACAGCAGCATCGTACACAGCATCGTACGCAACAGCATCGTACGCAACAGCATCGTACGCAACAGCATCGTACACAACAGCATCGTACACAGCATCGTACACAACAGCATCGTACACAACAGCATCGTACACAACAGCATCGTACACAACAGCATCGTACACAACAGCATCGTACACAACAGCATCATACACAACAGCATCGTACACAACAGCATCGTACACAACAGCATTGTACACAACAGCATCATACACAACAGCATCGTACACAACAGCATCGTACACAACAGCATAGTACGCATCAGCGAACATTTCTCCATGACGTCGCGCATCCTGTGGTAATATTTTAATTTTTTTTTTGACCTTGTAGATTTGATTCTTATATATTTTTTCCTCACACATTATTGCAGATTAAAACTAACGCAGCTAATAAGAAACTTGTAAATATATTTTTTTTAAATCTGCGCCTTAGCAGGTATTGATTATTTAACATTACTAATAAGATGGCAGTTTTTCAAAGCGTGAGATGTCATGGGACTTGTTATATTTTTACACATTGTTATTGACCCCTATGGGTTTATCGCTCCCCATGAATGTAATAATAATAATGACAATAACTTCTTCTAGATACGTATTTGTATATTTATATCAGATTTTTACCTTTTATCCAGTTATTTCAAGTTTTCCCGTTCTGCCTTGTTTTTCTCTCTCTTCGTTGTCTCATCCCACTCGCCCGAGCGAACTACCTTGGGAGAGAGAGAGAGAGAGAGAGAGAGAGAGAGAGAGAGAGAGACGCACGCGCTCACATTCATACATATAAACATAGATCCATATTATATATTCCCTACCATCACTTTATTAATTTGCTGAGGGATGAAGGTCTTTTCTGTAGAGTCAGTGTTGCCCAGGATCCAGCCGCCAGCTACCCACTCCATCTATATATGATGACAAATCCCGGAAGCATTACCATAATTGACCATAATTATCAAATAATAACAGTCAAAAGATTATACGAATTATATAAGTAAATAATATTTTTTAAAACTAAATTTATAGTGATATAATTATCATTATGTTTAATAATGAAGATAAAAGATTTTTTTTTTTGTATGTGAAACGATAGAGATTAGCTCTTCCGAGGATTGAACCCGCGATCTTCCACTGTAACCATGTATATGCAACTGGATGGTCGTCGTGAAGGAAGCTCTATTTTTGACCATTTCTGATTACTTGTCACGTATCTTTATGCAATTGCAACTGGAGTTAGTAATACAGGAATTCTCAAATTTACCTTAGTGTCTTTATGTTTAGTGTTTTAGACAACTGTAATACCCAAAGCAAGTATTGATACCATCACGAGTGAAAATTGTACTTTATGTATGGTCAGAGTTCAGAGGAAGCTGCGCATCATCTTCATTCTTCTACTGATTGGCTTTTTCACATTTTTCATTTTTTTTAAGTAGACCCACAAAACCATTAAAGTTGAAATTAAGGTTCAGTTCTCTTGTAATTGATTTTATGGACAACGTGTCATCTTTATATATATATATATATATAATGTGCCGAATATGTAAAACTGGTCAATTAACAAGAACTCATTTAAAATTAAGTCCTTTCTAAAATTTTCTCTTATACATTTAAAGATATATTTTTTTCATTAATGTTGATGTAAAAATTTATAACTTTGCACCAAAAGGAACTTAGAAAACTTACCTAACCTTATCATACCAAGAACAATTTATTTTAGCCTAACCCAACTAAATATATTTTAGATTTGTTTACAATAATTTAATACTAAACAAACACAGTCAAATATATTTTTTTCGTTAGGTTCAGAATGATTTTGGCGAAATTATTGCATACACAAATTTTCACTTGTCCTATATGGCAAGATGAGCGTTGCTATTTAAGCCAAGATGGCAAGTTCTGCCTATTCGGCACGACATATATATATATATATATATATATATATATATATATATATATATATATATATATATATATATATTATGCAAACAGGAGAAATTGTTCACAAACATAATCTCTACGTCCACAGCAGGACTCAAACCTGCAAACTCTGCATCAGAGTACACAGTACTTTACCACAAAGCCAGATCCCAGATAAGTATGGGCGCCTCGCCGGAGCTAGACGATGTTTCCTCTCACAGTTCAATTTATCTTTTTAAAAATTAGCTTAAATATAATTTTAAGTCGAAATCGTCTTCGCCAAAAGTGAGCCCTTTAACTTAATTATCAAATGCACTGAAATATGAGAATCCAGTTGGACAGAATATTGAAATACAGGAGGAAGAATATCCTTGTCTGAGATGACTGCCACTGGGCTTCCTCTCTTTCAGAGATCAGTGTTTATGACGCTTTCAGCGAAGCATCGCGCATAACCAGAAAAAAATCTGAGCAGCACCTGACCTTGCAATATGGTAGCAGCTGCTCTGAAAGGTTTTAATTCCTGTCTGCAATCAGCTGATTGAATTCAAGTGTTGTTTACAGTTTTTCTAGTGCACATTCGAGAAAAAAGTATATTACTGTTGTCTCTCACCTGGAGTAATTTATATTTTTTATACACAGATATTCTTAGTTTTTAGCAACATGTTTTTGATCTAATAAGTAAAAGTTCAACCCTTTTTATACCTTATTTTATTAAAAAAAAAACATCATTTTTATTAGAGCTTTATCCTAAGAGACAAAAAAAGGATATTTCATTTCCGTTTTCACTGGCACCTTTCCCAGAGCTTCACTGTTTCATTTTATTTACTTGATGCAATTGACATTGCTTTCAATCATCAACACGAGGTTAAATGTATTGTGTGATCTGGGAAGCAAGGGAAAAAATGGCTAGGTGCAAAAATTAAAAGGCAAAATAAAGCAAAACGGGATGGATAGCATCTGAATAATTTCAGAATTGTGTAGAAAACATTAAAAAAAATCCTTATACATATACACACTTGGATGTGGATATTTAGCAAAAATCTTTTTACTTAAATACATCAGGGATTTGTATACTTAGCAGAAAACTGGACACAGTAACACAATCTTGGAACATTACACACAAGTAGACATTCGAACACACACACACACACACACACACACACACACGCCATGCCTGACTTTTTTTTGGGCCGCTCAAAGAATGCCAGTCAGATACTTAGAATTCCGTCTACATACCAAGGAAACTAACCAGAGCTCGTCTCCGGCAGACCGCCCACCCTTCGCTACCGACAACTGCCAACTCATACCAACACTTTAAATATACAGTGTATATATATATATATATATATATATATATATATATATATATATATATATATATATATATATATATATATAATATGGTAATGTTAGAAACGAAGGCCTCGAAGAGCCTTTATGTATTTCATGGAATTTTTTTCCTCTCCTTGAGAATGTTCGATTATTTTATCTAATTGCGTTATAACATCTTTTTAACAATGTGTTGTAAGCTTTAGAGGAGAGTTGGATGGTGATCATCACTGCGTAAATATGTTTGCCAATATTCCCTTTTCGAAACTGAGATTCTCCTCCTGAGAGGTTGGGCAAGGTGCCTGAGATGCAATGGACATTACCTTTCTGGATTGCAGCAATGAGGAGGAGAAGAAAATAACTGCCTGCGCTGGGATCCTTGATTTCCCTAATGAGCTTATTGCCCAATTCTTTCGGGAATATGAGTGCACATTTTCCCCACGAGCCGTGGGTTTTTGAACCCATTGTGGACGAAACTGCAGCGATTCGTAAAGGCACTGTATATTCTTTTCTTTTGAAACACCATGGAGTTAGCAGCACCAGCACCTCTAGTTCAGTAACTGTGCTCTGTCCAGGATAACACGGTGACTACTATTGTATCCTGACTGCCATCTCCTCTGCATATTAGGGTCTTCATTGGTGCTGGATAGCAGAATCTGGCAGACCTCTCTTTAACGTTAATCTTTTCTTGTCTTTGCATTCTTTCTCTCTGATCCATCGCATGGAGGCCGAAATTGTCTGAATATGTGCGTTTGCAGGCATGGGTGTCCTGTGAAAATAGGAGTGGCAAGACTACGTGTTACACCAGTGTGAATGATCTGAAGGTCGGAGCGAGTGCTCAGGGAGGATTTAGGTACATTACAAAGGGAACCTCGGCATGAGAAACCTTGCACAGATTGAAGGGGAGCTGTCTCTTTCTAGCAATTTCGAGTACTGTTGAGCAACATTTTCCATTTCGGGTTATCTTAGTTGGTCTTTCGGGATGATTAATATGGTTGTGGAGATTACAAGAGTATCCCACTGCCTGGCTATTGCGATTAAGTTATGATCATGAATCAGAGTAGACTTTGTACACTGTAAAAATCCTCTGTTTACTTAGATACACGAGAATTTACATGTGTTATGTGAATACACACACACACACACACATATGCAAACATACATACATACATACACACTTTTCCCCACAAGTCTAACTGGAAACGTACCATTGGCTTCTTGAATATCAACGTCAGGAACTTGCTGCATTCGCTTCGTCGAATAAAGGTGTACATGTTTAGAAACGGATTGGTCTGAGTATAGACAGAGACTTTGCAAGAATGTACAAAGCATTGTGTGGGCGTACAAATCATCTATCCTCCATTACATCCACTTCAGGCCATTCAAGTTGTCCTTGACGACTGCGGTAGTGATAGTGGTTCTCAAAGGTTATGCGAGCAGGACGCTATCAGGGTGAATGATGGTTGAGGCATCTGTTAAGATGGATCCCGCCGCACTGATGCTTGGCCGAGATGATTTCTCATTGATGCTTGGCTGAAACGATTTCACATTCGAAAGGCTTAAAGGCGAGTCCCAGAACTTCTCTCTGACTTCATCTAATGGAGATCTGTAAACAGAAAGTATTTTTTTGGGTCTGGCAGAATGCTGTCGTCCAGGAACCACATATTAAGCTCTCGGTTGTCAGTTGCTAGAGATTTCCAGTAGGACGATAAAGATAAAGATAATAAATGAGGTGAAAGAGTTGTCTTGCTGGATACTTTCACAGAAGTGACTGTAAACCTTAGACAGCATCATCAAATTTTTCTGCCATCAGCTGAAATGGACAGAACGGGACAGGGGTAAATGTTTTTGAATAAATGTCACTAGCACGATTTTTTTTTAAGAATATATTCTTTAAGTTTTATATCAATACTACGCTATCTTCCAGTTGCTGATACAAGTACTTACATCTGAGTGGGTAGGTGCTTCGCTACCTGTGTAGTGTGACCTAAGTGTAATTAGAAGTAGCAAAACGTACCTGAAATTTTGCAGGTTTAGGAGACAGAAAAAAGACACCAGCAATCCTACCATCATGTAAAACAATTACAGGTTTCTGTTTCACAGTCACCTGGTAGGACGGTAGTACCTCCCTGGGTGGTTGCTGTCTAACAACCTACTACCTACCATTATTATTATTATTATTATTATTATATTCACAAGAAAGTATTAAAAATGGCTTGGTCACAACCATCATGCTAACTCCTGTACGGATACTTCAGACGGTCGCTTGGGCAGTATTAGCGACGTTTTATTGATCATTTATAACCTCAAAGTAAGTCCTGGGCTTGTAGAAGGAAAAAACTGGAGTCGCAAAAACAGTGAAGAGGTGCAATAAAATGCGCAACAGAATATTTTCAGTTTTAACTGTTGTTCTACCGTTGTTTAATGACCGTTTAGCTTAGTGAGATTAATTCGTTGTTCTCCATTTGCTTATGATTTTCCCTAAATTATTAGTTTTTCCTTCCTGTTTTTCCTCTTTTTTTTTTTTTTTCCTTTTTTATACTTTTGACAATTTCTTTGTCTTCCCATTTTTACATTTGTCTTCTCATTTTACATAATTTCCTTTCACCGCCTTGTCTCCCTCTCCTCTTCCTCGTGTTTCTTCTTTCTTCTTCGGCACTACCACAGTTTGTTTTGCATCCTCATTTTCATTATCTTTCCACTTGCTCTTTCTTTTTTTTTTTTTTTTTTACACAGGGTTTGACAAGGTTAAGGATCCCTAGCTTTATTGACAAGTTATTTACAGGTTAAGGATTCCTAACTTTATTGGCAATCTAAGAGCTGTTACCTACATCAGCTCATTTGAAAGCATTTTTATTATTATGAGACATACAAGTAGGGAACAGGATGAAGTTGGAGCCATCTGTGGGCCAGCATTTTCATTTGATCAACTGACCTTATCTCGTTGACATCATTATGCTGTACGAATGTGTTCCATACTCGAGTCATCCTGGGTATATATATGATCTCCGATGGAGTGATGTTCTGGAGAAGGGTACAGCCAGAGTGTAGTTGCTGCTTTCTGCCCGTCTTGTGGCATAAAAGTTTGTTTCACGCTGTCCTCGAAGTGGATCCAAGTGTGGTACTTTGACAATATTGGCCTTGTACATAAACGTAAGGCCACCCACATCCCTCCTGTGTTGAAGGCTCTGCTGAAATGACAGATCTATCCAGGATGGGTCCAGGCGAGAGATGAGACGTCTTGCTCTGTTCTCTACTCTGTCAAGCAGTCGCAGATGAGACGGGGAACAGGCAAACCAAGAAAGTGGAGCATACTCAAGGTGTGAGCGTACTTGTGCCTCGTACAGAATCTTGTAACCCCTACTGTCAAGCAGATGCGAGTTACGGCAAAGTGCTGTAAGCTTCCTGTCTGCCTTGTTTGCAAGATTTACAACATGGTTCTTCATGGTTAGTTTGAAGTCAAATTTTACCCCAAGGATATCAACTTCTTCTCCAGATGCCAACACCCTCCCATTCATCCTTACTACTGCACCAGCATTACCATCATGGTGCCTAGAGACGATCATCATTTGCGTTTTCTAAGGTGCAAATGTTACTTGCCATCTATTTCCCCAAGCTGATATAGCTCTTAGCTGGTGATTGATGTAGCTTAGAGTAGGTGGCATTTCTTGGATAAGTGAATGTCAGTGTACAGCCGTCTGCATATGCATGTGATTCTGGGATGAGATGGAGGAGGTCACTGAAGTAGGCATTCCATAACAATGGTCCCAGCACACTTCCTTGTGGAACACTTGCCCCCAATAGGATGTCTTGCTGATTCCATTCCATTGAGAACTACACTTACAGATCTACCATGAAGGTAATCACTGGGGAGACATAGCGTAGAGCCTGCAATTCCCAGTGCTTGAAGTTTTGCTAAGAGGCCCTGGTGCCACACCCGGTTGAAAGCACCAGCAATGTCCAGTGCTACCACACAGCTGACTTTGGATTCATCCAGTGACTGGTGCCACTTAGTGGAGAGGTTTAACAACAGATCAGCAGCAGAGTAACCTTTCCTGAAGCCATATTGACGATCACAAAGTAGTGAGTGGTAGTCAAAAAACTCTGTCATTTGTCTTGAGATTATTGTCTCAAGGATCTTACCAGTGATTGACAGGAGTGACACTGGTCTGTAGTTGCTGATTTCTGCTCTGCTCTTCTTTTTGTGAACAGGGACTACATTTGCCTCTTTCCATAGAGAGGGCCATTTACACTGTACTAGGCAATGCTGAAAGATGCGAGTTAGAGGTGCTGCTAGCGGGTCTGCACATCTTCTCAACAATCTTGGGCTCAACTTGTCTGGGCCCACAGCCTTTTGTAATAAAGTTGGTAGAATTACCGACAATATGTAAAGTAAAAGGACACAAGTGCAACTAATGTGACATTTAGTGTGGCAACGTTTCGCTCTCCAGGAGCTTTATCAAGCCATGGCTTGATAAAGCCATGGTAATGGCTTGATAAAGCTCCTGGAGAGCGAAACGTTGCCACAATAAATGTCACATTAGTTGCACTTGTGTCCTTTTACTTTCCACAGCCTTTTCTTGGTCAAGCGATTTAAGAAGGAAATGCACCTCCTCCTGCCTTATTGTTTGCCTATACTCTTGTTCTCCATCTTTCATATCTACGCTGCTTTTCTAATACATACATATTGTTTTACCAGCATGATTTCTTTGCTCCTGTTATCAACTACTCACTATTATATGTCGTGCCGAATAGGTAAAACTGGTCAATTAGCAAGAACTCATTTAAAATTAAGTTCTTTCTAAAATTGTCTCTTATACATTTAAAAATATTTTTTTTTTCATTTATGTTAATGCAAAACTGAATAATTTTGTACCAAAAGAACCTTAGAAAACTTACGTAACCTTATTATAACAAGTGCAATTTAATTTAGCCTAATCCAGCTAAATATATTTTAAATAAGCTTACAATAATTTGATAATAAACAAACACAATGAAATATATTTTTTTCGTTGGGTTCAGAATGATTTTTTGTGAAATTATTGCATACACAAATTTTCGTTTGCCTTATTACTCAAGAAAAGTGTTGCTATTCGGCACGACATATATATTATATATATATATATATATATATATATATATATATATATATATATATATATATTTATATATATATATTTATTTATTTATTCTTTATTATATTACCCAGTCCTATCAGCTCTTGCGTAAACTTCTCAGTCTCTCTCATTTCTCACTAGTTGTCCTATTTCTCCTTGTCCTCTCACTTTCTCTTCTTTTCTCGCCACCACTTTGCCTCCCTATCCCTTCTGTCTCTTTGAACTCCTTAATCACCTTTATTATTATTTCTTTCCCACCTCTCTAAAATCAATCTCCTCTCCCTCTCACACCTCTTCCACTATCCCAACTCGCTTACCTCCGACGCTCCTTATAAACCTATCATTTATGCCTGTTTCCCCTCGTTTCCTCCTTATCTTACCCTTCTTGTTCCATTTTATTTTACATAAATATTTTATCTTCGTATTCAGCATTACATTATACGGTATCTTCCTTCTCAACTTTTTATTGTACGTTATGTTGTCCTTCAGCATTACATTATACGGTATCTTTATTCTCCAACATTACATTATACGGTATCTTTATTCTTCAGCATTACATTATACGGTATCTTTATTCTTCAGCATTACATTATACGGTATCTTCTCCGTGAATTTACATATACGTCTCGTCTTATTTTCATTATTCTTTTCACTTCTATTTTTTTCCTCTCCTTTACAGTTCTCCTCATCACTTCTTATTCCATTCCTGTAGTTCTTGCCGGAGAGGTGCCTTGGTGCTCTTGAGGGGGCCCTTTGATCCAAGGAATCAGAGCTATCCTTCTCTTCCTTACCTAAACCCTATTCTCCTGGCATTGCCTGCCTCTTACGGGTTTAACGTTTCGACATTATAATAATAATAATAATACAATTGCAATAATAATTGTCCTATAGACAATATTTCAGTATTTCGTCTCTAGTTCAAGACATACGCTGTATTGTTATCGCCAATTCTTTGTTGACCTATCGCCACTGCCAGTTCTCCTGTCCCACAGTCTTCTCTCTTCCTTTGTTTATCCCACCTGGAGTCTACCTGGAGGTTATTCCGGGGATCAACGCCCCTGCGGCCCGGTCCACGACCAGGCCTCCCTCCCAATTGCCATTTACTTTCCACACCTGGTTTATAATAGCGCTTTCTAGGTTCGTCTCCGTTTTCTATTTTCTGTATTCTCAAGCGAGAAGGAAGGTAACCTTTCTTCCCTCCGGTTTCCTTCAGAGTTCCTGCTATGTATTTAGAGTCTCGTCCCCACTATTACTTCTCCATCAATTCATCCATCCCTCCTAGCTGTGTTCCACTAGGTCAAACATTGGCTGAAGATCTGATTCCATCGGAACTATTTCTACTATCTTGTTTCTTCCTTTCCCCTTCCGATACAACTACGAGTTTGTATCACTTACTACAAGTAGCTTCACTCCATGATCACAGTGTGTGTGTATTACTCACAAGTGGGCTTCCTCCGTCCTCTCCATAATGTGTGTATGTATCACAAGCAGCATCACTCCGCCCTGTATATAATGTATGTATCAGTTACTAGCGGCCTCGCTCCGTCCTGTATATAGTGTGTGTATGATCAGTTACTAGCGGCCTCACTTTGTCTTGTATATAATATGTGTATGTATCAGTTACTAGCGGCCTCACTTTGCCCTGTATATATGTGTGTACGTATCAGTTACGAGCGGCCTCACTCCGTGTTGTTCACAACGTATATGCATCACTTACAAGCGGGCTTACTCCGTCCTCTCCATAATGTGTGTATGTATCAGTTACAAGCAGCATTACTACGCATTGTTCACAATGTGTGTGTTGCTGGTGTGTCCGCCTCCACCATCTTCCATACTCCCCGCTCCGGCCCCCACCACCATCACCCGCTCCTCCTGCAGCGCCTCCCTCACCGTCCCTTAATTATCATGGCTGGCTCCTCTCTCTCGCTCTCCTGTATCTCCCTCGCCGCCTCTCCTCGCGTCAGCATCCTCCATCCCTCCTCCTCCTGCCGGTGGCGGTGTTGGCGCGGCGTCTCCACCGCTCCTCCGGCAGGTGGCAGTGGTGGAGACGCAGCTGGGGCGATGCAGGTGATTGATCCCTCCAGCAGCCAATCCCAGTCCCTCTCTGCGACCTACTTTCCCGCCACCAAGTCAAAAAGGCGCGATTGAGGCGGCCGGACCAATCGCAGAGTATTGACAAGTGCGCCTCGGCACAGTGCCAGCCAATCAGCGCAGCTATCGACGGGTATCGGCCAATAACAGAAGCGATCGGTTTCCAATAGACCAATCAGGTGTAATGTCCGGGTCTCAGATGGCTCCCTACGGGTATGCGTGGGTGGGAATTGCCAGTCCACACTTAAATCTTCTCCACAATCTATTTTTGCCATGATCTCCGAGGGAAAACACGATATTTTCCGATTGAATGGAGTTATGGGTAACGGGTACGAGCTAGCGAGAGAGATTTTACCAGCGCTGGGAATTAATATTGCGCAGTATTTTCTTTCTGCAGCCTTGTGCTCCTGGATTCTCCATGACCAAGGTTGGATTTCAAAATTTCTCGGTCAGACTTGTGGTGTTCCATGACTTGGTGTAAATTAAACACACTCAAGAATACGAAGGCGACCGATATACCAGCGTAGCAGCGCACACCCTCTGTCTGTGTCTTCCTAGGTACCTTCACCACTTCTCATCTCTGAATTTCATCCTCTCCTCTTTATCACCTTTCATCTCTGTGTCCATGTCTTTCCTTTCACTCTATTCACTTCTCCCTTTCTGTATCCACTTTCCTTTTTCTTTCAGTCGGCTTATTCCTCCCTTCTCTCTCTCTTTCTCTCTCTCTCTCTCTCTCTCTCTCTCTCTCTCTCTCTCTCTTACGCTTTGTTTTCCTTACCCCCCCTATCGTCTTCCCTCTTCTAACTCCCTCTTCCTTTTTCTCCTTCTACCCCTTTTCCCTCTCTCTCTTCCCCCATCCTCCACACCCTCCCCCTCACTATTTACACCCTAACTGCTGCTAGACACACGCAGTAAATGTCACTTGGAGTTTAGAAATAAGCACAAGAGAACATCCCGCATATCATTCCCCCTCCTTTCTCTCTCTCTCTCTTCCCCGCCATCCTCCTCCTCCTCTTTCTCTCTCTCTCTCCCCCAGCCCCTCTGTCCCTCACGCGACATCCACAAACCCTGCTGCGAAAGCCTCACAAACACACAAACACCACAAACACACAAACAGGAGCTGGTGATCGGCACTGCGGGCCGACCCGCTGTAAAGTAGTCTAGAAATCAATACAGGGCTCTTCAGACTTGGCTACTAGGGCGGCTTTTTGTTCCAGTGTGTTTGGGAATGTCTTTTGTGTGTGTGTGTGTGTTTGTGTTTGTAGTTGTCCGAGTGTGCATGTTGAGAGTGAATTTGAACACGTGTGTTCAGGAATATTTCGTAAGTTTGCAAGAGTGTAAGTGTACATTTTCGTGTTGGGCTGTTAGGTCCACGAGTACGTCTGTAAGACAGCCTGGGAGCTACATCAACGAGTGCATGTTTGCCTTGAGTGTATTTACCACGAGGGAAGGGGGGAGTTTCTTTGTTGAATTTCTAACACCTTTGTCTGTGAACAATTTTGTATAATAAATCTGCGTGGAGCGTACTCGCAAAGTTGTGTTTGAAGAGCTGGTCGAGTCATAGCTCTTGGCCCCGCTTCTTAACTCATTTTGACAGGTTTTAATTGATTCTTGGAATTTTAAACTAGGTTATACCTACTCCTCAAGCTGTGTATAATGTTTACCTTAGCGTCATGTAGCGCTTTTCAATCGCAACGCTGAGACTAAAAATAAACTAAATTTGAACGTGCTTGTGTGAACATGTATGTACAGTTGTGTACATGTGAACATATATACTTCGTATGTGTATACATGTGTATTGAATATAGGTAGCACTGACTGCTCTCACGTAAAATGATTTTGTGACATGTGTCCATGTTGAAGTGTGTTTTACGAAATATACCTGAAGGATCATTTCGGGGGTCAACGCCCCCGCGTCCCGGTACCAGACCAGACCTGATGGATCAAGGCCCACTCAGGCAGGCTGTTACTGCTGGCAGTATGCAGCACAATTGTTTGAGTGTGTTTTCTTGCCTGTATTGAGTCTCATTCTGGCGTGCACTTCAGAGAGTACGAAGTCAAGTACGACTGACTGACTGTTACAGACTGTACAACCTTTTCTATGTAAATGTGTAAATTAAACCATAAGTCAGTACGCCATCTCTGTGTGTGTAAATTTAACAATTATATGGTAGACCATCTCTGAGAGTAGGCCTTCCGTATGTGTGTAAATTTAATTATATCGTCGGCCTACTCTGTGCTAGTGTATAAATTGAATCATCAGATCGTAAATTTAATTATATTGTAGGCCTGCTCTGTGCTAGTGTGTAAATTGTATCATCAGATCGTAGGCTTACTCCGCGCTAGTGTGTAAATAGAATCATCAGATCGTAGGCCTACTCTGTGCTAGTGTACCTGAAGGTATACTTGGAGAAGAGTAAACTGAATCATCACATCGTAGGCCTACTTTGTGCTAGTGTGTAAATTGAATCAGATCGTAGGCCTACTGTGTGCTAGCGTATAAATTGAATCCTCAGATCGTAGACCTACTCTGCGCTAGTGTGTAAATTGAATTCTCAGATCGTAGATCTCTGTGGTAGTGTGTAAATATATCCCTGGCCCGAGTGGGTTGACCCGGTACATGTTTATCACCGGGTATGAGATACTCACCTTCGAAAGAATTTCAGAATTTCTTGATAATGGTCTGTAAAATTCTAGGGGAAAAAACTTTACACTTTTGGCCTTGTTCGTATTTGCTCGTTTATTTCCTCTTTCTAATTTCCGGAAACCGACGTAATTAATTATTGCTTAGAGCACAAAAGTGTGAATAAGCATTTAATAAAACACCATAAACACCGAACGATGAGAAGTTAAAAACTACCTTAAGAGAAAATTAAAACACACAGGTAAAACAAAGCCACCCAGTTGAACACCAAATTCAATATACATACTGGATACCAAATACAACGCACACACATTGAACATCAGAATTGTTCGAGACATTGAGCACTGAACTCACTCTGCGCGTGGCCCGGTGGCCTGGTGGCTATAGCTCCCGCTTCACACACGGAGGGCCCGGGTTCGATTCCCGGCGGGTGGAAACATTTCGACACGTTTCCTTACACCTGTTGTCCTGTTCACCTAGCAGCAAATAGGTACCTGGGTGTTAGTCGACTGGTGTGGGTCGCATCCTGGGGGACAAGATTAAGGACCCCAATGGAAATAAGTTAGACAGTCCTCGATGACGCACTGACTTTCTTGGGTTATCCTGGGTGGCTAACCCTCCGGGGTTAAAAATCCGAACGAAATCGTATCTTATCTATTATCTTGAACAAACACACTATACACGTTCAACACCAAGATTACTATGTATAGACACTGAACACCAATCTTACCGTACAGTTGAACACTTAGATAAACAATGATTTTTGTCTTGCGAACAATTAAAAATAATTCCTTCATTTGTCCTGGACAAGAAGAGCAATTATGAAAGTGATTTTGAGCAAACAAAAACAGAACCAAACAAACACAACAAAGAACAATAACAGCATCAAATTAGTAAAAAAAATATGTGGAGTCTTGGCAAAGAAACTGGTGTTTGTGTTCGTTTATTGTTCATCTCGCTACGTCTGTTCCTGTATTCCATGGTGTTTGTTTCTTGTTCCCCATCCTCTGATTCTTGTTTATCTCTCTATGGTATTTCCTGTTCTCTTGGTGTTTATCTCCTAGTGTTTGTTTCTTGTTTGTCTACTGGTGTTTATTTCTTGCTTATCTCTTGGTGTTTTTTTCTTGCCTTTTCTCCTGGCCTTATTTCCTGGTGTTTATCTTATCTTCTAGTGTTCTTGGGCTTATTTCCTGGTGTTTTTCTTGCTTTTTCATGGTACTTTTCTTCCTTATCTCCTGGTGTTTCTCCTTGCATTTTCCTGATGTTTTTTCTTGCTTATCTCCTGTTTTTTTTTCTTGTTCAACTCCTGGTGGTTTTTCTTGCTTATTTCCCTGTGTTTGTTTCGTTAATCTCTTTGTGGTTTTTAATCTCCCTGTATTGTTTATCTTCTTGTGCTTGTTATTATGTTCCTCTGTTTATTTATGTTTCTTATTTATTTCACTGTTTATTTTCCTGTATCTATCTCCTGATACTTATTTTCTTTATCTCCCTGTTTTTCCTTCCTGTAGTTGTTTCTTGTTCATCTCTGTGTTTGTTCTTTGTTTTCTACTGTTCACTCTTCTTTTTGCCTCCTTGTATTTTTTTTTTATTTCCCTGTGTTTATTTCTTAAAACCGTGTGTTTGCTTATTCCTTTTTTCCTGTTTGTTTCCTTTATATCTAGTGTTTTTGTCTATATCCTGGTGTTTTTTTATCGTTTATTTCTTGATGTCTGATTATTCTTTATCTCCTGGTGTTCATCTTTTTTATCTGGTGTTTTCTTATCTCCTGGTGTTTGTTTATTATCGACTGGCCTTTGTTTATCACTTGGTACTTTCTACGGGGAGCTCTGTATTTTCTGCACTGTACTCTGTATTTCCTAAAGCGAGCTCTGTATTTTCTACACTGAGCTCTGTATGTTGTACACTGAGCTCTGTATGTTGTACACTGAGCTCTGTATGTTGTACACTGAGCTTTGTATTTTCTACACTGAGCTCTGTATTTTCTACACTGAGCTCTGTATTTTCTACACTGAGCTCTGTATGTTCTACACTGAGCGCTGTATGTTCTACACTGAGCTCTGTATTTTCTACACTGAGCTCTGTATGTTCTACACTGAGCTCTGTATGTTCTACACTGAGCTCTGTATGATATACACTGAGCTCTGTATGTTCTACTCTGAGCTCTGTATTTTCTACACTTCTCCACTGAGCTCTGTATGTTCTACACTGAGCTCTGTATGTTCTACGCTGAGCTCTGTATTTTCTACACTGAGCTCTGTATTTTCTACACTGAGCTCTGTATTTTCTACACTGAGCTCTGTATTTTCTACACTGAGCTCTGTATTTTCTATACTGAGCTCTGTATTTTCTATACTGAGCTCTGTATTTTCTACACTGAGCTCTGTATTTTCTCTACTGAGCTCTGTATTTTCTACACTGAGCTCTATGTTCTACACTGAGCTCTGTATTTTCTACACTGAGCTCTGTATTTTCTACACTGAGCTCTGTATTTTCTACACTGAGCTCTGTATTGTACACTGAGCTCTGTATTGTACACTGAGCTCTGTATTTTCTACACTGAGCTCTGTATGTTCTACACTGAGCTCTATGATATACACTGAGCTCTGTATATTCTACACTGAGCTCTGTATTTTCTATACTGAGCTCTGTATGTTCTACACTGAACTCTGTATGTTCTACACTGAGCTCTGTATTTTCTATACTGAGCTCTGTATTTTCTGCACTGTACTGTAGCTCTGTATGAGCTTCTACACTGAGCTCTGTATGTTCACTGACGCTGAGCTCTGTATTTTCTACACTGAGCTCTGCATTTTCTACACTGAGCTCTGTATTTTCTACACTGAGCTCTGTATTGTACACTGAGCTCTGTATTGTACACTGAGCTCTGTATTTTCTACACTGAGCTCTGTATGTTCTACACTGAGCTATATGATATACACTGAGCTCTGTATATTCTACACTGAGCTCTGTATTTTCTATACTGAGCTCTGTATGTTCTACACTGAACTCTGTATGTTCTACACTGAGCTCTGTATTTTCTATACTGAGCTCTGTATTTTCTACACTAAGCTCTGTGTGTTCTACACTGAGCTCTGTATTTTCTACAATGAGCTCTGTATTTTCTATACTGAGCTCTGTATTTTCTACACTAAGCTCTGTGTGTTCTACACTGAGCTCTGTATTTTCTACAATGAGCTCTGTATTTTCTATACTGAGCTCTGTATTTTCTACACTGAGCTCTGAATTTTCTACACTGAGCTCTGAATTTTCTTCACTGAGCTCTGTATTTTCTACGCTGAGCTCTGTATTTTCTACACTGAGCTCTGTATTTTCTACACTGAGCTCTGTATTTTCTACACTGAGCTCTGTATTTTCTACACTGAGCTCTGTATTTTCTACACTGAGCTCTGTATGTTCTACACTGAGCTCTGTATGTTCTACACTGAGCTCTGTATGTTCTACGCTGAGCTCTGTATTTTCTACACTGAGCTCTACACTGAGCTCTGTATGTTCTACACTGAGCTCTGTATGTTCTACACTGAGCTCCATATTTTCTACGGGGAGTAGCGGCATTTGTTTCGTTGTTAAAGGTGTACTTGCTGAGGGACCGCCAGTCTTTGTTGGCGACTGAGATTAGTTTGTGTTTCCTTGCGAGCGCAGCTGTTGCAACGTGTTAAAACACCTGTACTCTATAAATATACCAATTAAACATGTGAAACCTCTCTATGTTTTGGAAAAACACGTGATTCTTATAGATCTCTGTTAAAGGTTGGTACTAAGTGTTTATAAACTGATTTTTTTGTGAATTATATTAATGTTTTAGATCAAGTAAGATTTTTAGGTAACGCACTATTGTTTTAGGTAACTCATGAGGGATTTAGGTAGCTCACGAGTATTTTTGGTTGGTAACGAGGGAGTGTTTTAGGTAACTCATGAAGGATTTAGGTAACTCTCAAGTATTTTTGGTAACGCACGAGTGTCTTAGGTAATGCACGAGTGTTTTAGGTAACGGGGGTGCTCTAGGTAACGAGGGAGTAATTTAAGCACTGCAGGTTCAGTTTAATTAATGATGGAATATTTTAGGTAACGCGGGAGATTTTGGGCCATGCACGAACGTTTTAGGTAACGTAGGATTATTTTAGATAACAGAATTATTTTAGGTGACGGAGGATTATTTTAGATAAAACAGGATTTTAGATAACGCATGAATATTTTAGGTAATGTAGGACTAGTTTAAACAATGAATGCGTGTTTTAGGAAACGCAAGAAATTTTTAGGTAACACTAATGTTCTAAGTAACGAATGAATATACTAGGTAACGCAAGATTATTTGCCAGTGTGTTTTTAACAACGGAGGATATGAACCCGAGGAGCGTTTTTAAGTAAAATAGTAGCGAAGGCCCAGACGTTATTTTGTAAATAACGAATTAGTAGTTGGACATTAACTAACGAAGAATTTCCAAGAAACGAAGGCTCATTTGCAAGTAACGAAGAAACATGTGTAAGTAGCAAATTTATATTTATAAATAACAAAGGGACATGTTTAAGTACCAGATAAGTAACGAAGCAACATACGCAAAAGCAGAGGAACATTTATAAGTAACGAAGCATAATTTGTAAGTGTTGAGGTATTTTTTGAAACAAAGGTTACTTGGGAAAAGAAAACTGGTCGTTTTAGAAAAATTAGGTAAGTATTTTTAAGTAGGTCAGTCATTACTTATATGAGGGAGAAAGACTTGATAAAGAGGGTATAAGGGCAAAAGTCTTGTTTCGAAGTGCATATGATGTGTTCTTGGGAACACATCCTGTTGTGTTCATGAGTACATGTGATGTGTTAAGTACCTATGCGTACTTATGATGTGTTCTTGAGTCCATATGTGTTCTCGAGTACATATGTGTTCTTAAGTATTTATGCTGGGCTCTTTTAGTACATATTCTCTGCTTTTGAGTACATATTCTGTGTTCCCGAGTACCTACTCTGTGTTCTTAAGTACATATGTCTTCTTGAGTAAATATTCTGTGTTCTTGAGTACATATTCTCTGCTTTTAAGTACATATTCTATGTTCTTGAGTAAATATTCTGTGTTCTTGAGTACATATTCTCTGGTTTTGAGTACATATTCTCTGCTTTTGAGTACATATTTTATGTTCTTGAGTAAATATTCTGTGTTCTTGAGTACATATTCTATGTTATGTACATATTATGTCTTCTTAAGTACATATGTACTCTTAAAAGTCAATCATTAACTTCCTTTCATTGTGTTTAACAATACATTATAGTCGTACATTTACATACACTTATTTATTAAGGTATTGTTTAACATTGATATAAAACGATATATTAAGACAGAGAAATATTAACGCTCTTTTCTACGTGTTGAATATATTAAAATGTTAAGTTAAAAAAATGCTGATATTTTGTAATATGTGCTACATAAAAATATCTATTATACATGCGGTTATATTCGTAATATGTCATTTGCAAGAATAAACAAAGTATAACAGAGTATGTCAAGGGTAACAGTTGGAAGTATAACAAAAATAACAAAATATCATTCGGAAGTATAAAAAATAACCGAATAGCTGAGAATATAACAAAAATAACCGAATAGCTGAGAATATAACAAAAATAACCGAATAGCTGAGAATATAACAAAAATAACCGAATAGCTGAGAATATAACAAAAATAACAAAATATTTAGAAATATAAAAATAAAATATTTGGGAATATAACAAAATAATATTTGGAAGTATAACAAAAATAACAGTAACATTTGGTAGAGTATATTTTTGTATAATGAGAATATATGTGGGAGTATATCCGCGTGTGTGTTATCAGACACATCAAGAATATCTCGCTATCAACGTGGGTGCCAAGTTCTTCTTTCTGATTGGCCAGAGTGCCTTCGTTCAGTGCCAAACTTTCAAGGGTATTCACCAGACACTCACACTCACACACACACACACACACACACACACACACACACACACACACACACACACACACACACACACACACACACACACTAACACACACACACACACTAACACACACACTAACACACACACACACACTAACACACACACTAACACACATACTAACACACACACACACACTAACACACACACACACACAAACACACACACTAACACACACACACACACACACACACACACACACTAACACACACTAACACACACACACACACACTAACACACACACACACACACTAACACACAAACACACAAACACACACACAAACACACACACTAACACACACTAACACACACACTAACCCACACACACACACACACACACACACACACACACACACAGTGTTTTGTTCTCTGATTAATACCATTTGTTCATGTTTATTGTTCTTGTTCAGGACAAGTGAAGTATTTGGTTTCGGAATTATTGGCTAGACATTTTTTCGTCTTGTAGTCAATGTTCAATGTCTGTCTCCTCAAATGTTCATTGTGTATAATGTTGTATATTTGGTGTTCAATGTGTATAGTGTGGGGTTCAACACACGTAGTGACTTCAATGTTCAATGTATAGCCTGAGTTCAGTGTTCAATGTATAGCATGTGTTTAGTGAATTTAATTACATTGTTGGAACACCCGCAGTGTGTAGCTGTCGTGCCGAATAAGTAAAACATGCAACTTTGGTTTAAATAGCAACGCACTTCTTGCCGAATAGGACATGCGAAAATTTGTGCATGTAATAATTTCGCAAAAAATCATTCTAAACCTAACAAAAAAAATTAATTTCATTGTGTTTGTTTATTATTAAATTATTGTAAACTTATATAAAACATATTTAGTTGGATTAGGCTAAATTAAATTGCGCTTGTTATAATAAGGTTAGGTAAGTTACCTAAGGTTCTTTTGGTACAAAATTATTAATTTTTATATTGACATAAATAGGAAAAAATATATCTTAAATGCATAAGAAAAAATTTTAGAAAGAACTTAATTTTAAACGAGTTCTTGCTAACTGACCAGTTTTACCTATTCGGCACGACATAACTACCGTCTTATGTAGGGGTTACAGTGTGAGAACACTCTGTATATACTACACTAAGGATACAGAAGCTATGGACAGAAACTTAGCTTAATAATTATTAATTTGGAAGCAAAAACATCGCTTTAAAAATACGAAGAAATAACGTGAATAATTAAGAACTTAATCAAGAATATAAAAGGTTTAAGCTCTAATGAACGCGTTGCCAGGTACCTGTTGTCTACCTGTTGTTGATTTCGGAGGTCATCGCCCTTGCTGCTGCCAGGTCTTAAAGCCTCCTGGTTGAAATAGTTTTATCCCTCAGGCTGTTGGTGCTGACAGTGCGCATCTCAGTGCAGTTACCACGGCCCGGCTGATCAGCAACTGACTCGAGAACCTTTACGAGTTTCCTCTTGAGATAGTGAAGTGATGTGCTGGCCAAGGACTTTCAGTAATAATAAAAAAAATAAGAGTGGACAAAAACAGACAATAAAAATTTACTTTATTAAATAAATTTCGTAGTATTTATGGTTGTGAATGTTTGTTAATGGGTTTGTGGTTTTTTTCTATAACTACAATGTTATGACGATGTTTCGGTCCGACTTGGACCATTAAATAGTGTGTGACTAGTTAATGGTCCACGTCGGGTTATTTGTGTGTTTCTCTAATCACCATATTGTGCCTTTTAATTTCTTAACCTGACTGTCACTGGTTTCCTTATACCCAAAAGCTGGTTTTTGGCTACCGGGAATTTCAAACTTTTTGGGAGGATTGGAACATCTTGGAGCCCTTATTTTGGCTGCATCGATTTCATTTGAAAAACCCAAAACAATTAAAATCAATCATATTATCTCTTAGAACCTAAAATTAAGATACACAGACTACCTATATGGTGGGTGTGAGTGTGGGTCTCCCGTACCTGCCTCCTGACAAGGCAGGTACAGGGGCAAGAGTCCCCCACACCTGCCTCCTGACAAGGCAGGTACAGGGGCAAGAGTCCCCCACACCTGCCTCCTGACAAGGCAGGTACAGGGGCAAGAGTCCCCCACACCTGCCTCCTGACAAGGCAGGTACAGGGGCAAGAGTCCCCCACACCTGCCTCCTGACAAGGCAGGTACAGGGGCAAGAGTCCCCCACACCTGCCTCCTGACAAGGCAGGTACAGGGGCACGAGTTCCTTACACCGGCCTACTGAAAAATGCATATGAGGGATGAGTCTCTATGCCTGCCTCCTGGCAATCTTTGTGCAGAGGCGTGAGTCTTTCCCTAAGTTTCCCCACATGTACTTCCTGATAAGGCTAATAAAGGGGTATGAATTCCCTACACCTGCCTCTTGACAAGACAGGTGATAAGGCGGGTGCAATGGGGGGAAGGAGACCATCACACCCGCCTCCTGACAAGGCAGGTGCGGAGAAGAAAGACTTTGAAACCATAACTACGAAAGCAAGAATCTTTTTCATTAGCTTTTTAACATATAGACTCTTACAAGACACACAGTTTACCTGGGCAGAGCCTGGTTATCCTGCAAATGTAAAAGTGAGTTCTGGACACACATACTTTGCATGATGGGACAAAATACTAAGAAAATTATTAGTTGATACCATTGTGACACGCTTAACAGAACAACAACGACTTAAATAGGAAAAACAATGTCTTGCCAAGTATATATTTTTTTATAACATGATCATACAAAAAAGAGAAGAATGAGTGGGGCTCCGTATTCATAGACTGCTAGAAAGTTTTTGATATTGTACCCCACAAGAGGCTGGTGTGCAATATATAAAAGCAAGCAGTGCATCTTGAAGGTGGCTACAGCGGACGACGAAGTATATCACGAGTAGAAAAAACTCCCATTTAAAATATAAAAAAGGTCAAATTGAGAATTATAATCTAAGTGCCTTATTTGTAGGTCCTTTTACCGATGTTCCCTTCATGGGGAGGAGGAGTCATTATGTTGGTGAAGGGCTTGTAATTCAAGAAACTGGACTATCTTCCCATTCATTGTATCAGTCACGATTCCCTCCTATTTCCCAGTTGCTGAATAACCCTTACACCCAAACTTTCCTAGATAACGTCAGCCACTCGCCAACAGAGACTGGATCCTTTGTTTAGGTGTTTGCAGATGATAAATTAACGCGAAAAGAAACTACAAGAGGACACGGAAGAGTTACAGCGATGGTTTCAAGTGACTATCAGAATTCACGGCTAAGAAATGCAAGTCAGGACGTAGTTTGCATTCACAAACATTCAAGCACACGCTCACACAATCACTCAAGCACGCGGTCATACAAACATACAAGCGTGAGCTCACACAAACACAAATCCACGAGCTCACACACTCACAAGCACGCCCAAAAAAAAAAAAAAAAAAAAAAAAAATATGCACTCAAGCACGCGCTCACACGAACTTCTGATCATTATTTTCTGTCTATTCCTCGCCGTCTCTCATCGTCATTAGCGTAGTTTATCCCAACTTTCAGAAATATTGGAAGGCTGGTGAGTGTGCGTGATATTCACAAAGAACGACACTTTCATATGTTAGTTTGTGAGGTGGGATGATACGTAGAGAAGAGGGGGCGGGTGTTTAGAGGTAGGTGTGTAGGCGGTGGGTGTTTGCGGGTGTGTGCTAGACGTGCGTGGGGTGAAGAAGATAGTGTGTGTGCTTGTGAGGGGGATGGGATGGGGAGAGAAAGGCAGGTGTGCGAGGGGAGTGCACAGGATGTTCTCACTAAATGTTGTCGATAGGTTCTTGGAAACTGCGATTTTAAGCAAAGCGACATATAACGAAACCAATTTTACCATAGGCTAATTGATATAAACAAGAATTAAGTTCCTACGGCGAGGGAGATCTGAGAGGGAGAGCAGTAGTACTACCAGACGCCATGACTATGAAATATGTCTCTCTGGTTTGCTAAAAAATCGTATATTTACTCTATTATTGAAATTTTTATTATTTTAGGTATCACATGTTTTTCAGAATTATATAAGAAACGCGCTACATGTCATAAAAACCATAAGGGAGAAAACTGATATAAGCGTTCACGAAGAGTTACGTCGATGCATGTCCTCCATCCAAATATTTAAGTCTTTCCATATTTTACATTACTGGCCGGGAATTTATTTCATTTTCTCATCAACATTATAACGAAACGACGTTAAGTGAGGACTTCCTGTACTCCCCTTTTCACTAATGTCCATCCTAACCCTTCTCTAGGATTGTCAAGGTCAGCCTCTTTAGTTACTCTTTGTTCATACCTTGGTCCTGGGACAAATCTCCTTGCAAACCTTTGATAATTTTTTCCCGTTTCTGGACGTGTTTAATCTGGGGGGTGACTCCGAACAGGGGCTGCGTACTCTGTGATTGCCCCTAAGTACATCATTTATAGCGTAATGTAAGATCATTTAGGTTCCTCAACTCTGTTCTGAGATTTGCTTGTATCCCTGTTAGGAGTGATGCCGAGATCGGGTCATATTCTTTCTGTTAAATGAAGGTTTACCCTCTCTTCCATCTCTCGCACACCTTCTCTTTTCCTAGCTATCATATTCTTCGATTTAAAAGCATTTCACTTCAGCTGCCACTTGCCGGTCACCAACTGGACAAGACCCTGACTGGGACAATACCGGCGAACCACATCCAATCAACTTGTCTAGCATCCCCTGTATCCTACCCCTCTCCTTCAGTATTTGCATCCCTTATGAAAGTTTGGCATTAGCAAACATGAACACTTAAGGGGGGTGGGGCATTTTACACACACGAGGTTCAGAAGTGGCCCTGGCACTAGCTCTTGAGGTCCCCTCTCGTTAAGCATGCCCAATCTGACACCACTTGCACCATTACTTCAGATTATGATGATTTACATATGCCCTTATCCACTTCAAGACTGTCATTTACATATTTATTTCGAATTTGAGTATTAGTCTCTGTTATTGTACAGTATCCAATCCATTATATGCAAAACAACCACAGGGAAGCTGAATGATAGCTCTAGACTTTGCGTATTGCAATCAACACATCTGGAGCTAGAGCCATCATTCAACTCCCTCTGTAGTTATTTGCATCTTATATCGCTTCTTCGTGATTATTGTTTATTATTATATTTATGGGGAGCGTTCATGCAATCCAAGAAGACAGTCCATCCACCTCTACCTTTTCCCTGTTTACCTCTCTCGCCCTTTTCTAAATCTCAAGGTTAGTGAGACAAGATTTCCAATTCCTGGATCAAGTCGAGGTTTTCTCTGATAAAAATCCTAAAGTGTGCCATGACTTCTTACCTTATAATCTTTCGTAGCACCTTGGATATTATACGTACCAGTGACGCCGCACTATAATTTTGTGCCCCCTGCATGTTCCTTTGTTTAATAACAGGGGTAACGTTAGCCTTTTTTTTTCCATCAGATTTCCGGCATTAAATTTTTTGATTTGTGACATTAACGTCTTGCTTTGTGACACTGATCTCTTGATTTGTAAGTGACCTCTTGATTTGTAAGTGACCTCTTGATTTATGACCTCTTGATTTGTAACAGTGATCTCTTGATTTGTAACAGTGACCTCTTGATTTGTAACAGTGACATCTTGATTTGTAACAGTGACCCTTTGATTTGCAACGGTGACCTCTTAATTTGTGGCACTGACCTCTTGATTTCTGACACTGACCTCTGACCCCTGTGATTCTAAAAAAAAAAAAATTGGTGGAAATAACTAAGATTCCTTAGCTTCAGGTTCATGAACCTACGGGATAGTTATGTTGACAGCATCAAAATTAGGACAAGTAAACACAGCTGGGGAAGAGAATTATTTAAACCATAGATGGTAGTGTTAATATATATATATATATATATATATATATATATATATATATATATATATATATAATATATATATATATATATATATATTATTGTACCCACGAACAAGTGGTATTGATCAATAACAACACTGCGACTAGTCAAGAAGTCGACCCCATGCTGCTTTGGCCTGCCTCATTGTGGGCGAAAACTCATGACGCCTTAATCCACGGGACCACACAATCCTTAAGAGTAACGCATCCAGCAGAATTGGATATTGTACTCGCTACCCAAGGCCATATGGTGGTGTGGATGACTCTAGGTTAATATCATTCTACTCCCTGTTTGGTGTACTAGTAAACCAGGTCTGCTGGATACGCTGCTCTTAAGGATTGTGTGGTCCCGTGGATTAAGGCGTCATGAGTTGTCGCCTACCATGAGGCAAGCCAATGCAGCATGGGTTCGATTCCTTGGCTAGTTGCAGTGTTGTTACTGATCAATACCACTTGTCCGTCGGTATAATAATAATAATAATAATAATAATAATATATATATATATATATATATATATATATATATATATATATATATATATATATATATATATATATATATATATATATATATATAATGTCGTGCCGAATATGTAAAACTGGTCAATTAGCAAGAACTCATTTAAAATTAAGTCCTTTCTAAAATTTTCTCTTATACGTTTAAAGATATATTTTTTTCATTAATGTTAATGTAAAAATTTATAATTTTGCACCAAAAGGAACTTAGAAAACTTACCTAACCTTATTATAACAAGCGCAATTTATTTTAGACTAACCCAAATAAATATATTTTAGATTTGTTTACAATAATTTAATACTAAACAAACACAGTGAAATATATTTTTTTCATTAGGTTCAGAATGATTTTGGCGAAATTATTGCATACACAAATTTTCACTTGTCCTATATGGCAAGATGAGCGTTGCTATTTAAGCCAAGATGGCAAGTTCTGCCTATTCGGCACGACATTATATATATATATATATATATATATGTATATATATATATATATATATATATATATATCACAGTAAACAGGTGATTTCAGAATATGCAAAACAACTACTATGAAAGAATAGAGAAATTCAAAGCCATTGTTCCTTGACAATGTGAGTAGTCACGAAAGCCCTTGGAATTTCTTTATTCTTTCACAGTGGTTTTTTGCATATATATATATATATATATATATATATATATATATATATATATATATATATATATATATATATATATATATATATATATATATACACTAAACAATTCGCAAACAGGCGAAAATTCTTTATAAACATTGTCTCTACGTCCACAGCAGGACTCGAACCTGCTAACTCTCTATCAGAGTCCACAGTCCTTTACCACTGAGCTAGACCCAAGATAAGTATGGGCGCTTAGCCGAAACTAAGCGATGTTACCCAATACTCGTTGTCCACTGCATGTGGCAGGATTCGATGAAATAACTTTCAAAATGAGCTTGGTGCCCGGGGGTATGGTGCCCGGGGGTATGGGGTAACATCGCTTAGCTTCGGCTAAGCGCCCATACTTATCTTGGGTCTAGGTCAGTGGTAAAGTACTGTGGACTCTGATACAGAGTTAGCAGGTTCGAGTCCTGCTGTGGACGTAGAGACAATGTTTATAAAGAATTTTCGCCTGTTTGCGAATTGTTTAGCATGCATATATATATATATATATATATATATATATATATATATATATATATATATATATATATATATATATATATATATATATATTATATAATATATATATATATATATATATGTCGTGCCGAATAGGTAAAATTTGCGATTTTGGCTTAAATAGCAACGCTTTTCTTGCTGAATAAGGCAAGCGAAAATTTGTGTATGCAATAATTTCTCATAAATCACTGAACCTAACGAAAAAAATATATTTCATTGTTTGTTTGTTATTAAATTATCGTAAACTTATCTAAAATACATAGTTGGATTAGGCTAAATTAAATTGCGCTTGTTATAATAAAGTTAGGTAAGTTTTCTAAGGTTCTTTTGGTACAAAATTATTAATTTCTATGTTAACATACATGAAAAAATATATATCTAATCATATAAGAGAACATTTTAGAAAGGACTTGATTTTAAATGAGTTCTTGCTAATTAACCAATTTTTACCTATTCGGCACGACATACATATATTAGATGCTGAAGGCGGTAATGAGTGAAGCAGGCAAACGGAGTACAATAGAGATTCTTGAATTAACTACATTATTTGAAGTCTTACGACGACGTTTCGGTCCCCTTGGATCAATGTCAAGTCACAGTTCTTCCAGCCACTTAACTGTGAACTTTTATTCCTTACGGTGAAAATTTTTAATCGCGTGAAGCAGAGGACAGAAACGATGCAGTGGAGGTTCTTGCAACAGTGGACAGTAACGCTGCTTTGCAGTGGATATAAATATGATACAATGGAGAGACTTACAACAGTGAACAGAAGCAGGAAACAGAGATTCTTCGGACGAAAGACAGAAACAGAGAACAGACGAGGTTCTAACAAGATAGATAAAAGATATGCACAGTGAAGGCTCCCATAGCAGAAGACAGAAGCAATGCACAGACAAGGTTCTTACAACACAATAAACAAAGGTGGAGATAAATGGTCTAAAAAACCGACACAATGGAAAAATAAACACAAATATAGTCAATAAACGATCGTGTTATACAGCATTTTATTTATTTTTCTACAATAAACACGGTACAAACGAGGCTATTACAAAGCAGAACAAAAACATAGCATAACAGAGGTTCGAATCATAAAACATTCTGAGCCCCGTGTTTATACGGCTGCTGCTTTGTGGAAACAACATACATTACTATGCTGTGAGTTTCTCATATGTAGCGCCAAACTTGTGAAAAGTCTGTTAGGGGAGGAACTGTCTGTTGGCAGAGTTGTGAAACACAAAATGGTTTAACTAAAGCCTGATGTCACACTTGCTTGCTGTTACTACGATGTAAACTCTTCTAGGGTGAGTACCTTGAGGCTGGTGAAGGACCCATCATTTAAGAAGGATATCAGTTGATACTGGTGAGGGGTCAGAGTCGTGGCTCTCATCACCGAGCTTCGGGAATCAAATTCCCGGCCACAAAAGAAAAAAGAATATTCATCTGTGGAATAGGAAATACCCCATCACCCTCCTCCATCCCCTCCCCATTTCCTCCCGCAACCTCTCCCCACCCCCTCCCTCATCCTCTCCCCACCCCCTCACTCATCCTCTCCCCATCACTCATCCTCTCCCCTCCCCACCCCCTCACTCATCCTCTCCCCTCCCCACCCCCTTCCCATCCTCTCTCCCCTCCCCATCCCCTCCCCCATCCTCTCTCCCATCCCCTCCCCATTTCTCTCATTCCCCAGGAGCTATTCCATTAATAAGATAACTTAGCATATATGTATTAAAACTACAATATAAAAATAAATAAGGCAAATAAATAAAATCTTAATAGGTTACATAAACATCACTATTAGATAAATATTAGATAAATTACAATAAAGGCTTCTATAACGTCTCGGAGGTCACTGCAGGCATCCTTGTGATTGGAAAACCAATACTTGAGATGGTCAGCGAGAGATGAGGTATAACTAAGTAACTACGAAAACTTCGGTGCAAAAAAAACGTCCTGTTGTAAACAAAGCATTAAAAAAGTCCTGTAGTAAAGGAAAGTCATATTGTAAACAAAACGTCCTGTTGTAAAGAAAACGTCTTGTATGCAAAACGTCCTGTTGTATGCAAAACGTCCTGTTGTATGCAAAATGTCCTTTTGTAAACAAAAGTCCTGTTGTAAAACAAGCGTTGCAAACAAACGTACTGTTGTAAACTAAACGTCCGGAGTAAACGATACCTTAATGTCAATGAAAGCTCCCTGTGGGAATTATGCCTGCCGAGGGGAAATTACACCTCCCGGTGGGAATTATACTTGTGAGTGGGCATGATTAAGGCCGGCAGGTAGTGAGGAACCCACAAGCCTGCTCACTACATTGCCTTCAAGGTAGGTAGCGGGGAACCCACAAGCCTGATCACTACATTATCTTCAGGGTAGGTAGTAAGGAACCTACAAGTCTGACCACTACATAATTACCTTCAAGGTATGTAATGGGAAACCCACTAGTCTGACACACAAGGCAGGTTCGTTCTCCATTTCTTCAATTAACCGAGCTATTATTTTCATTCCATTTTCCCTCTGTAATGTTCTTGCATGGTCACCACCACCTACTACTTGCATGGTCACCACCACCTACTACTTGCATGGTCACCACCACCTACTACTTGCATGGTCACCACCACCTACTACTTGCATGGTCACCACCACCTACTACTTGCATGGTCACCACCACCTACTACTTGCATGGTCACCACCACCTACTACTACAACTATTATTGCAACTACAGCAACAAGTACTACTGCTACGTCACCTACAACTAGTATGCGTACTCCAGATACTATTACTTCAACTACTACTAGCACTAAGTACAGCTATCATAACTATGATTATTGAAACAACTATTGCAACAACTGCCAGCAACTACTACCATTTCTGTAACTACGACTCCGCTAGGTATATACAAACCCCTGCTATAAAACTATGACTTGATGTACGTAGGACAGATAGGCCATAGTTGGAATACTTATGAAAAGAACGTAAGAGAGCCATTAGACACGGACAGAAGAGCTCTGCCTAGTGTTTAGTTGTAAAAACTTCGAGCCGAAACATCAGCTCAAAAACAACGCGCTTACACAGTAATAGCAAGAGTCTCATCCCACATTGACACTATACCCAAATTTAGTATTTCTTATAGGGCAATGGAGAGAGATACCATTAGCAAGGACCCTTTATTATTCTTATGGCCTGAACGAGACTGTTTTTGATCATTTCTAGCTCCCTGCCTTGAAGCAGGAAATACATTATTGGGCCTCTGGTCAATAGTAGAAGTCTTTGTCTTTCTCATTGACCCTCTCAGAGATTCTTCTCCTTCCTAGGGTCAGCGAGAAGCGATTTGTGAAGTTTTATAGTTCGAGACTCCGGAGAAAGTGGTTCCCAATAGGGCGTACGTAGGAATATTGGCTGCTTACACTCCGTTTGTTAATGAGAGATTTTTCATGTGATTTACCCTTCTCTTTTCCCCTCTATAATGTACTTCGATCTAAAACTCTGTATCTGCTGAAGAGGACCTCATTGGGGGGTCAGTATATCAAGACAGCCTATCATACCTGTTTCTGATAAATGTTTGTTATACGTAGATGCACCAACACCTGTACCACAACTACCACCATCGCAACTACAGTTTCAACCACCACCATTTCTGACCCTAACACCACCAGTATCTTCTGTTACTACTGTGTCTTGTAACACATACATACATACATACATACGGCTAGTTTTTATATGTAACTGTTACGTAGAATCCAGTAGAAGCAGTATTTAATTACGTTTACTAATCTACAAACACTTTGCTGCTGTTAGATCCAGCTACTACCACGTACGAGGTCACTACCACGTACGAGGTCACTACCAAGTACGAGGTCACTACTAAGTACGAGATCACTAACAAGCACGAGATCACTAACAAGTACGAGATCACTAACAAGTACAAGGTCACTACCAAGTACGAGGCCACTACCAAGTACGCAGTCACTGACACCACCATATCCAACACATCAACGTTAATGCCGTTACTACCACCACCGCCAACGTTGTCACAGCCATGACCACCGTTGCTAATTTCGTCACCACCGTTGATAAGTTCGCCACCACCATTGCTAGGTTCGTCACAATCGTTGCTAGGTTCGTCACAATCGTTGCTAGGTTCGTCACCACCGTTGCTAGGTTCGTCACCACCGTTGCTAGGTTCGTCACCACCGTTGCTAGGTTCGTCACCACCGTTGCTAGGTTCGTCACAATCGTTGCTAGGTTCGTCACCACCGTTACTAGGTTCGTCACAATCGTTGCTAGGTTCGTCACCACCGTTACTAGGTTCGTCACCACCGTTACTAGGTTCGTCACCACCGTTGCTAGGTTCGTCACCACCGTTGCTAGATTCGTCACCACCATTGCTAGGTTCGTCACTACCGTTGCTAGGTTCGTCACCACCGTTGCTAGGTTCGTCACCACCACCAACGTCGGCCGGATGACGCCAGAATCACCACCGAGGTGCTTAACACTATTTTCTAGTGCTGTGTTGCGTATCTGCGTAGCTTTTTACCTGCTGTACGCCCCAGTGCGCCAACGTCACACCAGCTACCATACCTATTCTCACGCCAACCTACGCCACAAGGAATCACGTGTGTCACCAACGTAACATGCCGTTTAGCGTCACATAAGACCTAATACAACAATCACAAAAGCCGTTACACTTTACTAGATTATTTCCTTAATTGGGAAAGGGATTCTTGATCGTTGAAGGTTTTTGATTCCTGTATCTGCTTAAGATACTCAGATCATCGCCTCCGACCTCTGACCCGGGTTCAGATCAGGCTTAATCAGTTGTTGAAAAAATGTTACTGGAACATTAGCTTGTATTTATTTTTTTTTATTAACACATCAGCCGTTTCCCACCAAGGCAGGGTGGCCCGAAAAAAAAATTTCATTATTCACTCCATCATTGTCTTGCCAGAGGCGTGTTCACACTACAGTTTTTAAACTGCAACATTAACACCCCTCCTTCAGAGTGCAGGCACTGTACTTCCCATCTCCAGGACTCAAGTCTGGCCTGCCGGTTTCCCTGAATCCCTTCATAAATGTTACTTGGCTCACACTCCAACAGCACTTCAAGTATTAACCATTTGTCTCCATTCACTCCTATCAAATATGCTCACGCATGCTTGCTGGAAGTCCAAGCCCCTCGCACACAAAACCTCCTTTACCTACTCCCTCCATCCTTTCCTAGGCCGACCTCTACCCCGCCTTCCCTCCACTACAGATTTATACACTCGTAGTCATTCTATTTTGTTCCAACCTCTCTACATATCCGAACAACCTCAACAACCCCTCCTCAGCCCTCTGGATAATAGTTTGGGTAATCCCACACCTCCCTAATTTCCAAACTACGAATTCTCATTATATTCACACCACACTTTGCCCTCAGACACGACATCTCCACTGTCTCCAGCCTTCTCCTTGTTGCAACATTCACCACCCATGCTTCGCAACCATGTAAGAGTGTTAGTATAACCATATTCTCATACATTCCCCTCTTTGCTTCCATGGAAAAAGTTCTTTGTCTCCACAGATTCCTAAGTGCACCACTCACCTTTTTCCTCTCGTCAATTCTATGATTCACCTCATCTTTCAAAGACCCATCTGCTGACACGTCCACTCCTAAATATCTGAATACATTCACCTCCTCCATACTCTCTCCCTCCAATCTGATATCCAATCTTTCGTTACCTAATTTTTTTTATCTTCTTCACCTTACTCTTTCCTATATTCACTTTTAATTTTCTTCTTTTACATACCCTACCAAATGCATCCACCAACTTCTGCAACTTCTCTTCAGAATCTTCCAAAAGCAGTGTCATCAGCAAAGAGCAACTGTGACAACTTCCACTTTGTGTTAGATTCTTTATCTTTTAACCTCACACCTCTTGTCAACACCCAAGCATTCATTTCTCTTACAACCCCATCTATAAATATATTGAACAACCACGGTGACATCACACATCCTTGTCTAAGGTCTATTTTAACTGGGAAATAATCTCCCCCTCTCCTACATACTCTAACCTGACCCTCACTATCCTCGAAAAAACTTTTCACCGCTTTCAATAACCTACCTCCTATTCCATACAATTGCAACATCTGCCACATTGCCTCCCTATCCACCCTGTCATACACCTTTTCTAAATCCATAAATGCCACAAAAACCTCTTTACCGTTAACTAAATACTGTTCGCCTATAAGTTTCACTGTAAATACTTGGTATACATACCCCCTACCTATTCTAAAGCCTATTAAGAAGAAAAAGGAAGGTTCATGGCAAGTACCAGCAGGAGCTTGTAAGATTTGCCTCTTATTTTAGATTTTCAAAGGGAGAGAGAGAAAATGACCACAAATCCTGCCAGGGTGCAAAACGTTCAACGGACTTCCGTTTCACACTCGTATATCACAAACCACGGAACGGGTGGGATTTAAACCTATGGTGAGTCGAAAAACTCCAGGCCAGTGCGTAAGCCACTGGACCGGCTAAGACACAACTAACACAACACCCCATAACTCCTACTCCTCATCATTTTCCTCCTCCCCATCATCATTCAACTCACTACCTTACCCTTCTCCCTCTCACTGTCTTCCTCCCACGTTTCCCCCATCATCATTCAACACACTACCTTATCCTTCTCCCTCTCTCTCACTGTCTTTCTCCCGTTTTCCTTCCCATCACCAGTCGTCCCTACTGTCTTCCTTCAACGTTCCTCCCCATCACCAGTCGTTTCTACTGTCTTCCTCCCACGTTCCTCCCATCACCAGTCGTCTCAACATCCCTCCCTCCCCAGCTCACTGTCTTCCTCGAGGCCATGCCTTCAAGCAACAGGAGGTGACCGGAACTAAGGTATTTAGTCTGTCAGTGCATGAATTAACCCGGAGAAAACTGCGATATTTACATGTTTATAGATAGGGAATAATTTGAGGCGTTTCCTGCAAGGGGAGAGAAAGAGTTGTAGGTAAGATCAGAATAATACACGCAACTCCTGGAGCAACTTACCCCAATACAGTTAGAAGCCTGAGTAGATCCGTAACTATGATACCGAGAATATAGATAAGTATATCTGCGTAGCGACCTGCGGTGTAAGAAGACAGGCTTAGGCTTGTTTACAAGTATCTCTGGTTGTATGGCATATACACAAATGATGATCAAACTAAATGCAAACTAAGTGATCAGCCTTATGAACCCTCTCTAGTATAATGTTATTTTTTTACGGGGTGGTCCGGCAAGCCAGTGGAAGGCCTCTGTCAGATTACCAATAAGCTCCAATAGCGGGTCATCATATAAGACCCACGTCTGGTGCAACATAAAGACGCTGTGTAACCCATGTAAGAAACACGGTTCCATGAAGCACAACCAGCTAATTAGCTAAGGTGAATTGATAGTGAAGAGCTCTTGGTTCAAAGAATCGGAGCTACGTTCCACTACCTCCGATCAAACTTAATTACTTTATGTACTCCGGCCGATGTATGACCCTCATGGGTTGTGCAACAACACACATCAAAGCAACAATGTTTCTGTTTCTCTCTCTCTCTCAGACACACAACCTTTCCTGGTAATTAACTAACATTAAAGGTAGAGTATTTCACTCCCATCAAAGTCAACTTCGAGAAGTATAACCAGAGAAACAAGATTTACGAGGGAACCACAAAAAACGTATATGATGTAGGCACTCAATATACTTCAATTAACACTGGTACACTGGCATTTCCATACGCGGCAAGAATCACCCCAGACGTGTTTTCCTTCCTTGGTCTTCGCTTAAGTGTACTTCCAGAGGTATAAAAATTAGACCCTAAACCCCGTTTACTTGGAGATCCATCTCATCCACCACCCTGGGGGAGCAGCTCTCAAGGCCACAGGATCTTCCCAGGAGGAAGTTGCTTTTTCCAGTGGATATCTTGTAGTGGATTACGTTATCACGTTGAGGGAGATCGTAGATGAGGGAGGATATTAAGAAGGGCTCAAGAGGTGAAGCGGAACAAGCTGCTTCCTCTGTAGTGGCTTGGAGTGCAAAGGATACAGTTGGAGCTGCTGTATCGGCAGCTTAATGATGATTGGTGCAGGGGTGAAGACTGAATATAAAATAGCTTCCCCTGGAAGTGTTGGGGGTAGAATGGGAGGATGGGGGAGCTCAGGAGAAAAATTTATGAGGGGAGGAGGGTTGATGTTCCTGGCTAATTTTCATTCATACTTACATATAGTGTCTCTATTACCTACAAAAGTTGAAGCAGGTTCATTACTACCGCCTCCAGTTACGAAAACGATAATCCTACCACCTCCAACAATGTAATAATGTCGTACATGAATAGTATACAGTACCAACAAGATGAAAATTAGACCTATGTGGAACATCTAGGTATCTTTACTGTAGACGTTTCGCCACTCAGTGGCTTTATCAATACAAATTCTAGTACCTAATTGGAAGACAGTAGAACTATATACAAAAGATGAGGTAATCGGTCCCTCAGCCTTGGAGATGGTGAAGAGTCCCTGGGTACTTGGAGCTGGTGAAGAGTCCCTGGGTACTTGGAGCTGGTGAAGAGTCCCTGGGTACTTGGAGCTGGTGAAGAGTCCCTGGGTACTTGGAGCTGGTGAAGAGTCCCTGGGTACTTGGAGCTGGTGAAGAGTCCCTGGGTACTTGGAGCTGGTGAAGAGTCCCTGGGTACTTGGAGCTGGTGAAGAGTCCCTGGGTACTTGGAGCTGGTGAAGAGTCCCTGGGTACTTGGAGCTGGTGAAGAGTCCCTGGGTACTTGGAGCTGGTGAAGAGTCCCTGGGTACTTGGAGCTGGTGAAGAGTCCCTCGGTACTTGGAGCTGGTGAAGAGTTAGTCCAAAGCTCTTGCTACCAGTATAAGAACATAGAGAAGGAACGCTGAAGCAGGCCTACTAGCCCATGCTGGGCATGTCCAAGTCACACCCACCCCCATCCACTCATTCTAAACTGCTTGACTTTGCTTTGTACAAGTGCATAGATCTTCCACTGTCTCTCCTGTCAACATCAAGAACTATAACACCAAAGCAATATTTGTAGAAATATTGTTCCTAATTCACTGTCAGATTCACAAATTTAGTCGAAGACGTCCACAAAAAAAAAACAAAAAAAAAAAAAAGATTTTTTATTTCACTCGAGGAATTAACACATCTAGTCTTGTGGTGCAAATAATTACGATTAGATGCACGTATCAAAACTGTTTCTTTTCTATTGAGTGAATAACATGAAGGATTTAATTACCTCTGATGGGCAAAATTAATATATTTATGAAATTACCAATAGCCTGATTGATCAGAGACGAGGCCACTATTAGTGGACGGAGGACCGAGCCTCTATCTTTGCGTGGAATATTTCACTCCGTTTAGCACTTATATACATGTGGTGCCGAATAGGTAAAACTTGTGATTTTGGCTTAAATAGTAACGCTCTTCTTGCCGATTAAGGCAAACAAAAATTTATGCAATAATTTCGCGAAAATCATTCTAAACCTAAAGACAAAAATATTATATTTCATTGTGTTTATTATTAAATTATTGTAAACTTATTTAAAATATATTTAGTTGGATTAGGCTAAATTAAATTTCGCTTGTTATAATAAGGTTAGGTAACTTTCCTAAGGTTCTTTTGGTACAAAATTATTAATTTTTACATTAACATAAATGGTAAAAATATATCTTTAAACTTATAAGAGAAAATTTTAAAAAAGGACTTGATTTTAAACGAGTTCTTACTAATTGACCAATTTTTACCTATTCGGCGCCACACACACACACACACACACACACACACACACACACACACACACACACACTATTTTTAAATTTTATTAAAACTCGCAATGACTCATCGCTATGCGCCATACACACTATTTGCTTTATCTAAAATTAGTTTACATATAACTGGTCAAATTATCGAAGGACCAGAGCGATGCCCAATTTAATTTCTAAGAGTGAAAATTTTTCACTTCAAAATCTAGTACAATATTTTCAAGATACATTCATCATACTAAGTCAAGCTGAGTTATGCAATAAGTGGAGAAATTAATAAAGCATATAGCATATTGTATTTTGTTAATTATTTCCTAGATTCCACATTAAAAATGGATTTCAGTAAAATGTTTTATGTACAAGTTTGTTATATTATTTGATCCCATGACTACCTATCCTTCAGTTCACTATCTCCTAAGAAATATTCGTTCGCCTAAGTTAATACACCTTGGAAAATCAATGTGGACTTGCTTAGACACTTAGATAACCACTAGACGAAATTCATAAGGCATCTAGATACGAAAATTTGTTAAAGGGAGATTTAAACTTTAGACAAATTGATACGAGCAATTTGACAGGAAATCTCGACTCTAGTGACTTTCTTAATATGATTGCTTTCTAAAACAGCTTACTTGTGCCTCCCTTGAAACACACAAGCCCATAAATCAACATGTAACACTCACGACGTGATCAGGACAATACAAGCCCACATGGTAACTTGTGACACGTTGCTAAATGAAGACAAGACAAAAATACAGGTTAACTTGTAACACGTCATTAGAAGACAAAAATACAGGTTAACTTGTAACACCTCAGAGTAACAGGCCCACTGGTAACCTAATAACACGTCACTAGAGTAACACAAGCCCACAAATTATAATTAAAGAACCTAAAACATTATACAGCCTTTAAAAGGGTGGATTGTGTTGCTGGATGGGACATGTTTGATATGATGGTGGGCGGTGGGCTGTGATGGTGGGCGGTGGGCTGTGATGGTGGGCGGTGGTTCCTATCTTGTGCGTATACACATGTGCGTACCGCGGAGTGTGCACAGGAATACATGTACACATGTTTTATATTCATATCATTGCCTGTGATGTAAGCCTGTGTGTTCGTTCAGCATGTGTTCTAACCTACTTGTGTTACCAGGAATCGAGTCACAGCTCCTGGCCTTGTCTCTTAAAGTACATCCACCGGGTGTACTTCTTCCTTGCCTCCGGGGCGAGGGTAAATCAACTCACCAGTGAGCTACTGGCAACACTATGATGTTCCGTGAGGATAAATTTAACTTACTACGTTACGGAAAGACTTAAAAAAAAAAAACAGGATCTGAGTACAAGACAGATTCAAACTACACAGTAGATCCTAAGTTTAATGTGAGAGACCTGGGAGAGATAATGTCAGAAGATCTCACATTGAAGGAGCACAACTCTGCTGTTATTTCAACTGCAAGGAAAAAGATAGGTTAGACAAATAGCACTTTCAAACAAGAGATGCAAGGCCAATGACACACTTCAGGTCACTCGTTCTCTCTATATTGGAATATTACTGTATACTAACGGCCCCCTTCAAGGCAGCGAAATCGTAAAGCTAGAAAATGTAGAGAACCGTCGCACCTCGTACCAGGTTACTCGAGCACCTAAATTACTGGGAGCTCTTGAAATCCCTAGAACTGTACTCCTTAGAACGTAAGCGAGAAAGACATATCACAATCTAAACCTGGAAGATTCTGGAGAGACTGATCCCAAACTTGCACACCGAAATAACTAAATATGAAAACAAGAGGCTTGGCAAACGGTGCACGATATCTCCGGTGAAAAATAGGTGAGCGATAAGTACACAAAGAATGCAATAAGTGTCAAGGGACCACGACTCTTCAACACCCTTCATGCATAATGGCCATTACCAAGATATCCCTGGTTGTCTTCAAGAGGGAACTTCAATTTCCCAAATCGTTTCCTGATCAGCTGGGCCATGGTGCCTACGTTAGGCTGCGGGCGGCAGGTACCCACAGCCTGATCGACCAGGCTAGCAATCAGGACTGGTCTGGGACCAAGCCACGGAGGCGGTGACCACAGGTAACCATATCTTCTAACACTTTTCCATTTGCCAGCCTGAAACGGAAAAAAAACTAAAATCCCTGTAACTCATCTGTGTGAGAGAGAGAGAGAGAGAGAGAGAGAGAGAGAGAGAGAGAGAGAGAGAGAGAGAGAGAGAGAGAGAGAGAGAGAGAGAGAGAGAGAGAGAGAGAGAGAGAGAGAGAGAGAGAGAGAGAGAGAGAGAGAGAGACTGAGAGAGAGAGAGACTGAGAGAGAGAGAGACTGAGAGAGAGAGACTGAGAGAGAGAGAGAGAGAAAGAGACTGAGATAAACGTACCCAGAAAATAGTGTGGGTAGAGAGTGCTTAATACAAGGCCTGGACACTCGATGCCTCTGACCCACGCTCAACGCTTCCACTTAAACTCTTACACTTAATGTTGCAAACTATGCAATAAATACTTCAGGCGAAAGAGGAAAAGGAAATAAAATAATTAAAGTGGTAATGGTGGTGATGCTGAGTGATCATGGTGATGATTCTGATCAGGTTATAGATATAGATTTAGATTTTTGCCATCGAACTGGCTAGCTTATTGTGCGCCCCATCTACATCCTGTGGACTTAGGAACTAGACCCAAAAAAAGATTAACAGGAGTACATCTGGAATTATATCTACAACTGTTCTATCTGTTGTAGGCAAATTTAGGATATTTCCATTAATAAAATATGGCGACATTTCATACTGTAGTCTCAATATTCCATGAGGCTGACCACATACTTCGCATTTAGTCTGGTCACCATTTACGTGCCTGCCAAGCTGCCAGAAGTCATTGTCGTTGTAGTATTAGTAATAGCGGTGGTGGTAGTGTTACAAGTACTAGTGGCTGTGCTGATGTAGTGTTAGTGGTAGGTGGTGGTATTCAAGATCAAGAGAGTATAAGTAAGAGCCTTGTGGGGTGAGCAGGGAAGTGGGGATAGTGGAAGAGTAGGTTGGTGAGAGGAAGGTTATGAGTGGAAGGGATAGTACCAGGGCTTAACCCTGGACGCTGGTGTGGCGAGGAGGACTGATAATGCGAAACGGATTAGGTGAGCACCGATAAACACTCATGCACAAGGTGCCTGTGAAAAAGCCACTGGTGATATATTAGCATAAATAAGAGGCGGGGGGAGGGATTTAAATTACATCTTAAGGGTCCACACCTCTGAAAATAGGCTAGGTATTCATTAAGAGTAACAAGACTTGAACTTAAAAGTTCTAGGATACCATAATGATTCATTAGATCCCATATTCATATAAATTTAAAACAGTATAATTGCAACAGCACGTGTGCCTTTTTGTACTTTAGGAAAAATAGGAGAAAATCAGAAGTCAGGGCATGTGAATAGCATTTAAAAGTATATTCTGCTTTTAACTGCTATTCACATGCCCTGACTTATGATTTTCTCCTACTTTTCCTAAAGTACAAAAAGGCACAATACTGTGATTGGAACAATACGCAAATAACCCGCACATAGGAGTAAGAAACTTACGACGACGTTTCGGTCCGATTCGGACCACTGACAAATCAGCGTGATCAAAATGTAGTCATAAGCTTCTTTCGCCTATGTGCGAGATACGTGTCCTGTTTCCTTTCTCACTCCTGGCTAATATCACTACAAGTCGGCCGAAACGTCTTCAACACACTTCTCATATTTTGGGGTTAATGATTTCAACCACTTTATTATAACTTATCCTTCAACTGCTGTCTATATTCACAGGCAAGTCTGTACGAAACAAAGGCCATTGTGATATACTAACGATGGCAGGAAGAGCCGCGTCGCCAGGCTGGTTAGAGCGCACGAGCGGCCAATGACCTGTAGATATTTCGCTTACTTAGTCACCCGGGATTATGTACAATCGTTTCCGTGAGAATAGCTACGAACTGGAAACCGAAGGGTCAATGGTCCTAGCATACTGTGCGGTGATCAGGCGAAATCGACAGGTGGTATCACCTGAATCTATTGCCGCTGAAAGCCATTGGCAGCCCCGCCGCGCTACCTGGGAAGACGCTGCACAATTACATCAAATTTCGTCAATAAATGTGTGAATTAGTGTAACCAGCGATGCAGGTGGTCACAGGCGGTGGCCACTGTTGCAGGGGATGACATACGCTCATCAGCTTGGAAAAAAATACGACGTTAATACCTGTATTTAGGAGAGGTTTATTGCGATCTATACTGCCATGAGTTATTCCATCGACATTTTGCCCTTGAACTCTAAGTCTTATAATATCAGTAGTTGAATATTGCTGAGGGTGAAAAGCTGATCCCTGTGTGTGTTCACACACACACACACACACACACACACACACACACACACACACACACACACACACACACACACACACACACACACACACACACACACACACACACACACACACACACACACACACTTGATCAAGCACGTCAAGAAATTAGAGAAAGTGCAAAGGTGTTCGACAAGGTTAGTTCCAGAGCTAAGGGGAATGTCCTATGAAGAAAGGTTAAGGGAAATGGGCCTGACGACACTGGAGGACAGGAGGGTCAGGGGAGACATGATAACGACATATAAAATACTGCGCGGAATAGACAAGGTGGACAAAGACAGGATGTTCCAGGGATGGGACACAGAAACAAGGGGTCACAATTGGAAGCTGAAGAGTCAGATGAGTCAAAGGGATGTTAGGAAGTATTTCTATAGTCATAGAGTTGTCAGGCAGTGGAACAGCCTAGAAAGTGACGTAGTGGAGGCGGGAACCATACATAGTTTTAAGACGAGGTATGATAAAGCTTATGGAGCAGGGAGAGAGAGGACCCAGTAGCAACCAGTGAAGAGGGGGGGCCAGGAGCTATGAATCGACCCCTGCAGCTACAAATAGGCGAGTACAAATAGGTAAGTACACACACCAGGAGGGTGCACGACAACAGATAAACACACTGATGATTAAGAAACATATGCAACAGTTGGGTATATTGTTGAAACGTTTCGCCTACACAGTAGGCTTCTTCAGTCATATACAGCAGGTGTAGTAGCTGTATTTGACTGAAGTCTACTGTGCAGGCGAAACGTTTCAACAGTAAAGGAACCCAGCTGTTGCTCATGTGTCGTAATCAACTTATCGGTATTTTATACCATCTTCAACAGAGGTAAACAAACCATACGCTCTATTACAGCTAATTGATTTAGTGATCCCCCTAATCTTACCATTCTCTTACCCATGTCTCTTCAGTAATTCTGCTGATTAATATACATACCTATGACGTCTCACAACACATTACCGGGAAATATACGTAACATGAATGTCTGATTTTTGCATCCTTGCCATTCAATGTACTTTAAGACCCCATTATGTCTTGATAAATAATTATTTCAAGTTTAATGTATCTCTGTACAAAGGGACAAGAGTCCAAAGGTTTATTATCACATTCATAATCATTATTCTTATTATTCTTATTCTTATTATTATTATTACTATTATTATTTCTGTGAATAATTATTATTTTACTCGCCATTTTTCCCTTCTCTGAGCTGCTGCACTTGTAAAAATAAATTGGTTTCAATATATTAAATTGAAATTCTCACATTTCTTCAGAACAGTGCATTATTTATTACCAATAAAATCTGCAATGATAATAGTAAACCATATAATAATATATTATTATTAAACGCCACACATATCAAAAAGCTTTTATATATTTATGTTCCGTCTGTCCGTCTGTGAGAATCATACAGAGTTACGCCAATGACGACTCTAATTATTAATGACGACTGTATTTCAGAGTATACTGACACAGTATATAATCTCTCAAGGGTCTAATGATCAATTTGCAGCATTAATATACATATATATATATATAAACTAGTGTATATGGTGATATGATTTGTTGACGAAGATATGAATTTTAGTTGTATATTGTGACTTCGACTGATGTTTTCTTACGTGACCTGCGTTTCGCATTTTATGAACGGGAGGAAAAGCATCGAAGCCCATGGTAGTAACTTGTTAAATTGTCCGTGCGTGTGCGTGAGTGCGTGCGTGTGCGTGTGCGTGTGGACGTGTTTATGGGTGCTCGGTCTAGCGCACTTGTACTCCGTGCAACAAGCGTCGTCTACAAGCCAGGAAACATGTAAACACTAGACTGGGTCCTAACTCGACTAGCTTCCACGATAACAAAAATAATTAACGTACTCAAAACAGAAGTAAATAAACTAGTCCAAAAAAAACCGTCTACATATCTTGCTTCCAACGCGAGGCTGCTTCCCTATCTTTAACTTATTACTATTGCTTGTTGTTGCTATTATTATTAATTACCATTATTACATACAGCGCCTGGGAAATGAGCGGTGGGGTAACTGTGTCCGATTCAAGATTGGGAAAGGCATCTCCAATTCCCTTGTCTCAGGACTCTCACGAAGGTGACTAAAAGCGTGATCCCTGGACCAGGAACCCTTTACCAGCAGCAAGGCTCCTCCCTCCCTCCCTTACAGAGTTAAAATCATGACGGTGTTCCATATCAGCGCCTGACATAAATAATACAACGGCACACTGGTAGTTTTTTCCGTAAAAGCGAGTCGTGCTCTAAACTCAACACTTAATTATACACCCGCCTGGCTCTCTCCTTCCTCGCTCTCTATGGCAAAAATTTTAGGTAGTTATAGACGCGATAAACCAGGCAGAAAGGAAGATCATATACGCATTATATCACAGGAAGAACGTACAGACAGCGCACTGGAGGTGAGGAAGATGGTGAACAATATTAAACCAGGAGGAAAAGAACAGTTTAAATGTAATAAACTGTTGGAGAAAGATACTAGATAAACCAAGGGAGATTATATACACAACACACTGAGGTATGGAAGATGATAAACCTGTTAAACCAGGAGGTAAAGAAATAGTATACATGCAAGAAATTTGGTGGAGGGAAAGACTAGTGTTAACCTCAAAGAAGATATAAACAAAGTTTTCCAGTGGGCAACGGAAAACAATATGATGTTCAATGAGGACAAATTCCAACTACTCCGTTATGGAAAACTGGAGGAGATAATAACTTGAAGAGAGTAAACTACAAACTCTGGCCATACAATAGAGCGGGAAAATAATGTAAGGGACCTGGGAGTAGTAATGTCTGAGGATCTCGCTTTCAAGGATCACAACAGTGCCACGATCACAAGTGCAAAGAAAATGATAGGATGGATAATGAGAACGTTAAAAACGAGAGATGCCAAGCCAATGATGATCCTTTTCAAATCACTTGTTCTCTCTAGGCTGGAATACTGCTGTACATTAACATCTCCATTCAAAGCAGGTGAAATTGCAGATCAAGAGAGTGTACAGAGATCCTTTACTGCACGTATAAGTTCTGCCAAGCACCTTAACTACTGGGAACGCTTGGAAGCACTTGACTTGTACTCGTTGGAACGCAGGAGGGAGAGATATATCATAATCTATACTTGGAAAATCTTGGAAGGAATGGTCCCAAATCTGTACACAGAAATCACTCCCTACGAAAGTAAAAGACTGGGCAGGCGATGCAAAATGCTCCAATTAAAAGTAGGGGCGCCATTGGTACACTAAGAGAAAACACCATAAGTGTCCGGGGCCCAAGACTGTTCAACAGCCTCCCATCAAGCATTAGGGGAATTACCAATAAGACCCTGGCCTGCATTCAAGACAGAGCTGGACAGATACCTAAAGTCAGTGCCGGATCAGCCGGGCTGTGGCTCGTACGTTGGACTGTGTGCGGCCAGCAGTAACAGCCTGGTTGATCAGGCCCTGATCCACAGGGAAGCCTGGTCATGGACCGGGCCGCGGGGGCGTTGATCCCCGGAATAACCTCCAGGTAACCAAGTGAGGAAGATCATAAATATGAAACCAGAAGGACAGGGAAAAGTATAGATCACAGGTATTGCAATTGTGCAGACGAAGATTACAGATAAAATAAACTTGGCGAGGAAGATCGTAGGCGAAATAAACCAGGTGAGTAAGATCATACAATAAACCAGAAAGATACAAAACACTAAACATACAAAAAAATCATACACGGAGTAAAAGAACAGAATAGTGATGTATATCATACAATATAGATAATTAGGAAGAGTATGACAAACAACAGGAGTAATACACAACAGGGGAGTTACACAACAGAAGAGTGGCATGAAATAAAGAGCGTGTTCGAAACAGAAGAGTGAAACACACAACACTAGAATGACATGCACTAAGAGAGCATAATACGCATCAGGAGTGATATATAGAACAAGAAAATGTGTTATGCAAGAGTGCGCGTTAATGAACAGGAGAGAACGTTCAGCAACAGAATATTGCGTTATGCAACAGGATAGTGAATTAAGCAAAAGGAGATTGCGTTAAACAACAGGAGAGTGCGCTAAGCAACAGGGGAGTGCATTAGGCAGCAGGATAGTGCATTAAGCAACAGGAGAGTGAGATACACAGCATGAGAGTTAGATACTGAACAGGAGAGTATAACACACACGCGAGGGCGTGACACGCAACAGGAGAGTGAGATACACAACAGGAGACCGGTCTCGCAGAGACCGGTGACGCAGCACCGTCGGAGCGACATAAACCTCACGCACAGTAACACAGGCATGAAATGAAAAACAAAAAAAAAACAAAAAAAAAAACAAATGAACATCACTAATTTACACAGCACTCGGAAGATGTGTAGATGAGGCAGGTATTGAAAGGGGGGGGAGGGGGGGAGGGAAAGGGGATGAGGTTAGATAGAGGGAGGGGCGGAGATGAGGGGATGAGGGGGCAGAGAGATGATAGAGAAGAGGCGGGGAGGAAGGTAGGAAGGCAGGGACAAGGGAACAGGGAGTTAGGATAGGGGCGGAAGGTGGGGTGATAAGGGGAAGAGGAAGGTGGATGAAGGGAAGCAGAGCATAGGGTATGGGGAGGGGAAGAAGGTGGGGGTATGGAAGGGGAAGAATGTGGGAATATGGGAGGGGAAGAGATAGAGGGATAGATGGCAGGAATGCCGAGGGATAGTGAAGAGAAGAGGGATGTGTAGGGGTTAGGGGAGTGGTGGATTAGGGGGACATAGGAGGTAAGGGAAGCGATGGAAAGGGGAGGGAAAGGAATGAAAGGGCAGGGCAGGGAAGGGGAGGGACGAGAAGGGGAGGAAGGGGAAGGAAGAAGAGGAAAGAGGAAAACAAGAGTAGTTACAAAAGTCTGAAGCTAATCAGAAGAGGTTTTCTCAAAGTATCACATGGAAACCAAAACCAGGAATGACATCATGTATGGGGAGCGCTCAACCCACACGGGCCATACAAATAAGAATGTTTTCTTTGATCGGCTTCAAACATTGAACTTCGAGTGCGTCTTCCTGAACTTAAGATCTGCGTCTCGAAGGAACTGCGTGAATCTAAGTATACCTGGAGAGGGTTTCGCGGGTCAACGCCCCTGCGGCCCGGTCTGTGACCAGGCCTCGCGGTGGATCTGGGCTTCATCAACCAGGCTGTTACTGCTGGCTGCACGTAAACGTAAGAACCACAGCCCGGCTGGTCAGGTATTGACTTTAGGTATCTGTCCAACTCCCTTTTGGAGACAGTCGGGGATCTATTGGTACTCCCTTTTATGTATATTGGGAGGCAGTGTGTCATGTACTCGTAGAAATAAAGATTATTATTATTATTATTATTATTATTATGATGATGATAAAAAATATTTCCTTTCAATAAATAGAGAATTACTATTTTGATCAACTTCCAAGTAACAGTGGAGTAGATAAGAATGACACCCTGAACTTTCAGACTGTGTAGACGCAAATTTCTCTTCAAACTTTTAACATTGGTCAGCTCTATTCAAAAAAATTTGACATTAACTTTGAGCAGAATTAATTTTTTATTTGTCATTTTTTACCAGATAAGTTGGCTTCCGATAACCTTCAAACCTTAGATGCTGGTGTACCTTAATGAGACTTGTTTTATAACGAATTTGGGCTGTGTCGGTGCCATATTGTAAAAGATGTATCAAATTGGAGTTTCTAAAAAAAAAATTTTTCTTATAGGATTGTGTAGATTTTTTAATGAGAGTATAACTGAGAAAAAATCGATTGTCTAGATTTAGATTTTAGATATTGTGCACTCCATATCCATCCTGTGGACGGTAGTGGCTAGTTTATTGTGCACTCCATATCCATCCTGTGGATGGTAGTAGCTAGTTTATTGTGCACTCCATATCCATCCTGTGGATGGTAGTAGCTAGTTTGTGCACTCCATATCCATCCTGTGGATGGTAAAGCGAGAGATTTTTGATATACAAAAATCCTAAGAACTACGACCCAAAATGGTTAACAGGAAATTATTATCATGGGGGAGCACAATACTCATAGGGATTATACAGCACCTGGTGGATGGAAGGCATTCAGGCTTAATTCTGGGAATTGGAGCACAGATCCAATTCCGTAGAACAAGAGCCTCTCACCGGCATCAAAGACCCTCCCTTGAGGGAGATTAACAGAAGAACACAGGATATATCAACAAATTCTTATTTTTTTGCAAGAAAATCTAGGATATTTATAAACATATCCAACGTCTTTTATTAATAATATACCATTTCACGTGACAGATTATGCTAACTTTATATTCCTTAATAAATGAACAAGCACGGAGAAATATTGAAAACACCGTTTTAATGCCGTTTTCAGTTTTCACGTAGAGTGAACCCTGAGTTTTTTTTTATTTTTTTATCACATCATAAACATTTTTCTTTTCTTCCTGACGTGTTTTCATTTATAACTCGAGAACACCTTATTCGATAGGCTTGAAATTTCCAGTGTAACTAGAGGCGAGGTTCATGTATCTGTTCGCACGTGCAGTTGCTCTATGTTGAATTCTACATAACCAATTCTAGGATCTCGTTTCTATGCGATAACTTGAGAAAACCTCTTCTGTTCGGCTTCATGATCTCCTCACTGGTGTTTCCTACACGGAAGAGGGTTGGAGTGTGTTGCTTCTGCTTTTATCATGAAATTAAAAAAAAAGACATGATATTTTTACCTAAAAAAAGATATTTTGACTATGCCTCATTTAAATAGCTTAAATTGTTAATGGCTGATGTATTTAGTGGGAAGAATGACACCCGTATGTTTTTTTTCTGAATGGGAAGATCGTAGTGTTGTTGGGCTCAGTAAGTCCCAGTTTTCAAATGTTATTAAATAAATTATGATAGCATATATGTACACATACACATAATATATTTTGCTATATTAAATTTTTATTACCAGTCTGCACTATTCTTTTTGTTTGCATTGATATAGAAGAGGCTGGGCTTGTGGAATGCGGGGATACCTTTCACTGATGGCGCAGCGACAGAAATACATTTAATTGTGTGAGTTACATTCTCTCACTGGAGTCTCTTTTTTTTTTTTTAATGTGGTGGTGATTTACGTAACTTTTCACTGTATTAAGGAATTTTAGTGGACTTGCTTACTTTCACACACACACACACACACACACACACTTTCTCGCCATGCTTGTGAACGTGCTTGTGTGTGTGAGTGTGTGTACTCACCTGTTTGTAGTTCCAGGGGTCAAGCCACAACTCCTGGCCCCGCCTCTTCACTGGTCGCCACTCTGTCCACTCTCTCCCTGCTCCAAGAGCTTTGTCGTACCTCTTCTTGAAGCTGTGTGTGTGAGAGAAAGAGTGTGTGTGTGTGAAAGAGGGGGAGAATGAGAAAGGCAGTATATAAGGGACATGAGGGAGGCAGTGGATAAGGGAGGGAAAAGGGGAGATGATCGAGAATGGATAAGGGAGAGGAAAGGGCAATTGATGGAGAATGGATAAGGAAGGGAATGAAGGAGCCTTTAAACGCTCTCGATTTTTTTCAACTCCCGCAGCCCGGCCATAGGTCAGGCTTGTCTTGTGCTTACCTGGTCTACCAGGCTGCTTCTGCTTGCGGCTCGCTGACCCACATATCCAACACAGTCTGGTTGATTTGGCATTAGGAGAAGGTACTTGTCCAGTTTCCCTTTGAACACTTTTACACTTATTCTGGAAATGTTTCTGATATCTGTGGTAGTGTTAAACAATATGGGCTCATGGATGTTGATGCAGTGTTCTGCTATTGTGCCCACGGCGCCCATGTTTTTCACTGAGTTTATTTTACATATTCTCCCATATCTCTCGCACCAGCATGTTATAGCAGTGTACTGATTTGGGACCACGTGTGTACTCACCTAGTTGTGGTTGCGGGGGTCGATTCATAGCTCCTGACCCCGCCTCTTCACTGGTCGCTACTGGGTCACTCTTCCTACTCCATGATCTTTATCATACCTCTTCTTAAAGATATGTATGGATCCTGCCTACACTTCATCACTTCCCAGACTATTCCACTTCCTGACAACTCTGTGACTGAAGAAATACTTCCTAACATCCCTGTGATTCATCTGAATCTTAAATTTCCAACTGTGACCCCTTGTTGCTGTGTCCTATCTCTGGAACATCCTGTCTCTGCCCACCTTGTCGATTCCTCTCAGTATTTTATATGTAATTATCATATCCCCACCCTCTCTCTCCTGTCCTTCAGCGTCGTCAGGTTGATTTCCCTTAACCTCTCCTCGAAGGGCATTCCCCTTAACTCCGGGACTACTCTTGTTGCAAACCTTTGCACTTTCTCTAGTTTCCTTACGTACTTGGCTAGGTGTTGCATACTCCAAACTGGTGCTGCATAGTCCAATATAGGTCTAACGTACACGGTGTACAGGGTCCTGAACGACTACTTATTGAGATGTAGGAATGCTGTTCTTAGGTTTGCTCGGCGCCCATATGCTGCAGCAGATATTTGGTTGATGTGCACCGCAGGAGATGTGCCTGGTGTTATACTCGCCCCAAGATCCTTTTCCTTGAGTGAGGTTTGTAGTCTCTGGCCCCCTAGACTGTACTCCGTCTGCGGTCTTCTTTGCCCTTCCCCAATCTTCATGACTTTGCACTTAGTGGGGTTGAACTCCAGGAGCCCGCTGCTGGACCAGGTCTGCAGCCTGTCCAGGTCCCTTCGTAGTTCTGCCTGGTCCTCGTTCGATTGAATTCTTCTCATCAACTTCACGTCATCTGTAAACAGGGACACTTCTGAGTCTATTCCTTCCGTCATGTTCACAAATACCAGAAACAGGACCGGTCTTAGGAATGACCCCTGTGGAACCCCGCTGGTCACAGGCGCCCATTCTAGCCCCTCGCCGCGTACCATGACTCGCTGTCATCCTAACAGATATTCCCTGATCCATTGCAGTGTTTTCCCTGTCATCCGTGCCTGATCCTCCAGCTTTTGCACTAATCTCTTGTGTGGAACTGTGTCAAACGCCTTCCTACAGTCCAAGAAAACGCAATCTACCCACCCCTCTCTTGTCTTAATGCTGTCATCCTGTCATAGAACTCCAGTAGGTTTGTGACACAGGATTTCCCATCCCTGAAACCGTTGTGTGTACTCACCTAGTTGTACTCACCTAGTTGAGGTTGCGGGGGTCGAGTCCGAGCTCCTGGCCCCGCCTCTTCACTGATCGCTACTAGGTCACTCTCCCTGAGCCGTGAGCTTTATCATACCTCTGCTTAAAGCTATGTATGGATCCTGCCTCCACTACATCGCTTCCCAAACTATTCCACTTACTGACTACTCTGTGGCTGAAGAAATACTTCGTGTGTGTGTGTGTGTGTGTGTGTGTGTGTGTGTGTGTGTGTGTGTGTGTGTGTGTGTGTGCGTGTGTGTGTGTGCGTGTGTGTGTGCGTGTGTGCGTGCGTGTGTGTGTGTGTGTGTGTGTGTGTGTGTGTGTGCGTGCGTGTGTGTGCGTGTGTGTGTGTGTGTGTGTGTGTGTGTGTGTGTGTGTGTGTGTGTGTGCGTGTGTGCGTGCGTGTGTGCGTGTGTGTGTGTGTGTGTGCGCGCGGGCGCAAATCCGCATTTAGGAGACATCAACAGTAGTACCTGGGAAAGGGGGGGAGGGAAGGTGAGGACGGTGAGGTGACACAGCAAGAGACAGAGCCAAGATCAAACAACGGAGAGCCAGAGTCTAACAAGGACGAGGGGTAAACAACCAGACGGAAAGGAGACAGATAAGGCGGCAGCATCCGCGCGTTCCGGGAGACATGACCTGCGACGCCACAAGGCAAATAATTATCATCATTAACACCCTTTTAACCAAATGCAAAACACATATCAAATGACTCTAGCACCCGATGTCCTCACCTCCCACGCCAAGAACCTGTTAAACCACCTCTCCCACAAGGGCTAGTAACCAATGCTCTAACACTGAAAACACCGTCCTTAAAGCTCTTCTACGAAGATTCCTCGGTGTCGCGAACCCCGACTACTCTTCCCACATCAGTAGAATCAAGAACGGGATCCACATTATCCATTAGCTCCAAACATTTTTAGACATTTTTATACATTTTCCCCCGGGAGGGGTCCCGTGGGGCCCCTGGGGGAGGGCCGGCACACAACAAAGGGTGTGGCGTACAATAGCGAAAAACAAAGACAGCAGTGAACAAGGGCGAGGGACAATGACAACTGACGTTGGAGATTCTGGCCTGACTGCACCTAAATGGTCAAGCAGCTTGGCCGGGTTCATCTTAATAATGAAGCCTGGACCTCCAGAGAGGCCTCACCTCTATGATGACACCCACAGTAAGCCATCAGCTGAAAAAAGCGACTCCTCAGACACCTGTCTTTACTGCATATCTGACAAGCATTCTTCCCCCTCCTCGCTGCCTTGTTCCTCCCATCCATCCTTCAAGAGGGATGCCTGGATTAGATAAGATTGGGTAAGTTAGACACTTGTGCATCTTGATAGCGGAAACGTTTCGCCAACCAGTGTCTTCCTCAGCTTAATACAGAGAAGAATGGTTAAAGATCAAACTACTCCTGATCTTCAACCATTCTTCTCTGTATTGGACTGAGGAAGTCACTGGTTGGCGAAACGTTTCCACAATAAAGATACGCAAGTGTTGCACAAGTGTCTAATTCATCACCCTGTTGGTTCTCTGAACCAGTTTTTCTATAAGATAAGGTTTATTGGAATTTTTTAATTCGGAGGGTTAGCCATCTAGGATAACTCAAGTAAGTCGGTGCGTCATCGAGGATTGTCTGTCTTGTTCACAGTGTGGTCGTTCAATCTTGTCTCCCAGGATGCGACCCATACTAGTCGACTAATACCCAGGTACCTACTAACTGCTAAGTGAACAGGGACAGCAGATGTAAGGGAACATTACACAAATAACCCGCACATAGAAGAGAGGAGCTTACGACGACGTTTCGATCCGACTTGGACCATTTACAAAGTCACATTGTGAATTTGTAAATGGTCCAAGTCGGACCGAAACGTCGTCGTAGGCTCCTCTCTTCTATGTGCGGGTTATTTGAGCATCGTTCCAGTCACGGTATTGTGCCTTTTTTTGTTAGTTATGTAAGAAAACATTCCCAGCGTTTCCACCCATGCCGGGGATTGAACCACGGACACAGTGTGAGGCGAGTGCTCTATTTACCAAGAACTATTGAGCCAAGGAACTGGAGCTACTCATCTCTTCCTTACATCAGAAATGATTATTTCCCGTTTCCCAGACGCTATGTGATCTTCATGGGTTTAACACTAACACGAAAACAGCAATAATGATCTTTTAAAGCCTTTACTCCTATTATACAATTGCTTATTAGAAACAAGAGGCGCGTCTGTCTGACGCTCAGCACACGGAGGTAATATACGGTATTACCAGTAAGACCGGTAATACAAAACGATACCTTCAGCATAAATATTGCTCGTTTTCGCAGTGGACACAGCGGACGTATGATTTTCGACGAATTAAGTGACTCCGGTGAATCGCCTGCAATCAGACATTACACTTCCCTATGTGTAGCTTGTTAACGATTAAGGAAATGCAGATACAGTGGAACCTCGGTGTTCGAACGTACTGGACCTCGAACGAACCGGAGTCCAAACAGTTTTGTCCAGAACAAATTTACCCGGTCTTCGAACGTTTTTCTGGAGTCCGAACACGCCAGCTTGTTTACATTTCAGTTGTAAAAAAAAACTTTACGAGAAAGCCCTGTTTCAAAAGTTCTTTGAAGTGACCTCTGACACTATCCTAACTCTCAGAGACTTTTGGAAGAGAAAGTTTAACATCCTCCAATGTGTGAGGCTGATATAATTACAACATGGGAAATATTGTTTCGGACACCGACTTTTCGCAGTTCGAACACCACCTTGGAATCAAGTTCAATCACCGAGATCCCACTGTATATGATGTTTAAAGTTAAAAGCAATCAAAGCTAAAATAACGTGTTTTTGTTACCACTTCAGATCGTTCAAAAATGGGCTGACGCAAGTGCGTTGGAAAACGAAAGTTGCATGTTGAGGCCGGGTTGCATAATGATCAGCAGGAGCAGTGAGTTGCACTGCCAGAAACACATCTGTAACCTGAGACGCCGAGGCTCCCGCACGCCATCTGTCCATCGATGCCACAACGTGTCACTTGTAATCGACAGACCTGCATGCTGGCAACGCCATCTGCTTGCTAATCACATCGCCTGTTCTTGTATTTTACCAGAAACCTGATAAACTTACTGTCATATACTTATCCAGTTACCTTCACATAAATATCAGTATGGCTTTGTAAATAGTCCAAGTCGGACCGAAACGTCGTGTGGGTTATTTGTGTATTGTTCCAGTCACGATATTGTGTTTTTTTGTTATTCACTACTACTACCCGTTATTCACTAACCGTTGACTTTGCAACTTGCAGTTGCAAAGTCAACGGTTCGGTCCCCGGTAGTACTTAAACAGGGAACGAAGACACACACAAAAGAGCTCATGCTTTTGTTATAACGACGGTTAGCGCGAGGAGAGCATTATCAAGTTATTATTTGATAAAGGTCCCTTCGAGCGAAACGTTATTAATATAAAAGCTTACGCTGAAGATTTAGACACATGTATAACATCTAGGTATCTTTATTGTAGACATTTCGCCATCCAGTGGCTTTATCAATACAGATTCTAGGACATAAATCGAGGACAGAAGAACTATATACAAAAGATGAGGCAATCAGTCCTTCAGCCTTAGAGTTGGTGTGAAGAGCACCATAGTCGTGTAGATTCTGGAGCACAGGCAAGGAGGCTGGCGCTTATATACTAAACGTCTAAATCTTCATCTTGTCGGTAACGTATACCATTCTTGTACAAAAGCTTAGGCTGTTTCATTCGTCTTTCTATCCACTTGTCTACTCACAGCCTCTTCCACCTACCAGTTTGTAACACCAGATACCTGTGACGCCACGAACACGCGATTAATTTACCTAAGTAACACACAATACTTGTGACGCCACGAACACGCAACTAGTTTATATCAGTAACACACGATTCTTATAACACCACGAAGTTCTAATGTTATTGTAGAACAAAAACACTTGTTCTACTATACCTATCTTTTATTTGTTGCATTCGAACTATTCTTTAATTACTGAGTTTCAATTTGCAATGGGAAGAATGGAAGTCTGGAAAAGAACACCATGCACCTGGATGACATGGGAAGATGGGTTAAAAAAATGGGGTGTATGGAAGCCACTGGAGTCTCACTTAAGTAAGAGCTATTGTTTCCATAATCATGGGTAAGAGTTAAACGTCGTTAGGGAATGGGAGGTAATGAAGTTTCATCCAAGAACGGGGATGGTAGCTTCACTTCCTTGGAGCAAAAACTCTTTAGCCGCAATAAGGCATTCCCATCGATGACACATGTGCAACAGTTGGGTATCTTCACTGTTGAAACGTTTCGCCTACAGAGTAAGCTTCTTCAGTCAAATACAGAGGCGGCAGGTGTAGCAGAGAAATGAAGATGATATAATCAGTCCGTTAACCTTGGAGAAATGAGGTGGTCAGTCCCTCAGCCTGGAGAAGACTTCAGTTCCATGGTCTGGAACGATCGTTCCAGGCCTTGGAGCTTAAATCCACTGGTGACTCCGCCTCCTGCTTCACCTCACCTGTCTACAGTATATAAGCCACTTCTCCGTACATATGCTGTACTTTCCTCAAGACTGATGAACTGAACACATCGACTCCAGGCTGAGGGACTGATTACCTTAAATTCCTCCTCATCTTTTACCGTTCTTCTCTGCAATGGACTGAAGAAGCCACTGGCTGGCTTCAACCTACCAATCCAGTACAGAGAAAAGCGGTAAAGATGGAATGTGGGGTAATCAGTCCCCTCAGCTTGGAGAGTTATTCAGTCTATCAGCCATGATAAAGGTGCACTGCATAAAGTATTTTGTTCAGTTATATTCGGTAAAGATAACAAAGTGTTCCACACGTCATGTTCATGAACGATTGTTTGTTCAGTTGGTTTTAACCTGTCCACTGGTTTCGGTCCTGGAACCTTGATATCAAGGTCCCAGGAGCAAGACGTTTCCTAATAAATATGTCCCAGTGCTTAGTCATGAAACCTTCTAAATCAATTTGTCGGTATTTATTACCAAGGTTTTATACCAACCTTCTTCATTGTCTGTCAAGATGTGAGGGAAATATTCCTTCTATTCTTCTTCATCCTCACTATAATTCATGTCATTTTTAATTTTCTCTTACACTCATTATGCTATAATATAATTTAATGGTCCGAGTAATAAAAAAAAATTGGATCTTTGACTTTTTATTAAATATTCAAGTTCTCACCTATTTTTATTCTGTTAATTTGCTGCATTTATTAGTGTGGAAATTATATACGAGCGCCCAAAATGTCCTGCAAATATTTTGTTTGTCGAGTGATTTTCATGGAGAAAAACTTCGCTAACTTCAAACAACCAAAAAAAAAAAAAATGTATATATATATAAAATAGCTGGACGCCTAAGTATTAACTGAATTTGTAATAACTTTCACCATCCTCAATAAAACATTTTTTTTTATTTGCAAAAGAGTAATAAAACTAAGTTGTTTTAGGGGATTTTGTTGTGGGTTTAACTGAGGTCTGTGTATCCATCCATCTGTATCTATGGTGGGGAAGGGCTCTTGATTCAAGGGATTGATGTTACTCTCTCAATTTCCCCGAATCAAACTTCATTACTTCCCATTACCCAGGTGATGTATGACTCTCAAATCTATCGACCCTGTATACACTCCTACCAACATACATGGTCGTTCATAGCGACACCTTCATCCATTATTATTAATTATTATTATTATTAATTATTAATTATTAGTTATTATTTATTATTTATTATTATTAGTGATGAGAAATTCATTATTAAAAGCCTGCAACTGACGCAGCAGCCGGGAAGCCAGATATAAATAACCTTTGACGAGTTTACACTACTTACTGTAGCTGTCGGTTTAGTGGTTAGTGTGGTAGGTTTAGCTCTGCTGGTTCCCTGGTTCGAATCCCCGTCTTCATCCGAAAAAAGGAAAATCCTTTATGATGATTTTTCCCCACAAAAGTTGTTTAATTATCAAAAATTACTTCATTCCTTTTCTATAAATTTCGGGGTTTGAGATATGTATAATTAAAAAAAAGATAATGATATTAGGTTTATATTGAGATAAACTAGAATAAAATTGTTTTGGTACCACGGTATGCTGAGACACGTTTGTGGGTCGTGAGCTGCATGAGGTTGACAACACCTGAGGCGGTGGAAGCTTCCTCCATTCACAGCTTTAAGAGTAGGTATGACAGAGACTAGGAGGTTCAAGTCCAGCAAATATCGGTCAATTCAACTCGAGAGACGGAGTCAGAAGCAGCATACTGACCCCTGCAAATTAACTCAACGAGTACAACTCAACAAGTGTACGTACACACACAGGTAGGAGGTAGAGGAGCACACAAGAGGTGGGCAGACACATGTATGAGGCGGGGTGTTGGGCAGTAGTGTGGGCTGTCACCTCCAGCTTATGAAGCGCCCTGTCCTATGCATGTGTAATGAACTGCAGTGGACTGCTGATTGTATGTACATGCTTGATAAGGCCTGCGAAATTATTTCGTCTTAGGTTTCCAACAGCATAAATATATATTTATATATATAGCCTAATATATATATATATATATATATATATATATATATATATATATATATATATATATATATGAGAGCAGAATTACCCGATAATTGAGTATACACACACACACACACACACACACACACACACACACACACACACACCACACACATCTTCCTAAAACTCCCAAGGAAATGTTATGAAAGAAAGTTGTAATTGTCGTAATTACCTAATGATGCAATTTATCATTGTATCGTATGTTTAGCAAGTTTGACTAAGCCAGCCAGAGCTTGTGGACGAGTGATACAAAAGACAGAGCTGAACAAGGCTCTATTAAAGCACTATACTGCTAAAAGAGAGTTTTATTAAGACATGACTTGATAAAGTTTTACCTGGAGTTGTTTACAGAGGTCACCACCCCCGTGGCCCGATCCAAGACCAGGCCCCCTGGTTGCTGGCCTGACCGATCAAGCTATTAGTGTCCGCCGCCCGTGGTCCAACGCCCAAAACGTCAAAAACGCAGTCCAGAAAATTTTCATTAAGTCTTTCCCTGCTTTAAATGTCTTTGCATCACCTATTTTCTCTACACACTGCCTTGCAGACACTGCCTGTGATCTCAGCAACACAAGAAAAAGGGTTGGTTAACGTGGGTTTAAAGCCTATCGTCTACGCTATACTTTAATCCCTAAATCAGGGATTAAATTCTGAGCATATATACGCTGAGAGAGATACAGCTCTGAGGGAGGAAAGAAAAGCTTCGTTATGTGAACTATAACTTCACCGTCAGGTGGCGCCCTCAAGACAGCGAAGACTTCCTCAGTAAGACACGCCGGGTCACCATCTGGAAAAGACCCGGGCCGGGACAAGACCAGCGAACCTACTATAGTATGTACAATTCAATAAGACAAGTGTGTACATTGATTGTAATCTTACGTAACCCTTGTTACCACAGCCCTCACTTGTAACGTTTACCTTGTTACCACAATCCACACTTGCCTTGGCTTGTAACGTTTATGTTATTGACTGGCTGTAACGTTTTCCTTATTGTCTGAGTCATCACTCGAACTGGGAGGCGAAGGTTAGTCACGGTTCAAGTGAATGCAGAAATGGGCAGGTAACTTGAACAAGAGGGGAAATCAAGCAGATAAACACCGCTTAAACAAGTGCCAAACATACGAACACCGCTTACACAAGTGCCAAACATACGAACACCGCTTACACAAGTGTCAGTCTAACAAACACCTCTTGCATAGGTCGGACTCTAGTACCGCTTACCCAAGTCCGTCGAGTCCTGACGCGATTACACCTGCAGGAACACCTTACAACTAATACATTACATAAAAGACAAACTAACACAGTTTAACAATACTTACCTCCAGGTAGGAGTGAGGTGAAAGTGTTGAATGATGAAAGTATTTTGTTTTTGGGGGATTTTCTTTCTTTTTGGGTCACCCTGCGTCGGTGGGAGACGGCCAACTTGTTGAAAAAAAAAACAATATGGGCCATTGAGCGTAAGGACTGCTGGAGGCTCGACTCTCAGTTCCCTGATGTCGGACTGGTCTGAGAGAGGGAACAAACTCTCAAACAAACATCAAACTTAAGATAAACATAAATATAGATTTATCAACATTCTTAAATGATTCAAAAATTTCTAAAAACGTTGATTTTATTTATGATATAAAAAATGAATGAAACGTAAGATAGAATAGGACCTACAGTAGATACCTTACATTACATGTGTTTGGGGATTCTGGGTGAGAGTGCGAGTAGTTAGGTATTAGGTCTATCGACTATAAGAGGGCTCCCTAAGCTCACCCCCCCCCACACCAAAAAAAGTCTATATATATATATATATATATATATATATATATATATATATATATATATATATATATATATCGTGCCGAATAGACAGAACTTGCAATCTTGGCTTAAATTGCAACGCTCATCTTGCCATATAGGACAAGTGAAAATTTGTGTATGCAATAATTTCGCCAAAATCATTCTGAACGTAACGAAAAAAATATATTTCAGTGTGTTTGTTTAGTATTAAATTACTGTAAACAAATATAACATATACATGTATATAGTTGGGTTAGGCTAAAATAAATTGTTCTTGTTATAATAAGGTTAGGTAAGTTTTCTAAGATTCTTTTGGTGCAAAATTAAAAAAAATTACATTAACATTAATGAAAAAAATATATCTTTAAACGTATAAGAGAAAATTTTAGAAAGGACTTAATTTTAAATGAGTTCTTGCTAATTGACCAGTTTTACATATTCGGCACGACATATATATATATAATGTCGTGCCGAATATGTAAAACTGGTCAATTAGCAAGAACTCATTAAAAATTAAGTCTTTTCTGAAATTTTCTCTTATACGTTTAAAGATATATTTTTTTCATTAATGTTAATGTATAAAATTTTAATTTTGCACCAAAAGAAACTTAGAAAACTTACCTAACCTTATTATAACAAGAGCAATTTATTTTAGCCTAACCCAACAAAATATATTTTAAATACGTTGACAATAATTTAGTACTAAACAAACACAATCAAATATATTTTTTTCGTTAGGTTCAGAATGATTTTGGCGAAATTATTGCATACACAAATTTTCACTTGTCCTATATGGCAAGATGAGCGTTGCTATTTAAGCCAAGATCGCAAGTTCTGCCTATTCGGCACGACATATATATATATATATATATATATATATATATATATATATATATATATATATATATATATATATATATATATATATATATATATATATATATAATATATCGCGCGCGTGCACACACACATATACACATACACAATTTTTCATAGACTACCTTTCAAGCCGCTTAAATAAAAATAGTATGTATTAGAAACATCCTAATATAGGAGAGGGAAAGGGAGAACTGGTAAGTGTGAGGTATATGTATATCAGTGGTTCCCAAACTTTTTCAGCTTGTTACCCAATTTAACATGCCACATAAAGCATGTTACCCCTTTCACAAAATGTTGTTATTGATATATATGGCTAAATTAAAACACTTGAGATATTTTCTTTTATTTATTGTATTTGAACATTGTGCATCTCTAATGACTATTACCAAAGATGTCAAGAACATCAGTGGGATGGATGGAGTTGCATACTTGAAGCTAGTTTAGGAATTCTTGGCTTCATACCAGCTTATGTCTACCTCGGCTGATGCTCACAGATAAACTGACAATGTGAAATAGAGGCAGCCTCAGGAAGTGAGTGACGCGTACTGGACAGGTCGATCTGGGCTGAGTGACTTTTGTCCTGAAGCATACTTGTCAAAATACTTTTGGGTTTCCACACACTTAGCTATATATTTCTTCTTTTCTAATACTGTATATTAGTTTTTGATGTTTATTGTTATTTGGCTTAACTTTATTACTTACTTATAATAGGTTTACTTTACAACTTTATATACTAAGACAAAGTTAACAATAATCCTCATACCGGGTACCGCATTGTTTTCTTGATTTTCAGAATTCATAACTTTTTTTCTGTCACCCCTCCATTACCCCCAAAAAATGGTTAAATTACCCCCAGGGGGTAATTTACCCCCAGTTTGGGAACCACTGATGTATATGAAAGGAACGAACGGTCAATGAATGACTTCTCTTTTCACTCCTTTGCCTTCTAAGCTTCACAAGATTATTCTTAGGACAGAGGAATCCTACACATACAGAACTCTAGTGACATTCACTGGGAAACAGCAGGTGAGCTGAGGATCGTCTCTAGTGGAAGGTCAAAGGACTTATTTACAAGAGTTACAACCCACAATTCGGAGAGAGAAACTTAACTACGTTGCCCTTCAAGTTGTGCACTTGTTGCGAACCATTCCAGCCATTGTATTTTATATACAAGATTTTATCACGTGCAATGATTCTAGACGGAATTCCCAACACTTGGCATCCTCGGCAACATCCATCCCCGCTAGTCAGTTGTTATAAACACTCACAAATAAGCATCTCCACCACACACTCACACTCCCTTGTTCAGAACTGTTAAATCAGCAGTCGCTACCTGTCGTTCCCTAACTAACAAGAAAGAATTTGACAACTTCCTTCTTGAGCCGGGTTGTTGTTACATGTAGCAAGCAGCAACAGTTCGATTAATAAAGGTGTCAACAGGATGGCCTCGTCTGTGAAAATTTGTGTATGCAATAATTTCGCAAAAATCATTCTGAACCTAACGAAAAAAAATATTTCATTGTGTTCGTTATTAAATTATTGTAAACTTATCTAATGCCGGGAGCAAGGGGCTAGCAACCCATTTTTTTCTGTATAAATTACTAAATATAAAACGAAGAATAGCTTCAAAAGGTTTTCTTTTTCGAGTCACCCTGCCTCGTTGGGTTACCTTACACGTAGTGGTTACCTTACACGTAGTGGTTACCTTATACGTAGCAGTTAACTTACACGTAGTGGTTACCTTACACGTAGTGGTTACCTTACGTGTAAGGTAACCACTGCAGCTCTTATTCTCTCTCCCGTATATTTTTTAATACAGGTCGCCTCTCAACGAGGCAGGGTGACCCGAAAAAGAATACCTTATACAGCTTTCCTTCGTTTTATATTTAGTAATTTATACAGAAAAAAAGGGTTGCTAGCCCCTTGCTCCCGGCATTAGATAAGTTTATAATAATTTAATAATAAACAGACACACTGAAATAGTGTTCTCGTTAGGTTCAGAGTGATTTTTGCGAAATGATTGCATTCACACATTTTTGTTTGCCTTATTCGGCAAGAAGAGCGTTGCTGTTTAATCCACAATCGCAAGCTTTACCTATTCGGCACACTATATACATGTATATCTCGTCAATATATGTACCACAGATAGTCAGGTTACATACGTAAACTGAGATATATATACAACCTGGGGTGTATATCTCTCAGTTTACATATACATTAAGATTTTACTTTAACTCCTTTAGTGATTAAAATATCCTTGTGTATACGATAAACTTTAAACATATTAAACCAATCAACTAACCAACCAACAGATAGTCTGCCAAAAAAAAAAAACCATAAAATATTTACGTATCTCCCAACAACAATTTTAAAACTGAATTTGTTTTATTTTTTTTTTGTCAATAAACTGCGGAAGACAACAGGGGGGAACTATGTTTTAACACTTCATAGCATACATGCTTCGAATAACAAAGGCTTAGAACCAGGTAACGTTGGGATGCTAGGCAGATGGTCCTCCCAAGTTTACGACATCGCATAGTGACACTTGGGAGAAATGGTTTTCAGTAGAAACTGGAAGATAAAGATTCGTTGTTTTGAATCAGTTGACGTGAAAAAATATATCAAAGACGGAAATACTGACGATTGGAAGACTCGAAGAATTTACAGCGTTGTACGAGGGCACAGACCTGAGGTGAAGTGTAACTGTTAGTGTAAAAGTCAGTGTAGACGGTAACAGACATGTTTGTATACACTTATAATACTACAAAGACAAACTCACTCTTAAGGCGCAAGAGTCGGTGCGTGTACACACACACACACACACACACACAAACACACACACACACACACACACACACACACACACACACACACACACAAAGGAGAACAGACATCAGTTACCTTGGGAAAAAATAACTATCCCTGTTATGTAGTATAGGGAGTAGAGAGTTTTATGTGAGAGGTGCACCAAAAATATGAGGAAACTCTTATGGATCCGTTTGTGAGACAAGAATAACATGTTTAATATATTAAGAGGAAATAGAACAGCACAGTAATACAGTCGTCCATTTGTTTACATACAATATGGCAGAAGATGGATGGATAGAATGACTAAAACTGAACAACTTCAGGTAAGACAGGAAGAATAATTAGAGAAATTAAGTAATGAAAATGCATATTTAAAAAATGTAACGGAAGATTTAAAAGCCTTCTTACAGCAAATATAGAAGACTTTAAGAGAGAAAATTGAGGTAATGACGAAGAGGTAGTTGATAGTTCAGGAATTTTCTATAAATATAGATAATGAACCTTGAATTTGCTTCTCAATATTAAGCTATAAAACTAAATTAGAAGATAGTTATGCAGGAAAAAAATAAGCACGAGATAAAACTTGAACAGTAGATACAAGATATTTCTGAAAGTATTAATAAAAGATTGGAGAAGGATTGAAGATTGGAGAAGGATTGAAGATTGAAGTATATAACTCTAAGACTGAAGAAAGTTTTGGAAAAAATCATTAAAGATTGAACAACAGGTGGTATTAGCTACAGAATTCACTGCTAGAGTGAATACGATATAGTTAAATGATAATTAAATAATATTCTTAGGTAGATATTGATGAAAAGTGATCGTGACAGGAAAAATATTATTGTACTTTTGAGATTTGAACCACAAAGTAATAAACTGGGAAACCTTTAAGGTTTGAACTGCAAATAAATGTTCAACAAATTTCCTCAATAAAGCAAAAACCATTGTGTGTGTGAATGTGAATAAACATATAAATAAAACGACAAAAATTAGTGAAAGCAACACACCGTCATTGTTAGATTTTGTGTTTAATTGAATAGCGGAGGGAAATTAGCAAATATATTAGGCAAATTAGCAAATATATAGAAATCACATATTGTGCCTATACTTAAAAAAAAAAAAAAGTTAACGGGGAAGATCTTTCAAACTATAGGCCGGTTTGGTTGGAAAATGGTGGTGTAAAATTGTTGGAAAAACTTATCAAAGCGGATTCAACACTTGGAGAATATTAACATACTAAACTGGTAAACAGTTTGACAGAGAGACTGAGAGAGAGAGAGAGAGACAGAGACAGAGACAGAGACACACAGAGAGAGAGAGACAGAGAGAGAGAGAGAGACAGAGACAGACAGAGACAGAGACAGAGAGAGAGAGAGAGAGAGAGAGAGCGCTAGCTAAGCAGAGGAAACAGACTACAACATAATGATGAACCAAACACGACATTATTTCCGTAACATCTGTGTGATGATTTTACATTAAAAAAAATCATCTGCTTTTTGTAAGCTAACTCATAAACTTCAAAAAAAAAAAAATGTGAAAGCCAACATTATTTACAGGTGCACACACTCCTGTGGAGGAAAATAAGAGAAACACTTCTCCCACAGAGCAAAGTATAACACTTTTCCCGTGGAGGAAAGTGAGGAAAAAATGTCGACGAGAAAGAAAGTGAGAAACACACTTCTCACAAGAAAGTGAGAAACACACTTCTCACAAGAAAGTGACAAACACACTTCTCACAAGAAAGTGACACACTTCTCACAAGAAAGTGACACACTTCTCACAAGAAAGTGACACACTTCTCACAAGAAAGTGACACACTTCTCACAAGAAAGTGACACACTTCTCACAGGAAAGTGACAAACACACTTCTCACAGGAAAGTGACAAACACACTTCTCACAGGAAAGTGACAAACACACTTCTCACAAGAAAGTGAGAAACACACTTCTCACAAGAAAGTGAGAAACACACTTCTCACAAGAAAGTGAGAAACACACTTCTCACAAGAAAGTGACACACTTCTCACAAGAAAGTGACACACTTCTCACAAGAAAGTGACACACTTCTCACAAGAAAGTGACACACTTCTCACAAGAAAGTGACAAACACACTTCTCACAAGAAAGTGACAAACACACTTCTCACAAGAAAGTGACAAACACATTACTCACAGTAAAGTGACAAACACATTTCTCACAGGAAAGTGACAAACACACTTCTCACAGGAAAGTGACAAACACACTTCTCACAGGAAAGTGACCACACTTCTCACAGGAAAGCGAGAAACACACTTCTCACAAGAAAGTGACAAACACACTTCTCACAAGAAAGTGACAAACACACTTCTCACAAGAAAGTGACAAACACACTTCTCACAAGAAAGTGACAAACACACTTCTCACAAGAAAGTGACAAACACACTTCTCACAAGAAAGTGACAAACACACTTCTCACAAGAAAGTGACAAACACATAGCGTTCGCAAGGAGAAAAACGTTCCAAACACTAGACTGATCCCGCTGGTAGAATCTGAGCCACCAAATACCACAACAGCTGTGCAGAACTCAAATGGAAACATTAAGAAGGTACAGTAAAGATAGAATGCAGATTCCACGGTCATGACAACTGGTAACAATCTTTTCAACTTACAGCTGAAATCTGGATTCCTCTCATATGTTTCAGTGGGCACAGAAAAGACGATGAATTAGACACACGTGGAACGTCTGGGTATCTGTACTGATACCCAAAAGTTGCAAATATGTTTAATTCATTATCTTGTCGGTGTTGAATACCACTGATATACACATGAAAGACGTAGTTGCAAAATCGACTGTTTATAAAAAAAATAAAGGATAAATATGTCGTTTCAGGCGATTCTTGAAAAAATGGAGATACAAGGTACTAGTAGGAATGCAAGAGATCGAGGGTACTAGGAGAGTTACAAGAGATCCAGTGTACAGTAACTACATCATTTATATGATGTAGTTTCTGATTACCTATTTTTTTAAGAGTTTGGGAGCTCATGGCCCCCGCGGCCCGGTCTAAGATCAGGCCTCGTGAACAGAATGAGAAATCGTTGTGTTCTACTCTAGGAGTGAGAAGGAAAAGTCTCAGCAAAACGATACTTCACAATACACAAATAACCTGCACATAGGAGAGAGAAGCTTACGACGACGTTTCGGTCAGACTTGGACAATTTACGTCGTCGTAAGCTTCTTTCTCCCATGTGCAAAATATTTGTGTATTGTCCCAGTCATGGTATTGTGGTTTTATGTTCTTCGATACTTTTCAGCATTACGTTATAGTAATTCAATGTATATTGTAGTTATGAGTGTAGTATCAATGGTCGTAATAATTCACCAAAGTTAACTAAACGAGACAAACTGAATAGAACAAGCAGAAAAAATAATCTAAATTATTTATGAATATATGTGAATTAACATATTTTGAAACTGTTAAATATTTCACCAACGTTTACTTAACAACCTGACGTAATTTTGCGAAAATATCGTAATATTCTATAATATTTTCAACATACCGTCAACCTAAATTTAATTATTATTTTTTAAATCCCTGAAATATGTTGATTATGTGGTATTCAAACTGTTTTTTATAGTTATGTGTCTTGTTTGGCTTTCCAAGTAAGACAGGTCTCCAAGTTAGGTTCACGAGGTAATACATTATGTGTGTGGAAAAAGGACACTTGCGTACAGTTCAGGACATTTATCAGAGGACATGTTTCGCCACTAGTGGCGAAACGTGTCCTCTGATGTCCTGACCTGTATATAGGTGTCTTTTTTCCCACATCTTGACTGTATCACCATACCCTACATACCGCCATTATTACGTAGATATATATACCCTGGTTCGTTGTGGCCTTGGGTACGGTGAATATATTGTCAGATTATTTTTTTATGCATGCGCAATTTTTTTAAATAAACCGAGCTTATAAAATATGAATCTCTGCTACAAAAATCGACAATGTTTAAATTAAAATCTTGAAACAAAAAAATAATTAAAAACTCCACCGTCCTCAATATTAGTTCTTAGGCTCGTATATATTTTAAATTGTTCAAAGTGTCACGTATGTAGCATAGCTATTAATCATTGCTAATCTCCCAAGTGAGTTTTTTTAAATACTTTGTATACACATAAAAATGTCTAATCCGCATTGAGTAATTTCCTCTTTAGTACTACGTTAAGAATTTATATTATTTCCAAACAAAAATGAATGTGAAAACGTCTAAATTAAACGTTCTTTTAAATATGTGTTGATTAATTACAAGTCAGAGCTACGCCATTGTAGCTACGATAGCTGGCTTCATTTTTTTCATGTCCGTCAAGTCAAGCATAGCTACACCATCGTCGCTACATTTTCCATGTCTATTATATTAAGCAAAACACTTTGTTGCACTTTTGGTACAACTTGTTTATCTTGTTAATACATGGGGAGAGAGAGAGAGAGAGAGAGAGAGAGAGAGAGAGAGAGAGAGAGAGAGAGAGAGAGAGAGACGGACAAGTCATTCAACTTAACTTGACCTTCTACTTCTATGCAAGGTAGAATAGGAAAATTAATATTAATACTGGCAAGTATCTTATGTATGTTGAAAGTGGTATAAAATACCGACAGGGTGATGAGTAAGACACATGTGCAACAGTTGGGTATCTTTATTGTAGAAACGTTTCGTCCACCCAATAGGTTTCCTCAGTCAAATACAGAGGCAGCAGGTGTAGTAATGAAATGAAGATGTAATCAATCCATCTACCTTGGAGGTGGTCAGTCCCTCGGCCTAGAAAAGAGTTCAGTTCCATGGAGTAAGCATACTGTACAGACAGTAAGCATACTGTACAGACAGTAAGCATACTGTACAGACAGTAAGCATACTGTACAGACAGTAAGCATACTGTACAGACAGTAAGCATACTGTACAGACAGTAAGCATATTGTACAGACAGTAAGCATACTGTACAGACAGTAAGCATACTGTAGCGACAGTAAGCATACTGTACAGACAGTAAGCATACTGTACAGACAATAAGCATACCGTACAGACAGTAAGCATACTGTACAGACAGTAAGCATACTGTACAGACAGTAAGCTCCATGGAGCTTACTGTCTGTGCAATATGCTTACTGTCTACACATGCTTACTTTCTGTACTATATAGTTACTTTCCACAAAATGTGCTTAGTGTCTACACGAAACGCTTGCTGTCTGCACAATCCTCTGTTTGGCCAATACGTCACTGTCTACGCAGTAATGTTCGTCGACATAAGTGACACTATACACAAGTGACAGCGTACACAAGTGTCTGGCCAATGCGATCATTGTCTACACAATATTGTTCACCTACACAAGTGACACTGTCGATACAATTATCCTTTTCTACACGAGTGACACTGTCTACACAGTTATCTGTTACTGCCTCTAAACAAAGGCTTGCACTTCGGTGGGCGGAAGTGCCTCATTAACATACCTACAGTGATTGTTTCTGGTAATGCATTTTGTAGAAGCGGTAACTCACGGGCACGTCATCAGCTTATGCAAATGAGAGACTGATTCCACCTTGGCCATTTTTTCATTTATTATTTCTATAAGAGTGATGTTTGACCAACCCAATTAAAACTTACACGTCAGCTTGTTTCTTTGTCTGCCAGTGTGTCTGTGTTTGTGTCTGTCAGTTGTCTGTGTGTCTGTCAGCTCGTTTCTGTGTGTACTCACCTAGTTGTACTCACCTAGTTGAGGTTGCGGGGGTCGAGTCCGAGCTCCTGGCCCCGCCTCTTCACTGATCGCTACTAGGTCACTCTCCCTGAGCCGTGAGCTTTATCATACCTCTGCTTAAAGCTATGTATGGATCCTGCCTCCACTACATCGCTTCCCAAACTATTCCACTTACTGACTACTCTGTGGCTGAAGAAATACTTCCTAATATCCCTGTGATTCATCTGTGTCTTCAGCTTCCAACTGTGTCCCCCTTGTTACTGTGTCCAATCTCTGGAACATCCTGTCTTTGTCCACCTTGTCAATTCCTCTCAGTATTTTGTATGTCGTTATCATGTCCCCCCTATCTCTCCTGTCCTCCAGTGTCGTCAGGTTGATTTCCCTTAACCTCTCCTCGTAGGACATACCTCTTAGCTCTGGGACTAGTCTTGTTGCAAACCTTTGCACTTTCTCTAGTTTCTTCACGTGCTTGGCTAGGTGTGGGTTCCAAACTGGTGCCGCATACTTCAATATGGGCCTAACGTACACGGTGTACAGGGTCCTGAATGATTCCTTATTAAGATGTCGGAATGCTGTTCTGAGGTTTGCTAGGCGCCCATATGCTGCAGCAGTTATTTGGTTGATGTGCGCTTCAGGAGATGTGCCTGGTGTTATACTCACCCCAAGATCTTTTTCCTTGAGTGAGGTTTGTAGTCTCTGACCCCCTAGACTGTACTCCGTCTGCGGCCTTCTTTGCCCTTCCCCAATCTTCATGACTTTGCACTTGGTGGGATTGAACTCCAGGAGCCAATTGCTGGACCAGGTCTGCAGCCTGTCCAGATCCCTTTGTAGTTCTGCCTGGTCTTCGATCGAGTGAATTCTTCTCATCAACTTCACGTCATCTGCAAACAGGGACACCTCAGAGTCTATTCCTTCCGTCATGTCTTTCACAAATACCAGAAACAGCATTGGTCCTAGGACTGACCCCTGCGGGACCCCGCTGGTCACAGGTGCCCACTCTGACACCTCGCCACGTACCATGACTCGCTGCTGTCTTCCTGACAAGTATTCCCTGATCCATTGTAGTGCCTTCCCTGTTATCCCTGCTTGGTCCTCCAGTTTTTGCACCAATCTCTTGTGTGGAACTGTGTCAAACGCCTTCTTGCAGTCCAAGAAAATGCAATCCACCCACCCCTCTCTCTCTTGTCTTACTGCTGTCACCATGTCATAGAACTCCAGTAGGTTTGTGACACAGGATTTCCCGTCCCTAAAACCATGTTGGCTGCTGTTGATGAGATCGTTCCTTTCTAGGTGTTCCACCACTCTTCTCCTGATAATCTTCTCCATGATTTTGCATACTATACAAGTCAGTGACACTGGTCTGTAGTTTAATGCTTCATGTCTGTCTCCTTTTTTAAAGATTGGGACTACATTTGCTGTCTTCCATGCCTCAGGCAATCTCCCTGTTTCGATAGATGTATTGAATATTGTTGTGTGTGTGTGTGTGTGTGTGTGTGTGTGTGTGTGTTTGTGTACTCACATATTTGTGATTTCGGTAGTCGATTCACAGCTCCTGGCTGTGCCTCTTAGCTAGATCTACTCTCTCTGTGCTCCTTGAGCTATATCGTATCTCTTCTTAAAGCTATGTATGGATCCTGCCTCTACTACATCACTCTCCAGATTGGTCAATTTCCTGACAACTCTATGACTAATGAAATACTTCCTAACATCCCTGTGACTCATCTGAGTTTCAACTTCTAGTTGTTACCCCTTGTTGCTGTTTCCCATCTCTGAAACATCCTATCCCTATTACACCTTGTCAATTCCTATCGGTATTTTATATGACGCCATCATGTCCTTCCCCCCTATCCTTCTTGTCCTGCAGTGTCTTCAGGCTTATTTTCCTTTTCGTAGGTCATAGTCCTTATCTCAGGGCCTAGTCTTATTGTAAACCTTTGCACTTTCTCTAATTTCTTGACGTGCTTGACTAGGTGTGGGTTCCATACTGGTGCTGCATACTCCAATATGGGCCTGACGTACATGGTGTACAGGGTGGTGAACGATTCCTCACTGAGATGTCGGAATGCTATTCTTAGGTTTGCCAGGCACCCATATGCTGCAGCAGTTATTTGCTTGATGCTCGCCTCAGGAGATGTGCTCGGTATTATACTCACCCCATGATATCTTTCCTTGAGTAGGTTTGCAGTCTTTGGCCCCTTAGCGTGTACTTTGTCTGCGGTCTTCTTTGACTTTCCCCAATCTTTATAACTTTGCACTTGGTGGGGTTAAACGTCAGGAGCCTTTGTTGGACCAGGCTTTTGCAGCCTGTCCAGATCCCTTTATAGTCCTACCTGATACTTATCCTTTGAATTCTCCGAAATAGCTTAAGATCGTCTGGAAACAGGGACATCTTTGAATCTCTCTCTTCCGTCATGTCAGTCACATATACTAAAAACAGGACCGGCCCTAGTACTGGTCCTTGTGGAACCCCGCTCGTCACAGGTGCCTAATCTGACACCTTGTCACTTACTATCACTCTTTGTTTCCTTCCTGTCAGGTATTCTCTGATTCATTGCAGTGCTGTTCCTGTTACTCCTGCCCGCCTCTCTAGCTTTTACACTAATTTCTTGGAGAACTGTGACGAAAGCCTCCTTAAAATCCAAGGAAGTGCAGTCTACCCACCCATCTCCCCCCTGCCTTACTTCTGTCACCTTGTCGTAAAACTCCAGCAGTTATGTAACACAGAATTTCCCCTCCCTGCAACCGTGCTGGTTATCGTGTATAAGTTCATTCCTTTCTAGGTGTTCCACCGCTCTTCTGTGTGTGTGTGTGTGTGTGTGTGTGTGTGTGTGTGTGTGTGTGTGTGTGTGTGTGTCTAGCAATAGTTTATTTTAGTAATGTTTTACAACGATTATTCACGTGTACATGTTTCCTATTTTGGTAATTCTATTTTTTCTCTTCTCCTTTCTTAATTTTTTCCTTAACTGCAGTCTCAAGGTTCTCGTTTATCTTTGTTTTACATGATTCTACCAATTTCTTCTTTTTTTAGTATATTAGTATTTAATATTTATTTAATGTTCATTTGGGATGGGGTCCACCTCTGGTGTAAATTGTGGGACCCATAGCCTCGGAGAAGTGGATAAAAAGGCTTCAAGGAAGAATATTTGGATTTCTTCCTGAAGCCGTTTGAATATTCCACTTTCCCTACCACCCCCATCTTTTCATATATTTTTTTTACCAATAGGAATATTTTATTACGTAATATGGTACAGAAGATTTAAGAGATACATTGTTGATATAAAGGTGGCATATAAGGCACATGTTGTTACGTGTGTATCACCGATTATAAGGCGAAAATCTCATCCAGCTCCTCAGAGCTGGGGCGTGTGCCCAAAATACAGCAGGCATTACCCCTTTGAACAGCCGCACTGAGTCGCTGGAACAGAAAACTAGCTGCCCTGGGATCCCTAGTAACCCTGATGAGTCTTTATCCCAGCTCCTTAAGGAATTTAGATGCACTCTTTCTCCATGAGCCAAGGGTCTCTGAGCATATGGGAACAAACATATAATGATGGGCAAGTTCTCCATATTTTATAGACTTTTGGGACTCCCTGAAGCTGGCAGCTGCCCCTCCTTTCTCCCTGGTGTATTGGAGATAGGTATCAGCCAAGGTAGATGCACATGTATAGTCCCACACCACCTGCTTCCCATCTGTCCAGACTTGAAGGGTGATACCATCTGGACGCTTCTGCCTGCCATCAGATCTGCATAGTTGGGGTGGCTCCCTTACTGCTGGGAATGCAGTTGTGAGGCTCCTCTTGATAATGTTATTAACCTCCTCATGTCTTGCAATCTTTCCCTCGGATTTACGGCACACAAGACCATGGTACCCGAATCGGTCTGCTGCTTCACTGCCACAAATACACCTGTATTCGGCGAGAATAGGGGCGGCAAGTCGAAGGGCAACACCGATGCGGATGGTCTGTGGGTCGAGGCGTGTGCCAAGGTTGGAGTTGGGAACAGCCAACAGAAAGTCCCCTGCATGAGGGGCTCTCACTGCCAGGAGGCGGGCTCTATCCTTCCCTGACACACTCTGAAGCATTGTTGAGACTATATTTTCCACTATTGGACCATCCCAGTGCGATTGTTTGTAGTTGTTTTGGGAGAGCAGGTCTGGTTTCAGAGCCCGTTAGATTATCCCAGATCATGGCTCCGTCAATGAACTTTTGGTCCTGGACTCCAATCTTGTCCCTAAGATGTTCAGGGAGAATTGCTGCTACAAGCTCTCTGGATGCAATACATGAGGATAGAAAAGCAGGTAGTGCAATCTGTGATGACTTGCGGACACCAATGCCTCCTAGTCTGACTGGAAGTGTAGCTTGGTTCCACTGCCCGTCTTCTAGAGTAAAGTTTAGTATTTTTTAGTATTTTTTAGCATTTTTTAATATATTTTTTTAATTTTCTTATTTTTCTACCTTTTTCATATTTTTCTCAATTTATATTCGGATATTTGGAGCTTATTCCAGCTTGTCAGTTTTCCTTTCCATTCAACAGCTCTGTAATTTTTTTTAGTTAGATCATGCTGTACTTTCTTACTTCACATCATTTAATTCAAACTTTGCTATTTCCAAACACAGGTCATCAGTTTCATAACTGTCTTTGTCTTACTAAGTTAAATAAGGCGAGGAGGTCAGGAAATACACACACACACACACACACACACACACACACACACATATATGGGGACACGAGCTATGAATCGACCCTTGCAACCACAATTAGGCGAGTACACAAACACACACAGTGAGGAGGAAATAAAGACACTGGTGGCAGTGAATCCTTGTATTACAACGTTTCGCCAAAGGCTGGGCTTTAATAATAAAGTACGAGGGAAGAAACGTCATGACCGTCTCACTAGATCCAAGTCAAGTTTGGAGACATATAACACAGGACGTTTCACTAAGTTATAATCAACCAAATAAAACAAAAATTAGAAAAATCCCAAAGAATCAACAAAACAACAATAGATAAATGACGACTTACAGCAACACAAGAATACATCCTTGTTCTCACAAAAAAAAAAAAAAAAAAAATCCTCCTAATTTAGTATCAGCATACGACAAAAAAAAAAAAAGGTCGTAGTGCAAGTTTATTAGAGTAAAGAATTCAGTCTTACAGCGATTTTAAATCCCTTAATAAAATTCCCAGAACAGACGGGGACACAATGACCTTCAAGTATTATACAAACTATTTTTAGTGTGACCTCCTTCACCTCAGTCATTTAGTGTGACCTTCCTCACCTCAAAGTCATTTCCCGGAGAGAGTATGCTGAGCAGCACTGCAAATATGCGCTAATCACATTCCACGACTTTACACACAACAACGATGTTTGAATTATGTGGAAATAAATGATCACTTATTTGGATTATTATTTTGATTATGGAAACACATTACAGACGGGGGGCAGGTGGGGGGGGGGCACACAGCGCCTGGGAAACAAGTGGTTATTCGGTTTATTCCGAGGAAGAGAACGGTGGTTACAATTCCTTGGATCATTTTATTAGTATCAAGGCATAACTTTCCCCTCTTTTAAAGATTCGTTCAACTGAAGATAAAGAATTGTAAAAAAATATCCACCAAATTAATTCCATAATTCCAAAAATATTACAAATTAAAGATATTGCAACAAAACGAAAAAATAGATAACAGAGAGTAGAAAAATTCAAACAAATAAATATTCGCATGTAAGCAGCATCACTGAAGGAAGGATGATGATGTGTGTATCATCACAAATGTTATCTCGTGGTGAGGCATCTAAGACGGTGACAAACATCATTCATCCCTTCTCAACATGTTCTACACGTGTGATGTAAGTGGTTTAGAAATTCGACAAGTTGAAGAATGAGACACTTGTACAACGTCTTCCACCGTTTTTCTCTCTGTTGGACTGATGAAGCCACTGGCTGGCGAAACGGGTCTCATTCATCATATTCTACTCATTCTCCACATACAGTGGTCGTTTTTTTTTTTCAACGTTTACTTGCGTTTATTTGTGAACAATTTATGCTATGAGCCCCGAAAAAATATTTTTAAACTTAAACGTCTCTTTGACAAATCGAAAGATTTTTTTCCATACAAATTTTTTTTAATTCAAGGCTGAGGATCCTCAGCCTTGAACAAGAGATGCAAACAAGAGATGTTAACAATGCAAGAGAAGCTAGAGGGGGAATAGAAAATATTGCTCAAGGCCTTTCACATTTTCATGCTTTGTCAGGAGCTTTGCAGTGTTGGAAGAACTGCATCAATTAATCAAGATTGATGGACTGATTACATAGACTCCAACTAAGGGACTGATTACCTAAAACCCCTCCTGATCTTCATCATCCTTCTCTGTATTTGACTGAGAAAAATCACTGGTTGGCGAAACGTCTTCCACAATAAAGATACCCAAGTGTTGCACGAGTGTCCAGTGCATCAACCTGTCGGTTCTCTGAACCAGGTATCCTGATCCCTTGTTAGTACAACTCATGGAGAAATAAGACGAGGTAAACTTGGCAACGTAAACCTATAAGAAAAACAAGGTAACTGAACCTATTGCACTGTAGTTCTTCAAGACCATAAGATCATAATCTTATTGCAGTAAGCGTACTAGGTAGGTCCTACTCAGTCGTCCCAGTATTATATTTTTCTAACGTATCTTTCGGAGCTTCCCAAAGTAGGCACTACTGGGCAGTTTCGCTTGTCTACAACTCTCTCTCTCTCTAGGCATGGAATAAATAAAAACTAAAATTTGCACACTTTTCTCAATAAATGATTCACCAAACACGTCGGGATAAGTTGGCACAACCACGCGCTACACGACATTAACCTCCCCTAGTATCGCCTTGCACAGAGGTGATCCGCACGATGTCAATACAAGACCATGGCCCGTGGATTCCCAAAGGCGAAACTCCAACCGCGTCTCACTTTGTGCTAACGTACGTCATCCTGCGGCGAAAAAGCTGATTAGTCCATTCCTGAAGACATCAAACAGACTTGCAACTTCGGGATGCATTTTTCAACAGCAACGACAATAGCCAATGCAGCCACAACGCGGAAGCTCATTAGAAAAGTGAGGCAGGAACGTTTCTATGTATTTTCCCCTCTGTTTTTTAGGGGACAAGAGGTATGACCTATTTATTTTCAATAGGCTTCGTATCATACCTTCTTTGGATTACTTGCTTCTTGATTACGATACTGACTTTGAATTATTTGTTTCTTGATTACGATACTGACTTTAAATTATGTGTTCCTTGATTACGATACTCAGTTTTGAATTACTTATTCCTTGTTTACGATACTGACTTTGAATTATTTGTACCTTGTGTATATTAGGTGCCAGCACTAACAGCCTCGTTGATCAGGTGTAAATAATCTTTAGGCACGCCTGTATAAAGAATAAAAATAAGTCATAACGTTGCTGGAACAATACACAAATAACCAGCAGTTAGGAGACAATTTATGACACCATTAATCAGTCACTAACAATAATAACTTATTTCTTCCTTTATGTGTCCCGTTCCTGTCCTTCACTCCTTTATATACTGGCTCCCTCATCTTCGTGTGTTAGTGTAACTAGTGAATGGTTCAAGTCTGACCGAAACGTCGTCATAAGCTCCTTCAATTTGCTGGTTATTTGTGTATTAGAAATAAGTTTGCCACAATTATAAAAATAATTAATAATAACATTTATGTACGTACAAGGTAGACAGGCCTAGCTGACATCAGTGACATACTATATAGAAAGACACTTGTTATCCAGAGCATTTCGGGTAAATTAGGTCAATTTTATCCCAGGATGCGACCCACACCAGTCGACTAACACCCAGGTACCTATTTTACTGATAGGTGAAGAGGGGCAGCAGGTGTCTTAAGGAAACACGTCCTAATGTTTCAATCCGTACCGGGGATCGATCCCCGGCCTTCAGCATTTGGTCCAGAAGGTCCATCATAAAAATCTTTTATTATGAAAATAAATTTATCTAGTTAAAATATATTTAAAAAAATATTTGTCAAAAATATTAACTAGTACAACAAGTTTACTAAGGTTCCGATTATTTAATGTGTGTATCTGCACATGACTGTAAATCTTGACTGTAAACAAAGTATAAAAAATTATTTAAACAACACCTGTGATTACCCAAAGGAACCTGAAAATTCGGCATCAGAATACACAGTACTTTATGTACAACGCCAGACTCCAGATAAAGTGGATAAAATACTGTGCACTCTGATGCCGAGTTTGCAGGTTCGAATCCTGCTGTTGACTGAGAAATAATGTTTCAATATAATTTCGTCTGTTTGCGAATTGTTAAGTGTATATATATATATATATATATATATATATATATATATATATATATATATATATATATATATATATATATTATATATATATATATATATATATATATATATATATATTATATATATATAGTGTATATATATATATATATATATATATATATATATATATATATATATATATATATTATATATATATATATATATATTATATATATATAGTGTATATATATATATATATATATATATATATATATATATATATATATATATATATAGTATATATGTATATAGGTTGGTAGACAGCAACCACCCAGGGAGGTACTACCGTCCTGCCAAGTGAGTGTAAAACGAAAGCCTGTAATTGTTTTACATGATGGTAGGATTGCTGGTGTCTTTTGTCTGTCTCATAAATATGCAAGATTACAGGCATGTCTTGCTACTTCTACTTACACTTAGGTCACACTACACATACATGTACACGTTTATTTATACACACTCATCTGAGTTTTCTTTGATTTTATCTTAATAGTTCTTGGTCTTACTACTTTTCCTTTTATATCCATGGGGAAGGGGAACAAGAATCTTTCCTCCGTAAGCCATGCGTGTTGTAAAAGTCAACTAAAATGCCGGGAACAATGGGCTAGTAACCCCTTTTCCTGTAAAGATTACTAAAAAGAATAAGAAGAAGAAAATTGTCAAAGTGGGAAGTCTGAATGTGCGTGGATGTTGTGCAGATGATAAGAAAGAGATGATTGTGGATGTTATGAATGAGAAGAAACTGGATGTCCTGGCTTTAAGTGAAACAAAGCTGAAGGGGGTGGGAGAGTTTCAATGGAGAGGAATAAATGGTATTAGGTCACGGGTTTCAAATAGAGTTAGAGCTAAAGAAGGAGTAGCAATAATGTTGAAGGATAAGCTATGGCAGGAAAAGAGGGACTACAAATGTATAAATTCAAGGATTATGTGGAGTAAAATAAAGATTGGAAGTGAAAAGTGGGTTATAGTAAGCGTGTATGCACCTGGAGAAGAGAGAAGTGTAGAGGAGAGAGAGAGATTCTGGGAAATGTTGAGTGAATGCGTGGAGAGTTTTGAATCAAGTGTGAGAGTAATGGTGGTTGGGGATTTCAATGCTAAAGTGGGTAAAAATGTTATGGAGGGAGTAGTAGGTAAATTTGGGGTGCCAGGGGTAAATGTAAATGGGGAGCCTTTAATTGAGCTATGTGTAGAAAGAAATTTGGCAATAAGTAATACATATTTTATGAAAAAGAGGACAAATAAATATACAAGGTATGATGTAGCACGTAATGAAAGTAGTTTGTTAGATTATATATTGGTGGATAAAAGGTTGATGGGTAGGCTCCAGGATGTAAGAGATAAGATAAGATTTCGTTCGGATTTTTAACCCCGGAGGGTTAGCCACCCAGGATAACCCAAGAAAGTCAGTGCGTCATCGAGGACTGTCTAACTTATTTCCATTGGGGTCCTTAATCTTGTCCCCCAGGATGCGACCCACACCAGTCGACTAACACCCAGGTACCTATTTGCTGCTAGGTGAACAGGACAATAGGTGTAAGGAAACGTGTCGGAATTTCCACCCATCGGGAATCGAACCCGGGCCCTCCGTGTGTGAAGCGGGAGCTTTAGCCACCAGGCCACCGGGCCACCCACTATTGGCAGAAAGGTGGGCTAGTGCAAAGATGAGTAGTCGGGGGGTTGAAGAGGGTTGGAATAGTTTTAAAAATGCAGTATTAGAATGTGGGGCAGAAGTTTGTGGTTATAGGAGGGTGGGGGCAGGAGGAAAGAGGAGTGATTGGTGGAATGATGAAGTAAAGGGTGTGATAAAAGAGAGAAAGGTAGCTTACGAGAGGTTTTTACAAAGCAGAAGTGTTATAAGAAGAGCAGAGTATATGGAGAGTAAAAGAAAGGTGAAGAGAGTGGTGAGAGAGTGCAAAAGGAGAGCAGATGAAAGAGTGGAAGAGGCACTGTCAAGAAATTTTAATGAAAATAAGAAAAAATTTTGGAGTGAGTTAAACAAGTTAAGAAAGCCTAGGGAAAGTATGGATTTGTCAGTTAAAAACAGAGTAGGGGAGTTAGTAGATGGGGAGAGGGAGGTATTAGGTAGATGGCGAGAATATTTTGAGGAACTTTTAAATGTTGAGGAAGAAAGGGAGGCGGTAATTTCATGCACTGGCCAGGGAGGTATACCATCTTTTAGGAGTGAAGGAGTGAAGAATGTAAGTGTGGTGGAGGTACGTGAGGCATTACGTAGAATGAAAGGGGGTAAAGCAGCTGGAACTGATGGGATCATGACAGAAATGTTAAAAGCAGGGGGGGATATAGTGTTGGAGTGGTTGGTACTTTTGTTTAATAAATATGTGAAAGAGGGGAAGGTACCTAGGGATTGGCGGAGAGCATGTATAGTCCCTTTATATAAAGGGAAGGGGGACAAAAGAGATTGTAAAAATTATAGAGGAATAAGTTTACTGAGTATACCAGGAAAAGTATACGGTAGGGTTATAATTGAAAGAATTAGAGGTAAGACAGAATGTAGGATTGCGGATGAGCAGGGAGGCTTCAGAGTGGGTAGGGGATGTGTAGATCATGTGTTTACATTGAAGCATATATGTGAACAGTATTTAGATAAAGGTAGGGAAGTTTTTATTGCATTTATGGATTTAGAAAAGGCATATGATAGTGGATAGAGGAGCAATGTGGCAGATGTTGCAAGTATATGGAATAGGTGGTAAGTTACTAAATGCTGTAAAGAGCTTTTATGAGGATAGTGAGGCTCAGGTTAGGGTGTGTAGAAGAGAGGGAGAATACTTCCCGGTAAAAGTAGGTCTTAGACAGGGATGTGTAATGTCACCATGGTTGTTTAATATATTTATAGATGGGGTTGTAAAAGAAGTAAATGCTAGGGTGTTCGGGAGAGGGGTGGGATTAAATTATGGGGAATCAAATTCAAAATGGGAACTGAAACAGTGTGTGTAAAGGTAGAAAGTTGAAAGTGAACATAGAAAAGAGTAAGGTGATGAGGGTATCAAATGATTTAGATAAAGAAAAATTGGATATCAAATTGGGGAGGAGGAGTATGGAAGAAGTGAATGTTTTCAGATACTTGGGAGTTGACGTGTCGGCGGATGGGTTTATGAAGGATGAGGTTAATCATAGAATTGATGAGGGAAAAAAGGTGAGTGGTGCGTTGAGGTATATGTGGAGTCAAAAAACGTTATCTATGGAGGCAAAGAAGGGAATGTATGAAAGTATAGTAGTACCAACACTCTTATATGGATGTGAAGCTTGGGTGGTAAATGCAGCAGCGAGGAGACGGTTGGAGGCAGTGGAGATGTCCTGTCTAAGGGCAATGTGTGGTGTAAATATTATGCAGAAAATTCGGAGTGCGGAAATTAGAAGAAGGTGTGGAGTTAATAAAAGCATTAGTCAGAGGGCAGAAGACGGGTTGTTGAGGTGGTTTGGTCATTTAGAGAGAATGGATCAAAGTAGAATGACATGGAAAGCATATAAATCTATAGGGGAAGGAAAGAGGGGTAGGGGTCGTCCTCGAAAGGGTTGGAAAGAGGGGGTAAAGGAGGTTTTGTGGGCGAGGGGCTTGGACTTCCAGCAAGCGTGCATGAGCGTGTTAGATAGGAGTGAATGGAGACGAATGATACTTGGGACCTGACGATCTGCTGGAGTGTGAGCAGGGTAATATTTAGTGAAGGGATTCAGGGAAACCGGTTATTTTCATATAGTCGGACTTGAGTCCTGGAAATGGGAAGTACAATGCCTGCACTTTAAAGGAGGGGTTTGGGATATTGGCAGTTTGGAGGGATATGTTGTGTATCTTTATACGTATATGCTTCTAAACTGTTGTATTCTGAGCACCTCTGCAAAAGCAGTGATAATGTGCGAGTGTGGTGAAAGTGTTGAATGATGAAAGTATTTTCTTTTTGGGGATTTTCTTTTTTGGGTCACCCTGCCTCGGTGGGAGACGGCCAACTTGTTGAATATATATATATATATATATATATATATATATATATATATATATATATATATATATATATATATATATATATATATATATATATATATATATCGTGCCGAATAGGCAGAACTTGCGATCTTGGCTTAAATAGTAACGCTCATATTGCTATATAGGACAAGTGAAAATGCAATAATTTCGCCAAAATCACTATGACCCTAACGAAAAAAATATATTTCACTGTGTTTGCTTAGTATTAAATTACTGTAAACAAATCTAAAATATATTTAGTTGGGTTAGGCTAAAATAAATTGCTCTTGTTATAATAAGGTCAGGTAAGTTTTCTAAGATTCTTTTGGTGCAAAATTAATTTTTTTTACATTAACATTAATGAAAAAAATATATCTTTAAACGTATAAAAGAAAATTTCAGAAAGGACTTAATTTTAAATGAGTTCTTGCTAATTGACCAGTTTTACATATTCGGCACGACATATATATATATATATATATATATATATATATATATATATATATATATATATATATATATATATATATATATATATATATACTAATAAAAAATAATTATCCAAAATAATAGTAGGTAAATAAAAAGACGTAAATATGCGAGGGATTTCTTATATAGTTCGTACACTAGACACACTGGTCTCTATATTTGATGTCTATACATGATTAAGATGCTTAGAATCACTTATTCCTTGTGTCTGACACTGACATTAAGCTATATGATCGCTGAGTGTCATGCTGATTTTGAATAATTTTTCCTTATGTATGACAATGACTTTGAAGCCTTTGTTTCCTGTGAACAATACTAACACTGAATTATTTACGCCTTCAGCATAATTCTGATTTGGATCGGTTTGTACTTGGATACCATACTGGCAGAATTATTTGTTCCTTGTACGCAATTCTGACTTGGAAATATCTGTTCTTATTGTACAAGTCTTAAGATTATTTCTTGTGAGCATAATCCTGACTTGAAATTATTTCTGTGCAAGATAATTACAAAATATAAAGACGATTTAAGCGCTAACGAAGGTCAGTAATATCCTTCATTGTTTTCTCCGGCTGTCTCTCATATTTCTTAGCATCTAAATTGATATTCATACAGTTTATTGCACATTTGTTTTTGTTGTGTTTGTTCATGCCAGAAGCTGTGCTTGTTAGGTAAGACACATATGCAACAGTTAGGTATCTTTATTTCGAAACGTGTCGCCTACACAGTAGGCTTCTTCAGTCGAGTACAGAAAAGTTGATGGAAGAAACGTGAAGACGATGTAATCAGTCCCTCAGTCTGGAGAAGAGTATTGTTCCATAGTCTGAAACAATATGGAGTTGAAGTGACAGGATGGAGCCTTCTCACCTCCTGACGGTATATAAGGCTCCATCCTGTCACTTCAACTCCATATTGTTTCAGACTATGGAACAATACTCTTCTCCAGACTGAGGGACTGACCACCTCAAAACTTCAATGGAAATGGACTGATTACATCGTCTTCACGTCTCTTCTATCAACTTTTCTGTACTCGACTGAAGAAGCCTACTGTGTAGGCGAAACGTTTCGAAATAAAGATGCCTAACTGTTGCATATGTGTCTTACCTAACAAACTGTCGGTATTTTATACCATTTTAATATCCACGAGCTGTGTTTGTTCAAGCCAGGAGCTGTGTTTGTTCAAGCCAAGAGCTGTGTTTGTTCAAGCTAGGACCTGTGTTCAAGCCAGGGGCTGTGTTTGTTCATACCAGGAGCTGTGTTTGAACATGTCAGGAACTGTATTTGTTCAAGCCAGGGGCTGTTTGTTCATGCCAGGAGTTGTTTGTTCAAGTTGTGTTCATGCCAAAGACTGTGTTCATGCCAGGGACTGTGTTTGTTCAAGCCAGGAGCTGTGCTTGTTTAAGCCAGAGACTGTGCTTGTACAAACCAGGATCTGTACTTGTACAAACCAGAATCTGTACCTGTACAAACCAGTGACTGTGCTTGTGCAAACCAGGATCTGTGCTTGTACAAACCAGGGACTGTGCTTGTAAAAATTAGAGACTGCGCTTGTTCAAACTAGAGACTATGCTTGTTCAAACAGACACTGTGCTTATTCCAGCCAGGGACTGTGCATGTACAAACCAGAATCTGTGCTTGCAGAAACCAGGGACTGTGCTTGTACAAACCAGGGACTGTGCTTGTACAAACCAGGGACTGTGCTTGTACAAACCAGGGACTGTGCTTGTTCAAACCAGGGACTGTGCTTGTACAAACCAGAATCTGTGCTTGTGCAAACCAGGGACTGTGCTTGTACAAACCAGGGACTGTGCTTGTTCAAACCAGGAACTGTGTTTGTACAAACCAGAGACTGTGCTTGTATAACCACAGACTGTGCTTGTACAAGCCAGGGACTGAGCTTGTACAAACCAGGGGCTGAGCTTGTACAAACCAGGGACTGTGCTTGTACAAACCAGGATCTGTACTTGGACAAAACAGAATCTGTGCTTATTCAAACCAAGGACTGTGTTTGTACAAACCAGGGACTGTGCTTGTACAAACTAGAATCTGTGCTTGTACAAACCAAGAACTGTGTTTGTACAAACCAGGGACTGTGCTTGTACAAACTAGAATCTGTGCTTGTACAAACCAAGAACTGTGTTTGTACAAACCAGAGACTGTGCTTGTACAAACCAGATTCTGTGCTTGTACAAACCAGATTCTGTGCTTTACAAACCAGAGACTGTGCTTGTACAAACCAGGGACTGTGCTTGTTCAAACCGGTGACTGTGCTTGTACAAACCAGGGACTGAGCTTGTACAAACTAGAATCTGTGCTTGTACAAACCAAGGACTGTGTTTGTACAAACCAGGGACTGTGCTTGTACAAACTAGAATCTGTGCTTGTACAAACCAAGAACTGTGTTTGTACAAACCAGAGACTGTGCTTGTACAAACCAGATTCTGTGCTTGTACAAACCAGATTCTGTGCTTTACAAACCAGAGACTGTGCTTGTACAAACCAGGGACTGAGCTTGTACAAACCAGGGACTGAGCTTGTACAAACCAGGGACTGTGCTTGTATAACCAGGGACTGTGCTTGTACAAACCAGGGACTGTGCTTGTACAAACCAGGGACTGAGCTTGTACAAACCAGGGACTGAGCTTGTACAAACCAGGGACTGTGCATGTACAAACCAGGGACTGTGCATGTACAAACCAGAGACTGTGCTTGTACAAACCAGGGACTGTGCTTTTACAAACCAGGGACTGTGTTTATACAAACCAGGGACTGTGTACAAACCAGGGACTGTGTACAAACCATGGACTGCGCTTGTATAATCAGGGACTGTGAGTGTACAAACCAGGGACTGTGCTTGTACAAACCAGGGACTGTGCTTGTACAAACCAAGGACTGTGCTTGTACAAACCAGGGACTGTGCTTGTACAAACCAGGGACTGTGTACAAACCAGGGACTGTGCTTGTACAAACCAGGGACTGTGTACAAACCAGGGATTGTGCTTGTACAAACCAGGGACTGTGTACAAACCAGGGACTGTGCTTGTACAAACCAGGGACTGTTCTTGTACAACAAACCAAGGACTGTGCTGCCTTATACCTGCTTGAACTGCATACTAAGTATATATATATATATATATATATATATATATATATATATATATATATTTTTAGAATTTGTTCCGTTCGTGGTCGACAGAAAAATGCTGCCTCGGTTATGTTGCAAATCTTGAAAAAATTACACTCAATAATGCACGATAAATGTTGTAAAACCTGACTCATTCCTTCGGGTTTCATAAACCTGAAAGATACGCTAAATTACGTTTTATTTATTCATTTTGTATTTATTTTATCAACACCATGAGTTGAACCCCTGTAGGATGTGACCTGCAAGGAGTTGAACCCCTGTAGGATATGACCTGTAAGGCGTAACTGAAACTGGTGTATCTTGCAGGGCTTCCCCTATTGGACTTGATCTGTCAGGTAGTCTGGTAAGAGATTCCGTGAGACACAGGAAGCCGAGTGGTCACTCTAGTTAAGTGTGTAATAACAGCGTGGAGAAGTGGTAAAAATAACAGTAGTAGCAACAGTAATATTGGTCGCAGTAGTAGTAGTGGTAGTAGCAGAAGTAATAATAGTGGTAGCAGAAGTAGTGTTAGTAGCAGTAGTGCCAGTTGTAGTAATAATAGTGGTAGCAGCAGCAATAATAGTGTAGCAGCAGTAATAGTAGTGTAGTAGTAGTGATAACAGTGGTAGTATTACTAGTAATAATGGTAATAACAGTAATGTTAGTAGCATTAGTGGTAGTAATAGCGTAGTAGAAGTAGTAAGTGGTAGCAACAGTAGAGGTAGTATTAATATTAGTAATAGTGGCAATAGCAGTAATAGCAGAGGTAGCAGCAATAATGGGGATAATAACAGTAGTAGCAGCAGCAGCAGCAATAGTGGCGGAATAGTAGTGGTAGTAGCAATCGTAATATAGTAACAGTAATAGCATCAGTATCAGCAGTAGCTGCCCTAACTACCATCCACAGAGATAAAAGAGGTCATTACGTAGTAGGTCATAATTAGCTGTGCACCAGCACTAATCACCCATCAGGATTGACTATGGAGCTACTCCTGTCGGAATGGCATCAACACCTGTTCCATGACCTTACGACTTAACCAGGTCATTACCAAAGATCACAGAGGTATTATTTTTCAGAACAACTTTGAATTTAGATTGAAGTGGAAGTAACCATCTGGTGTTTACTTCTGGCCATTCTACCGATGTCAGAATCTCAACTAGGCAGACATAGGGGTATAAAACCATTTGATTATACCACTTTTCCCTTAATTTAACATTCTAAGATCACCCTTGACTGACAATCTAGCCATCACTGTAAATTGCTAGTACAGTCGAAAGTCTTAATCACGGGCCTAGGTACCCGCCTTTAGTGCCTGAGGACGAGGGATTCATTTTACCTCTCCGGTAGACGGCGAGAAGGCTGCAATTTCTCATCTGGAATCTTAGCAAAGAGAATAATGTTTCTCATTTGACTCATAGTGGAGACACTAGAGTTGCTCATTTGACTCGTAATGACTGCCGTTCCTCATTTAACTTACAATGGAGCAGCCGTCATTTCTCATTAGCCTCATGACCCGCTGTCCTTTTTTCCCTTTCTTCTTCCAATAACTCTGCCAACACACACGAGTGTTTGATTCAATAAAGCAAGTTTGGCGTCGATGGTAAAATTGGTTTTCTTCACTAGTCATCTTCAGAGAAATATCTTCGTCATCTGCACTCTCAGATTTCACTCTCTCGTTAAACTGACTTTTTTTTTTTTTTTTTTTTTTTTTTAGAGAGAGAGAGATAGCCTCGGATCTCAAGCATGCCGGCTTGGGAAATGATCTTCGTTAACCTGGTTTTGGGAAATCTTTGTGAAGCTGGTTTGGGAAATGATCTCAGCTATGTTGGTCTGGGATATCATTTGTATTTTTTAATGGGATATGAATTCCAATGGTTCTCAATTTTAATGTTTGGGGAGAGAGAGAGAGAGGTACAGAGTTGCCTAATTTGATTCTTGCCAGAGGATAACAAAGTTTATTTTATTTTCATTCCACCCTCCCTTTTCTCCCTCTCTTTATTCCCTTCCTGCAATATTTCATTTAATACCCCTTTTGGTATTCCTTCAAATTCTCCCTCCCTTACCTCATTTCCTTCATGCCTCATTCCTTCTATCTTCCCCTCCTTATCTTACCCCTCCCTCCCTCCCTTCTTTTTTTTCTCCTTACCTTAACTCCCCCCTCCCTCCCTGTCTTGCCCTGAGGGTAAGGGAGCAGGCATCAGGGATGAGAAGAGAACTTGTAAGTATACTGAGCCTCGTTGTGAGGGGCGTCGCTACGCTGCACCTGTCAACATCTTCCTTACCTCAGGGAAAGTATCCACACACACACACACACACACACACACACACACACACACACACCAAGAGCTATGACTCGACCCCTGCTACCACAACTAGGTGAGCACACACAAACACACACACTCTTTGGTTAGACTACTCTATACTCTGCCCTTAAAGTGCATGTGCATGTGTGTGTGTGTGTGTGTGTGTGTGTGTGTGTGTGTGTGTGTGTGTGTGTGTGTTCGACGCACAAAGCCACTGGGTTTTAAATCACAGGGACGATTTTTTTTAACAACCTTCTCTTCTCTTTCATCTAAGCCATTGTCCGATACCGGCTCTTAAATATAGCCGGGGGCAGGTTTCCCCATTACTTGTATTAAGAGTTCACTGCTGGAGTTTTTGTAGGACCCAGTCAATACAGGCTAATTGAGAGAGAGAGCGCACGCTGCATTATGTGGAGGAGAACCAGCCTGGGGAGAGAGGCAAGGAGGAGGAGGAGGATCCCTGATAGAGAGATGAGTGAGAGGAGAGAGATGCTGGGGATAAAGATGAGAGAGAGAGAGAGAGAGAGAGAGAGAGAAGGGTAATGTGCCCTTTCTGTACACAAATAATAGCCCACACGTAGGTGGGAGAAAAGCTTATGACAACATTTCGAAACGTCGTCATAAGCTTTTTCCCCTATGCCCGGGTTGCGTATTGTTACATTCATGGTATTGTATTAACGTTTGTAAAATTGCCGACAATATGTTAAGTAAAAAAACACCTGTGCAACTAATGTGACATTTTATTGTGGCAATGTTTCGCTCTCCAGGAGCTTTGACAAAGCTTGACAAAGCTCCTGGAGAGTGAAACATTGCCACAATAAAATATCACTTAGTGTCCTTTTACTTAGCATTCATGGTATTGCGCCTTTGATTGTATTTCATTCTGTTGGTTAAGGTCTTTAAGAAACCGGTGCACGGAAAACGCGTTAGAAAACGAACGGTGCGTCTCGAAGACGTCTTGGGTATAGTACCAATACCACTGTCATGTTGAACAAGTTGATAAAGACACATGTGCAAAACGACGAATCTAGATTTGCGAAACCTCTATAAAGATTCGGCATTACAGAAACGTAGCACTGCACATGTGTCTTATCATCTTGTCTGTATTATGTATTACTGATGAGAAACAAGTGTTTGTCTTGATAATTAAGACACTTAGGCAACATTTGGAGATCTTTATTCTGGAAACGTTTCGCCAGCCAATGACTTCTTCAGTCCGAAACAGAGAAGAACTGTTCTTCTCTGTTTTGGACTGAAGTCATTGACTGGCGAAACGTTTCCAGCATAAAGATTTCCCAGATGTTGCCTAAGTGTCTTAATTATCAACTTGGTGGATTTCTAAACCATTTATACAAGAGGCTGGTTGATTAAGGTGGCCGTACCTACGGATGTATCCACTCCTTTACCCATCAAAACATAAGAATGGAGGAACACTGCAGCAGGTCTACTGGCCCAAGCTAGGCAGGTCCTTCTCAAAACTTCCCAAGAATTAACTTCAGTACCTCAGGTACTAATCAAAACCCATCCAATTACTGTCCACACTCGAGTAAACTTACCCAAAACTCATTATCGACAGTTTTGATCAGTTTGTCTCAGATTTTCTCCTCAGAAGAAATAACTACGTTGCGTTCCTTACGTTCACTGTTGACATGGAAGAGGAAGGCTCTCGGCCATTTTTCTTTTAACTCGCCATGAACATTTTGGCAGGTTCGAACGCGCTTTTGAAAATGTATCAAATATTTATAATAAACATTACATACATTATTTACAGGACATGCATGTATAAAACAGAATCTATTTAAAATTTCTACAGACATCTGTATATACAACAGAATGCGACTATATAAAATATCTTGAGAATATAAAGTAACTATATAATACACATATGTAAATTATCTACAAAAGACAAATTTAGACAGTAACTACAAAATAAATATAACTTGAAGAACCATTGAAAGCTTCGTACACCGTAATTTCGCCTGCCTTGTGATGCCTCTAAAAGGACTCACGATTTCACAATTTCTTCAAGTATATCGAGAATTTTTCCCGAAGAGAAAGAAAACCGGTTAAAATAGAAAAAAAAAACAAGAGGGGAAGGCTAAAAAAAAAATCTACGAATCTGACCACGTTTGTTGCAGTCATTGAAAAACGCCGACGGCAATTTTATCCATTATCACCCACGTAACGAGCGCGGCCTGGCCCGCCCTCCCGCCTCTAGTAAAGTTCCTCTTCCTAGCGTCCCGTCTGACTTACCTTCGACTTTTGAAACTCATTCGCGATGTTCCAAAATAAGTGCCTTGGAAAGTCTGCGAGCGAAGCCATGAGGCTCCTGAACGATCCTCAGTGGAAACATTGAGCAGGATGGCTTTGAGTTCGAATCAGAATAGAAAGACTCAATTTTTCCTCATTTTTGCGCTTGAGAAACGTATATCGGAAAATACAGCAAGATTTACTAGTTCGTATTTTTTTTTGTATCGGCTTCTGAGGGCTGTTTCCTGTAATTCCTCGCCGGGTAACTGTGGCACATAAACGAAGAGTGAAACGTACAAGCGAAGAGAGAAACAAATATAAGGACACACACACACACACACACACACACACACACACACACACACACACACACACACACACACACACACACACACACACACACACACACACACTTTCAAAGAATATAGTAACTAGACTCAGCGACCTTGACAGTATCCTTGACGACTATGTATGTAAAGCGTGTCAGAGAACGCAGTTCCAACATAAATCCTACATCTGGTTAAACATATTTAGAAACACGAGAAGTTCCAACACGAGAGAAGCAGCCGAGGAGATTAAGATATTTAAAATAACGGAACAAAAAAGGCACAATACCGTGACTGGAACAATACACAAATAACATTGTCATAAGCTTCTATCTCTCCTATGCACAGGTTATCTGTGTAAACAGAGAGAAATAGCCCAACTAACTTAGACCACTGAATGTACGGGTGAAAACTGAGACACGTGCAACATCTGGGTATCTTTATTGTAGACGTTTCGCCATTCAGTGGCTTTATCAATACAGATTCTAGGACATAATTTGAAGACAGAACTATATACAAAAGATGAGGTAATCAGTCCCTCAACCTAGGAGTTAATGTGAAGATCACCGTAGTCATGAAGATTCTGGATACCCAGATGCTTGTAGATGAATGGTTCACAGAACCGACACGTTGATAAATTAGACACATGTGCAAATTAGACACGAGTTGCACATGTGTCTAATTTATCACCCAGATGCTGCACATGTCTCAATTTTCATCTTGTCGGTATTGTATACCATTCTTGTACGAATATACGGGTGTTTCAAAATGGAGTCAGTATCAGAGCAGCATATTACTGAAATCGGGTCCATCTTTTTAAAACACCCTTCTAACAAAATACTCAGATCAGTTTCAAGGACATCGAAAGACAGTCTGAAATACGAGGCATAGGGGCGAAAGGGGGCATAAATTAAAAATATAAAACCCGATGACTATTTTTAATATCCAGCCAAAGCGATAAAGTAAAAAAAAAAAAAAAAAAAGGCACCTAGGTGTTAGTAGACTGTTGTGAATTTATTTGCTTTTTATTAACATATCGGCAGTCTCCCACCAAGGCAGGGTGGCTCGAAAAAGGAAAACTTTCGTCATCATTCACTCCATCACTGTCTTGCCAGAAGCATGCTTACGCTACATTTATAAAACACCACTACTGTGACAACAAATATGTATGCAAGTATCAAGACGTTTAGTGAGCATACGTTTCGCCCACTAAGGAGCGCCTTCAGTTCAATACGGACGTACTGTAAAGTGTTAATCATTATGTTTGACTTGAAGATGGTGCCATGAATATATATATATGATCAGATAGCGACAAGCCTCGCCATGATCGCCCTCGCCATGATCGCCCTCGCCATCATCGACCTCGCCATCATCGACCTCGCCATCATCGACCTGGTCCCATAAAGACCAGTGTTCTGCGAATTCCTGTAGCACTTTAAGACACCCAGGATCGATTTCCCAGAAATGTTAAAGGCTTTGGAGCTCTTTTCTGAAGTAGCAAAACGCGCATTTTGGTCAGCAGTAGCGCGCAGCCCTTGCTGACCCACCCACCCGCTACACTGTCAGTAGCGCGCAGCCCTTGCTGACCCACCCACCCGCTGCACTGTCAGTAGCGCGCAGCCCTTGCTGACCCACCCACCCGCTACACTGTCAGTAGCCCTTGCTGACCCACCCACCCGCTACACTGTCAGTAGCCCTTGCTGACCCACCCACCCGCTACACTGTCAGTAGCGCACATCCCCTTATAAACTTTTCACCCGTTATACTGCCAGTAAACCACTCACACGCTAAAACTGCTTTCCTGTTAATGAACTCCGCTACAGTAGTTTAGTGTTGTTTAACCCAGATAAAATTTCACTCGTAACAACATGACACAAGAATAATGGAGCACATCAGTAGGCCTACCTACCATAAAACTGACTGGGACAAAAACCAAGAAATATCGGATATAACCTGGGAAACAGACATGAGAGCCCTAAATCCCTACCGGTGCCTGGAGAAGCTGAATATAGAAGTAAAGATCTGTACTAAACTCGTAGCAATGAAGAAACCCAGAAGATCAGATATAGAGAGAAAGCGTCGGAGGTGGTACAAAAGAAGAAAACGGGTTACCGAACTGTTTAAAAAACATAAATACGTCGCAACGGAGGAAAGGTAGTCTTAGCAAAAACTCAGGATGTCATACCAAACAGAAGAAGCACAAAAGAAACAAAAGACCATCCAGGATATTGCAAGAAACCCAAAATATTTTTATTCCTCTGCAAAAATCCAAGCTAAGAACTACCTATAGAATTGGACCATTGTTGAGAGTAGACTCGTATACTCGATGATGAACAGGAAATGAGCGAAATACTTAAACAACAGTATGAGTCTGTGTTCAGCAACCCACTAAATGACAGCAAGGTAGAGAATGCAGAAACTTTTTTCATTCCAACGGAAGGCCTCGTTGACCAACTAATTGACAGCACTAATACCATATTATTCAAAAGAGAAATTGAAAGCATGTCCACTCAGCACCTTGACTAAATTCATGGAATTCACTATTTATATAAAAAAGTGCGAAGAACTACTAGCGCGAGCCCTCCGTACTCTTTACAGAAAGAACCTAGATCTTGGTGAAATATCAAAGACCTTAAAGAGCACAGACATAGCTCTATTGCATAAGGGAGGTAGTAGAACACTAGCTCAAAATTACAGACCAGTAGCCCTTCCCACATCATAAAAATCTTCGAAAGAGTGATGTCAGATTACAAATTTTATGAAACAGCACAATCGACATAATCCAAACCACTATGGTTTTAGAGAGGGCCGATCATGCCTGTCACAGCTGCTGAAGCACTATGACAGAATTACGGAGGCGTTGGAAGACAACCAAAATGCAGATGGCGTTTGACAAATGCGATCATGGGGTGATTACACACAAAATGAGGACCATAGACATTACTGGTAAGGTAGGTACATGGGCACAAAAACACACACAACACAAAAAGTAGTAGTAAACAAAACAAATCCAGCACCAGCGAGGTAATAAGCTCAGTTCCACAGGGTACTGTCCTGGCACCTCTGCTGTTTCTAATCCTCAGAGCAGACATAGATAAAAACACCCGTCACAGTTTTGCATCATCATTTGCAGATGACACTGAAATGAGAATGAAAGTCACTACGGCAAAAGACATTGAAAAATTACAGAAAGATATAAGCTGTGTGTTCCAGTGGTCAGTGGAGAACAATGTGACGTTCAATGGAGATAAGTTTCAGCTGCTTAGGTATGGAAAGAATGAAGAACTCAAAAGGAACACTGTATACAAAACTCAAGTGAATCACCAACTAAAACGAAATGAACATGTGAAAAATTTGGGAATTATGTCAGCTTACCTTTCTGTCAAAGAACACAAAGCAAAGGTCACGATAGCCAGGCGCATGACGGGGTAAACAAGGAGAATCTTCAAAACAAGGGAAATAATACCAGTGGAGACACTTTTTAAATCGCTCGTGTTGACGGCCTCATTCAGGGTTGGAGAAATATTAGATCTGGAACAAATAGAGATCGTTTACGGCCTGCATATAGCCAATAAAGCATTTAAATTAATGGGAACGCCTTAAAATCTTAAATATGTATTCACTGGATCGGAGGAGAGCTACATGATATACCTGGAAGGTGCTTGATAGCCTTGTCCCAAATCTGCACACTGGCATAACATAATGGAGTGAGAGATATGGGAGGAATGTTACAAGATAAACCCAGTGAAATGAAGGGGTGTAGTAAGCACAATAAGGGAACATTGTATCAACATTCGTGGTCCCAAATCACTCAGCATCTTACCAGAAAATATCAGAAGCACTGCTGGGACAAGTGTAGAAATCAAGAGAAAACTGGACAAGTATCTTCACCAGGTGCTAGTTCAACCAGGCTGTGATGGATATGTGAGGCTGCGGGCCATCAGCGGCAACAACCTGATTGACCAGGCAAGAACCAGACGAACCTGTCCGTGGCCGGTCTCCGGGAATAGAAAAGCTCTCAGAACTCATCAAAGGTAAATCAAACTTACACTCATGCCAGGTAAATTCTACTCACACCCTCTCGCGTACCTGTCCAGCGTATTTTAAAGCTATCGAAGTTCTCACTGCAACTCGGGAGATCATTTCTCTCATCCACTACTTGAATGTCAAACCTGCTGAGGATTCAAATTGATTCGAGTTGTGAACTTGTTCAGGTTGAACTCACTGAAAGACCTCCCTACACTGGCTTCGTGTTGATGGACCTCCCTACACTGGCTTCGTGTTGATGGACCTCCCTACACTGGCTTCATGTTGATGGACCTCCCTACACTGGCTTCGTGTTGATGGACCTCCCTACACTGGCTTCGTGTTGATGGACCTCCCTACACTGGCTTCGTGTTGATGGACCTCCCTACACTGGCTTCATGTTGATGGACCTCCCTACACTGGCTTCGTGTTGATGGACCTCCCTACACTGGCTTCGTGTTGATGGACCTCCCTACACTGGCTTCGTGTTGATGGACCTCCCTACACTGGCTTCATGTTGATGGACCTCCCTACACTGGCTTCGTGTTGATGGACCTCCCTACACTGGCTTCGTGTTGATGGACCTCCCTACACTGGCTTCGTGTTGATGGACCTCCCTACACTGGCTTCGTGTTGATGGACCTCCCTACACTGGCTTCGTGTTGATGGACCTCCCTACACTGGCTTCGTGTTGATGGACCTCCCTACACTGGCTTCGTGTTGATGGACCTCCCTACACTGGCTTCGTGTTGATGGACCTCCCTACACTGGCTTCGTGTTGATGGACCTCCCTACACTGGCTTCGTGTTGATGGACCTCCCTACACTGGCTTCGTGTTGATGGACCTCCCTACACTGGCTTCGTGTTGATGGACCTCCCTACACTGGCTTCGTGTTGATGGACCTCCCTACACTGGCTTCGTGTTGATGGACCTCCCTACACTGGCTTCGTGTTGATGGACCTCCCTACACTGGCTTCGTGTTGATGGACCTCCCTACACTGGCTTCGTGTTGATGGACCTCCCTACACTGGCTTCGTGTTGATGGACCTCCCTACACTGGCTTCGTGTTGATGGACCTCCCTACACTGGCTTCGTGTTGATGGACCTCCCTACACTGGCTTCGTGTTGATGGACCTCCCTACACTGGCAATAATAATGGTAGAAATACCTACAATATCCTAGGAAAAAGGACGGAGATACTACTAATGTCCCTATACTGTTTGTAACGGCAGGACAAAACTCCTGGAGAGCGAAATGTTGCCACAGTATGTAACATTAGTTGCACAGGACAAAACTCCTGGAGAGCGAAATGTTGCCACAGTATGTAACATTAGTTGCACAGGACAAAACTCCTGGAGAGCGAAATGTTGCCACAATATGTAACATTAGTTGAACATGTGCCCTTTTACACTGACAGTGTTGATAAACCCTTTTGCACTGACAGTGTTGATAAACCCCTTTGCACTGACAGTGTTGATAAGCCCCTCTACACTGAATGCTGTTAAACCCCTATACACTGACAGTGTTGATAAATTCCGTTACACAGCTTTCACTCGTCAGCCCTCTCCTTGTCATGTGCGTCAAGCTACAAGCTAATTGAAGCTTTCACTAGTATGTGTTCTTGATGAATCCGGCAGATAATTAACAAGAACCAATAACCATGCGTGTGGTATCTTAACCATCCTGTCATCCAGATAACACATGTGACCGTGATGGAAAAAAAATGACAAACAATATCAACAAGTTGAAGTTAATGATATATAAGGAGTGATCATGGTTCAATGAGCGAAACGTTGCCATTATAAACTGTCTTAAGTGGCTATGCCTTAGTCTGCTGCACGTCCCTAACCTGATGGCAGTTTATAAACGCCAATCTTCGTTACTGTACTTCAGGCTCTTCAAGACTACGGTGATCTTCACCATCTCCAAGGCTGAGGGACTGATTACCTCATCTTTTGCATATTGTCCTACAGTCTTCCCATTATGTTCTTGAATTTGTATTGATAAAGCCACTGGGGGGCTAAACGTCTACAAATAAAGATACCCAGATGTTGCACATGTGCTTAATTCTTCAACTGCCTTACGTAAGTATTTTGCTCCTGGTTCTCTAACCACAACATGTGGTCGTCCCACAGAAGGAACACGAGCTAAGGAAGGAACACAGTTGCACGAGAAAAGTGCAATCATTCCCTCAGTAATTTCCTCTCCATATGGCGAATGGGTCGATTTTTTTTGTGTGTGTGTTTATATTTTAGAGAGATATCTCATAAAAACAAATTGAGTATTTTGCATGTAAGAAACATTTCGTTTTTTACCGATAAATTATTTTCTGTTTTAATAATATGACTACTACTAATAACGCTAATAATAATGACACTAATAATGCTAATAATAATGACACTAATAATGCTAATAATAATGACACTAATGCTAATAATAATGACACTAATAATGCTAATAATAATGACACTAATAATGCTAATAATAATGCCAATAATGCTAATAATAATAATGACAATAATGCTAATAATAATGACACTAATAATGCTAATAATAATGACACTAATAATGCTAATAATGACACTAATAATGCTAATAATAATAATGACAATAATGCTAATAATAATAATGACAATGCTAATAATAATGACACTAATAATGCTAATAATAATAATGACAATAATAATGCTGATAATAATGACACTAATAATGCTAATAATGACACTAATAATGCTAATAATAATAATGACACTAATAACGCTAATAATAATGACAATAATAATGCTAATAATAATGACAATAATAATGCTAATAATAATGACACTAATAATGCTAATAATAATAATGACAATAATAATGCTGATAATAATGACACTAATAATGCTAATAATAATGACACTAATAATGCTAATAATGACACTAATAATGCTAATAATAATGACAATAATGCTGATAATAATGACACTAATAATGCTAATAATAATGACACTAATAATGCTAATAATAATAATGACACTAATAATGCTAATAATAATGACAATAATGATGCTAATAATAATGACAATAATAATGCTAATAATAATGACAATAATAATGCTTATAATGACACTAATAATGACAATAATGCTAATAATAATGACACTAATAATGCTAATAATAATAATGACACTAATAATGCTAATAATAATGACAATAATAATGACACTAATAATGACACTAATAATGCTAATAATAATGACACTAATAATGCTAATAATAATGACACTAATAATGCTAATAATAATGACACTAATAATGCTAATAATAATGACACTAATAATGCTAATAATAATGACACTAATAATGCTAATAATAATAATGACAATAATGCTAATAATAATGATACTAATAATGCTAATAATAATAATGACACTAATAATGCTAATAATAATGACACTAATAATGCTAATAATAATGACACTAATAACGCTAATAATAATGACAATAATAATGCTAATAATAATGACAATAATGCTAATAATAATGACAATAATGCTAATAATAATGACAATAATGCTAATAATAATGACACTAATAATGCTAATAATAATGACAATAATAATGCTAATAATAATAACAATAATAATGCTAATAATAATGACAATAATAATGCTAATAATAATGACAATAATAATGCTAATAATAATGACAATAATAATGCTAATAATAATGACAATAATAATGCTAATAATAATGACAATAATAATGCTAATAATAATAATAATAATGCTAATAATAATGACACTAATAATGCTAATAATAATGACACTAATAATGCTAATAATAATGACAATAATAATGCTAATAATGGCACTAATAATGCTAATAATAATGACAATAATAATGCTAATAATAATGACACTAATAATGCTAATAATAATGACAATAATAATGCTAATAATAATAACAATAATAATGCTAATAATAATGACAATAATAATGCTAATAATAATAATTCTCCTTCAAGACCATCATGGTAAAAACCTTCATTTATAATTCTATGAAAATTTAATTAAGTTTCGTAATAGAAATCTTTGTGTTTTAAGCAGAAATTAATAAGTTCATCCTCATTAATAACTGAAGGTTATTAATGCTGGCTTAGTGGCTTTCTGGTGTAGTCAATTGCTGGCTTAGTGGCTTTCTGGTGTAGTCACTTGCTGGCTTAGTGGCTTTCTGGTGTAGTCACTTTCTGGCTTAGTGGCTTGCTGGTTTAGTGGCTTTCTGGCATAGTGGCCTTCTGGTTTAGTGGCTTTCTGGCTCAGTGGCTTTCTGGGTTAGTGGCTTTCTGGGTTAGTGGCTTTCTGACTTAGTGGCTTGCTGGCTCAGTGGCTTGATGGCTTAGTGGTTTGCTGAGTTAATGGCTTTCTGGCTTAGTGGCTTGCTGGGTTAGTGGGTTGCTGAGTTAGCTTGCTAGGTTAGTGGGTTGCTGGCATTGTTGGTTGCTGGTTTAGTGGGTTGCTGGGTTAGTGGTTTAATGGGTTAGTGGGTTATCTTTGGAGGCTTACTGGGTTAGTGGGCAATCTCTGGAGCCTTGCTGGATTGGTGGATTATCTCTGGAGCTTGTTGGGTTAGTGGGTTGCTGGGTTAGTGTATTGGGTTATATCTGGAGACTTGCTGGGTTAGAGGGTAGCTGGGTTAGAGGGTTATCTTTGGAAGTTTTCTGGGTTAGTGCTTTATCTGTGGAGGATTGGTGGGTTAGTGCGTTGTACGTGGAGGCCTGCTGGGTTAATGAGCTATGTCTGAAGAGTTGCTGGGTTAATGCGCTGTCTGAAAGGTTGCTGGGTTAGTGTGTTGTGTGTGGAGTGTTGCTGGGTTAGTGTGTTGTGTTTGGAGGGTTGCTGGGTTAGTGTGTTGTGTGAGGAGTGTTGCTGGGTTAGTGTGTTGTGTCTGGAAGGTTGCTGTGTTAGTGTGTTGTGTCTGGACGGTTGCTGGGTTAGTGTGTTGTGTCTGGAGTGTTGCTGGGTTAGTGTGTTGTGTGAGGAGTATTGCTGGGTTAGTGTGTTGTGTTTGGAGGGTTGCTGGGTTAGTGTGTTGTGTCTGGAGGGTTGCTGGGATGACCCCTGCCTCTTCTTACCTTCACCCTAGATTTATATGCCCTAGTAATCCAGTTTTGCTCCATCCTCTCTAAATATCCAAATCACCTCAACTACCCTTCCCCTGCTTTCTGAATACTACTGCTGGAAACCCCATGCATCCTTATAATCTTCAAACTCTGAATTCTTTGCATAACATTCACACAACACATTGCCCTCAAACACGACATCTCCACTGTCTCCAGCCTCCTCCTCTTCCTATTATTACCACTATCCCACTGCTAATATCATCACCGTTCCACTATGAACATCATCCTTTAACCCCACTTACTGAAACTTACCGAGCCCTTCTCCCCTGATATTCACCTGCCTAGCCCAATAAAATATGATATCATATACCACATGTGTAAACACAAGCATGTAGAACCTGAGGCTGCTGGGGTTGACCGGAGTGTGCCAGACAGTTTGAGAAGTCTCTCGGCAGTACCACAAGGCTTGGTGAGTCAGTCGCACAAGGCTTGTTACGTCACCTGACAGTGCCACAATACACAGTCATCAGGCAGTGCGATAACACCAAGTCACCAGACAGTGCCACAATACAGCCACCTGAGAGTGCCACAATACACAGTCACCTAGCAGTGCCATAACACTATATCACCTGGCAGTTGCACAGACTAATACATTAATCTCAGGTGTGGCTCTGGCCTCAATATTCCGCCTTACTCGCTTCGAAATGGAGGCTGAGCGGTGTCGTTACTCGGTTTTGTCTCCCCGGGTCCACAGCCTCTTGTCTGTAAGTTACGACGTTAATATCTACTCTGCGGGCTTGTATGAAGTCGCGCTCTGCATTTTGCGGTGTTTAAGTCTTGTGTTTAGGGAGGTATACTTTTTTTTGTTTTATATTTTTATCTTCTGGCTGACACAATTGTGTATAAGGAATATGAACATAGAGGGTTATTACAGTAGGTCTACTGTCCCAGGTTAGGCAGGTTGTAATTATAATCGTCCAATCCCGCTCACGTATCTGTCAAGCCTATTTTTAAAATTACCCAAAAGGGAAATTTTAAAAATAGGCTTGGTTTAATTTTACCATACCTGCTGCTAAAACTGTGTTTAAGGAAAGATACTTTAATTTGATGTTCTTGTTTTATATCTAAATAACAAAATGTTTGTTTACAATATTTAGTCAGCTGTGTATTCGGCTGAAGAAGACAGCAAAGAAGGCGAAAGGTTTCAACAACAAAGATGCCCGACTGATACACGTGTGTCTAACTCGTCCACCTGTCGGTACTGATACACGTGTGTTTTAACTCGTCCACCTGTCGGTACTGATACACGTGTGTCTAACTCGTCCACCTGTCGGTACTGATACACGTGTGTCTAACTCGTCCACCTGTCGGTACTGATACACGTGTGTCTAACTCGTCCACCTGTCGGTACTGATACACGTGTGTCTTAACTCGTCCACCTGTGGGTACTGATACACGTGTGTCTAACTCGTCCACCTGTCGGTACTGATATACACGTGTCTAACTCGTCCACCTGTCGGTACTGATACACATGTGTTTTAACTCGTCCACCTGTCAGTACTGATACACGTGTGTCTAACTCGTCCACCTGTCGGTACTGATACACGTGTGTCTTAACTCGTCCACCTGTCAGTACTGATACACGTGTGTCTAACTCGTCCACCTGTCGGTACTGATACACGTGTGTCTAACTCGTCCACCTGTCGGTACTGATACACACGTGTCTAACTCGTCCACCTGTCGGTACTGATACACATGTGTTTTAACTCGTCCACCTGTCGGTACTGATACACGTGTGTCTAACTCGTCCACCTGTCGGTACTGATACACGTGTGTCTAACTCGTCCACCTGTCGGTACTGATACACACGTGTCTAACTCGTCCACCTGTCGGTACTGATACACATGTGTCTTAACTCGTCCACCTGTCGGTACTGATACACATGTGTCTTAACTCGTCCACCTGTCGGTACTGATACACATGTGTCTAACTCGTCCACCTGTCGGTACTGATACACGTGTGTCTAACTCGTCCACCTGTCGGTACTGATACACGTGTCTAACTTGTCCACCTGTCGGTACTGATACGTGTCTAACTCGTCCACCTGTCGGTACTAATACGTGTGTGTCTAACTCGTCCACCTGTCGGTACTGATACACGTGTGTCTAACTCGTCCACCTGTCGGTACTGATACACGTGTGTCTTAACTCGTCCACCTGTCGGTACTGATACACGTGTGTCTTAACTCGTCCACCTGTCGGTACTGATACACATGTGTCTAACTCGTCCACCTGTCGGTACTGATACACGTGTGTCTAACTCGTCCACCTGTCGGTACTGATACACGTGTCTAACTTGTCCACCTGTCGGTACTGATACACACGTGTCTAACTCGTCCACCTGTCGGTACTGATACGTGTGTGTCTAACTTGTCCACCTGTCGGTACTGATACACGTGTGTCTAACTCGTCCACCTGTCGGTACTGATACACACGTGTCTAACTCGTCCACCTGTCGGTACTGATACGTGTGTGTCTAACTCGTCCACCTGTCGGTACTGATACACATGTGTCTAACTCGTCCACCTGTCGGTACTGATACACATGTCTAACTCGTCCACCTGTCGGTACTGATACACACGTGTCTAACTCGTCCACCTGTCCGTACTGATACACACGTGTCTAACTCGTCCACCTGTCGGTACTGATACACACGTGTCTAACTCGTCCACCTGTCGGTACTGATACACATGTGTCTTAACTCGTCCACCTGTCGGTACTGATACACATGTGTCTTAACTCGTCCACCTGTCGGTACTGATACACATGTGTCTAACTCGTCCACCTGTCGGTACTGATACACATGTCTAACTCGTCCACCTGTCGGTACTGATACACACGTGTCTAACTCGTCCACCTGTCGGTACTGATACACATGTGTCTAACTCGTCCACCTGTCGGTACTGATACACACGTGTCTAACTCGTCCACCTGTCTGTACTGATACACGTGTCTAACTCGTCCACCTGTCGGTACTGATACACACGTGTCTAACTCGTCCACCTGTCGGTACTGATACACATGTGTCTTAACTCGTCCACCTGTCGGTACTGATACACATGTGTCTTAACTCGTCCACCTGTCGGTACTGATACACATGTCTAACTCGTCCACCTGTCGGTACTGATACACGTGTGTCTAACTCGTCCACCTGTCGGTACTGATACACGTGTCTAACTTGTCCACCTGTCGGTACTGATACACACGTGTCTAACTCGTCCACCTGTCGGTACTAATACGTGTGTGTCTAACTCGTCCACCTGTCGGTACTGATACACGTGTGTCTAACTCGTCCACCTGTCGGTACTGATACACGTGTGTCTTAACTCGTCCACCTGTCGGTACTGATACACGTGTGTCTTAACTCGTCCACCTGTCGGTACTGATACACATGTGTCTAACTCGTCCACCTGTCGGTACTGATACACGTGTCTAACTTGTCCACCTGTCGGTACTGATACACACGTGTCTAACTCGACCACCTGTCGGTACTGATACGTGTGTGTCTAACTTGTCCACCTGTCGGTACTGATACACGTGTGTCTAACTCGTCCACCTGTCGGTACTGATACACACGTGTCTAACTCGTCCACCTGCCGGTACTGATACACGTGTGTCTAACTCGTCCACCTGTCGGTACTGATACACATGTGTCTAACTCGTCCACCTGTCGGTACTGATACACGTGTGTCTAACTCGTCCACCTGTCGGTACTGATACACGTGTGTCTAACTCGTCCACCTGTCGGTACTGATACACGTGTGTCTAACTCGTCCACCTGTCGGTACTGATACACGTGTGTCTAACTCGTCCACCTGTCGGTACTGATACACATGTGTCTAACTCGTCCACCTGTCGGTACTGATACACGTGTGTCTAACTCGTCCACCTGTCGGTACTGATACACGTGTGTCTAACTCGTCCACCTGTCGGTACTGATACACGTGTGTCTAACTCGTCCACCTGTCGGTACTGATACACGTGTGTCTAACTCGTCCACCTGTCGGTACTGATACACACGTGTCTAACTCGTCCACCTGTCCGTACTGATACACACGTGTCTAACTCGTCCACCTGTCGGTACTGATACACACGTGTCTAACTCGTCCACCTGTCGGTACTGATACACACGTGTCTAACTCGTCCACCTGTCGGTACTGATACACACGTGTCTAACTCGTCCACCTGTCCGTACTGATACACACGTGTCTAACTCGTCCACCTGTCGGTACTGATACACACGTGTCTAACTAGTCCACCTGTCGGTACTGATACACACGTGTCTAACTCGTCCACCTGTCGGTACTGATACACGTGTGTCTAACTCGTCCACCTGTCGGTACTGATACACGTGTGTCTAACTCGTCCACCTGTCGGTACTGATACACGTGTGTCTAACTTGTCCACCTGTCGGTACTGATACACGTGTGTCTAACTTGTCCACCTGTCGGTACTGATACCATTAATACAATAATACAAAATATCTGGATTTCAAGCTCCTAGATTTAAGGTTCTTGTACAATAGATTTGTAGTAACATTGTGAAAATGTACTTAGTACACATGCAGCTGTTTACCTGGAGAGAGTTCCGGGGGTCAACGCCCCCGCGGCCCGGTCTGTGACCAGGCCTCCTTAGATCAGTGTCCCAGGATGCGACCCACACCAGTCGACTAACACCCAGGTACCCATTTTACTGATGGGGAACATAGACAACAGGTGGAAAGAAACAAGTCCAATGTTTCTACTCTGGCTGGGAATCGAACCCAGGCCCTCGCCGTGTGAAGCGAGAGCGTTAACCACCAGGCCACCAGAGCTGTGTTCTAATTGAATTAGTAAAAATGTAGGAAGTACCGCCTCGAGTTTTTGAACATAGGAGACTGCCATATAGAAACCTTACTAGAAAAAATAAACACAAATATGATTCTTAATTGACTATGTTTCGCCCACATAGGCAGATCTGTTTGTGACTTGATAAAGCCCACTGTGTGGGCGAAACGTCAATAAAGGATCGCATTATACTGCATTTGTGTTTATTTTTCCATCGTATTTACAAACTCTAAACCCACATGACTTTAAAATTATAGCAAAACTATACAATACTAGTTTACATTTAATAATTTTAGAAAGATATCTTAAACAACTTAAACCTGGACTTAATGAAAATGATTCTCAATTAACATGTTTACTCTGAAATAACATTAGTGAGTTTAGTTTCGTGTGTACACAATGTTTAGTCAGGTCGTGGAAGGTGATCGTCTCAAGTAGAACTTCGCAATAATCATTCTGAACCTAACGAAAAAAATATATTTCATTGTGCTTGTTTATTATTAAATTACTGTAAACTTATCTGAAATATATTTAGCTGGATAAGGCTAAACTAAATTGCTGATTAGGCTAAATTAAATTGCGCTTGTTAAAATAGGTTAGGTAAGTTTTCTAAGGTTCTTTTGGTACAAGATATATATATATATATATATATATATATATATATATATATATGATTTTTATGCACCATATTCATTAATATTTAAGACGATGACCGTCTACTTATGACGTCGAGAATCTACTAATGCTTGCGAGACGAGCGTATATTTCTTACGACAACGTATAATATTAAGACTGTAATATGTGTAGTAATGCAAATAAAGGTACTAATCTTGCGGTATTAAGCTTCACGCTAAAAATAATATGCAACAACTTGAAAGGAGTCGAGTAGGAGAACCCACACAACACGTTCATGAAGGTGTCGAAGTTGTCCCTTGAGAAGGATGCACGAGTGAAACTCAGATGAGTAGAGTAAGACCTTCAAATGAGCCGAGGTAGGTAACAGCTCTTAGCTTGTAAAGGTAGGAACTCAACCCCGTAAAACTCTCGTGTGTGTGTGTGTGTGTGTGTGTGTGTGTGTGTGTGTGTGTGTGTGTGTGTGTGTGTGTACTCACCTAGTTCTACTTACCTAGTTGTGGTTGCAGGGGTTGAGTCATAGCTCCTGACCCCGCCTCTTCACTGGCCGCTACTGGGTTACTCACCGTGTGTGTGTGGAGAGAGAGAGAGAGAGAGAGAGAGAGAGAGAGAGAGAGAGAGAGAGAGACAGACAGACAGAGAGAGTGTTGTTTTACTTACCGCGGTCAGCGTCTTCCCAACAACCGCTGCACGTGTCAACAAATGATTGATTCCCACTGCGAATATTACCACATCAAAGAGGCTCCTCCCCGGTGCCCAGACAGCTTTAAAACACCACACTCCAGGTTTATCGTTCAGTAGTTTTTGTGCGTATCCTTGACGGGGAACTCGGCAAGCCAGGAAGGGGGAAGCTACAATAGCCCAGCACACGAATCATGCGAGAGTCCGGCTATTGATCTTTGTTTCAAACACGATCATCCGACGGCAATTTGCGAGTCTGCATGCCAAAGTCAGTGCTACCATCGGAACTTTAGCCAGGGGTGAGGGAAGCGAGGAAATCTGGTAAAGGGAGGCTAAGGGGAGGTAAGGGAGGGGAGGTCAGATTGAGGTACATCGAGGGTAAGAGGGAGGGAAAGAGAACTAGCGGTACTGGGGAAAGAAATGGGGAGGTAAAATGAGTGAGAATGGTGGATGTGAGGAGATAGCAAGAATGATTCTTAGGGAAGGGGAAGATATGTGGAAAGGGGAATAAGGGGAAAGATATGGGAAGGGGAATAAAGGGAAGAGATGTTGAGAGGGGAGGGAAAGATACGTGGAGAGGGAAGGGGAAGAAGCGATTAGGTAAAGTGAAATGGCAGGGGAAGAAGGCTACCAGGGACGAGGGAGGGACCAGCCTGGTTAGGTAGAGGAGAGGCCAAGGATGGGGAAGGGAGCGGCCAATAATGGAAAAGGGGATGGCAAAGGATGGGGAAGGGGGAGCAAAGGATGGGGAAGGGGGAGGCAAAGGATGGGGAAGGGAGCGGCCAGTAAGAACAGCTCAAAGCTCACTATACCGTTATAGAAGATGGCTGATAATGGCTCTTGGTCGCCTTTGAAGGTCGCACCGACGATGATATAAAGGCTGGACTTGAGCGTGAGTGATGACCTCGAGGTGCCTAGCATGCAACCCCCGGCGCCGCCTTGTCATTCTCAACGCCACCAGTAATCCACAGATTTGTATCAGAAATTTAAAAAAAAGGAAGAGGGGGGGTTTAAGGTAAGGGGGAAGAATGAAGGAGCACAGCGCATTCCGTTAGAGAAAGGGGGAGGGAGCAGCGGAGTTTTCTGGAAACGGGAAGTAACAAAGAATTATTGACTTTAAAGACCAATGAATCGAGAATTACATTGATCACTCTACCATAAAAAAAAACTCATTAATATCTACACTTCAGTGGAATTTTATAATAAATTATACAGTAGGGTAACTCCAGTAGTTACAAATAGATCACATCCACACAGGCTAAAACCTCATCAAAGAATAACTCGCACAAGTATTTACAAAAACAATAAACCAGTTAATGCTAACACTTGCTTTAGGTATAAGAACTGCAACTCTGGAAACCATATCTGTGAGACAGCACTAAATGATTGTTGCAAAAGTTCTGTGAGGACCCAGCATGCACTTACGTTATAAAATCCATGTCGAATCCAAAGTAACCGAAGCTGCGCGCAGCAGGTAAAATATGTCTGATATGAAAAGTATGTGCAATAAGGCGTACCATGAGAGAGAGGAACACCTGTAAGCAGGAAGATTTTGTTCTACCCGAAACCTACAAAGGATCACCCTAAAGTGACAAAAAGAGGGCGCCACACCAATGTCCTCCCGAGCCCTGTACTTCTAGCTCGACCGCTATCGTCTATACCACCCAGTCACAAGGTGGAGACTACCCACCACCCTATTTGTTTGTCTGGAAGTAGATCTGGCCCACCATTTCATAAGAACACCGTCTGACGTGGCCCAGAAAGTTACTCGAGCAGAAGTCTGCTAGAGAGCATGTTCATTATAGCAACCTTTACCTCAGCATTACTGTTCATTACCCAGAAGCTCTACATGAGTCATATGCCAACACAACTCTACGTCTTCGTGCCATGCATGGAGAGAGAGATTCAGCTACTTTTGTATATTTTGCGCCAATGGGTTAACCACGGTGTATTGTGCATGAGAAACCAAAGCATTTTGTATGGGTTATAAAGTCCCGGAAAATAGGCAGTCAGAGGTTATCCGAGAAGGGAAAGGGTAGCTCTAATTCCTTGATGAGTCATTTTCCAGGAGGGTCATTCAGGACGAGAGCAGCAAAGAGCAAGGAAAGCTGGACTAAGCACCGACGACTTGCTTGGTAAATGGGCACGAGTCCTTGTAAAATGATCACTATGTAGTCCACTCCGCCCTCGCTCCTCGATTGGCCAGGGAAAACAACATGAACAAAATCTTGCCAAAGAAATGCAGCCACGATCACCACACTTCGGGAACCCCATCCACAGCTGACGAGGATTCGCCTCAACTGCAGCTCAAGGAGGGAAGAGAGAGAGCAACAGACTTTCCTGACCACAAACGCATCCAGTTCACGCTCCAGTACGTTAACCCACATGCAAACATGAAAGGGCACTAAGGAGAATCGTCGACCGGCAGAAAGTTCCTCCACTATGCTGCAATGAGTAAAGACTATAATCTTGGAATGTAAACAAGGGGCTAGCACATTCTCAGAGATCCAGAAATGACTTTGAGGGTATCAATAGGGAAAAGCAAAGTACACATTGGAAAAACAACAAGAGGCAAGTGAAATTTAGGAAATGGATGATGATACAGGGAAAATAGAAACACTGGTCTTAGAGGCTGGTGTTGAACACCAGTCTTCATCGTAACTTTCATATCACAGATATATATATATCTTACTTCAGTCAACTTTATCTTTAAACCCGTGATATGTAAAAGGTAAGGCCCAAGAGGTAGAACATAACCCCCTCATACGAATACTCACAGCACGATCGAGTCCATGAGGCAGATAATAAAACCAGTAATAAGCAGTTAATAGATGGAGTTAGGAGCTGAGACTCAACCTCTTTAACCTGCTGTATGAATATGTTCACATACTTGATCAGGCGAGAGATGAGACGTTTTGCAGTGTTCTCTACTCTGTCAAGCGTCGCAAATGGGAGGAGGGGGGGAGGCAGACAAACCAAGAAAGTGGAGCATACTCAAGGTGTGAGCGTACGTGTGCCTCATACAGAATCTTGCAACCCCTACTGTCAAGCAGATGCGAGATACGTCGAAGTGCTTTAACTTCCTGGTTGCCTTGTTTGCAAGATTTACAACATGGTCCTTCATGGTCAGTTTGGAGTTAAATTTCACCCCAAGGACATCAACATTTTCCCAGGTACCAACACTCTCCCATTCATACTTACTACTGCTCCGGCATTACTATCATGGTGCCTAGAGATCATCATCATTTGTGTTTTCTCAGGTGCAAATGTTACTTGCCATCGGTTTCCCCAAGCTGATATAGCTCTTAGCTGGTGATTGGTGTAGCTTAGAGCAACTGGTATTTCTTCTCTCGCATAAGTGAACGTCCGACTACAGTCGTTTGCATATACATGGTTGAAGGTAATCACTGAGGAGCCTGCAATTCCCAGTGCTTGCAGTTTTGCCAAAAGGCCTTGGTGCCACACTCGGTCGAAGGCACCAGCAATGTTCAGTGCTACCACACAGCTGACTTTGGATTCATCCAATGATTGGTGCCATTTAGTGGAGAGGTTTAACAACAAATCAGCAGCAGAGTAACCTTTCCTGAAGCTATATTGACGATTACAAAGTAGTGAGTGGTAGTCAAAAAACTCTGTCATTTGTCTTGAGATTAATGTCTCGAGGATCTTACCAATGATTGACAGGAGTGACACTGGCTGTAGTTGCTGATTTCTACTCTGCTCTTCTTTCTGTAAACAGGGACTACATTTGCCTCTTTCCACAGAGAAGGCCATTTACACTGTACTAGGGAGTGCTGAAAGATGCGAGTTAGAGGTGCTGCTAGCTGGTCTGTACATCTTCTCAGCAATCTTGGGCTCTATCTCTCTTACATTCAAATGAGGTGGTTAGTAGTACTCAGACTTAATGATTATTGATCGCCGTCCAACGCCAGAAGTTCCTTATTTGTCTTCCACGCTTGTATTTTCCCTTTGAATTCCACCTCTTTGATGGTAAGTTATGTGTGAAAATTGGGTAGTCTTTATGCAGGAAACGTTTGATCGCGCGCGACTTCATGAGCGAAAATTTCAGATCAATGTAGACACCTTACGAGCTGGGAAAGGAAGTGATTTTTTTTCATGGAATGTAATTTTACTCTCTCTTTTTTTTTTTGTGGGAAAACCCATGAAGTTTTTAATGAATAGTTTCAGAAAGTAAAGGTTTCAATCCGAATGTGGGCGTGTGTATTTGTGTCTGCGCATGGGTGTATATGTGTGTGTGTGTGTGTGTGTGTGTGTGTGTGTGTGCGCGCGCGCGCGTCTGTGTTAGTCTGTGTCTGTCTGGCTGGCTGGTACGTGTACAATCTCTGTAAATTCCCTTCCCTTCCCTTCCCTTCTCCCTCTCTTCCTCCCTGCATCGCACTTCTTTTTCTCACTTATATCCCTCGCTCTCCCTCATTCCTACTCCTTTCCATTCACTCCTCTCTCCAAATCCCCGCTATCCATACTACTCATTTGTTTTCTGCTTACCAATGTTTGTTCCCATCGCATTCTCCCTCCTTTCCACTGTTCCATTTCCAATATATCACCTCCAAAACATTTTCCCTTTCTCTGCAGCTTATTTTTTTTTCATTTGCCTACTCTTTATTTCCCCTATTCCTCTGTTTCCTCTCCAGCTCACTCTTCCTGTCACATTATCTGTCATTTCCATGTACTCCTGTATACTCAAACGCATACAGAAGCTCAACATTTACACGGTCACTACCAGACTTTGAGCTGTGCTGAGAGGCAAGGCAGCGACGAGACACCTCGAGAATCAAATCACTAACAGTTGAAGAAAGCATTAGACATCCACGGCATAATCCTTTGAGGGCATTGAACTGGGCGGTTATACGACAGGAAGCAGGAGTGAGCACTGGTGGAAGCTGAAGATACAAATGAGTCAAACAGACGATTAGAAGATCTAAAGTGTTGACAGAGATAAGAAGCAAATCACGGAACTGGTGAGGCTTCAACCCATGGCCAGTGAATCCTAAATCTCACAGGCCGAGTGGTTAACGCACTGAAATGTACGTTTTAGGGTTCAAACGCCACCCGTTCCGTGAGTCATTCGCAATCGTGTTATTACGATTTCGTGAGTTATGACAAAGAACCAGTTATAAAGTGAATCACATCTAAAACGCACAGAGAGAAAGAAAGCACTTTTTTAAGTGCAAGTCAGATGGGGTTAGAATCCATGGCAAGTAAATGCTTAGGAAGCAAGAGCGATACTGTAGACAGTGACACGCACGAATTAAAAATAAATACATCCCCGCAGAAAGTCTGTGAAGTGAAGATTGGAGCTTACAGCTTTATCTGAAGCCTTTCCTTCTCCTGCCCTCCGGCTTCGTGGTCAGACCGAGAAACACGAGCACTTAACTCCCCCTCTCACCACTGATACACTTGCAAATTTCGAAATACCTTTCAGATGTAGGGATGGTAAAATGCCGAACAGGTGAATTGTTCCAGTCACTGTGGCTGGAACAATTCACGTAAAACCCAGCACTGAAAAGAGTAACCTCATGACGGTATGAGCCTTGGTTTAAAAAACAAATATGAACGAACACTAGGATACATTAGAAAAGGCTTTTTAATAAATACGTCCTAGTGAAGAAAGAACGGAAATAAAACAATGTGACTGGAACAATAAACAAATAACCCGCACATAGGAGAAAGAAATGTACTACGACATTTCGGTCTGAATTGGAACATTAATTAGTGACACAACAACACACGAAGGTAAGACAGCCAGTACATGAGAGCAGGGACGGGACACAGAGAGGAGGAAAAAGGAAGGAAGGAGGGTCAAAGGGTTTTAAAACTCACGTGGATTTTTAAACCTTATGACGACGTTTCGGTCCGTCGTGGCCATTCTCATATCACAAATAAATTGATCGAAACGTCGTCATAAGTTCCTCTCCTAAGTGCGAGTTTATGGTAAGCTGGAGAAATTATTCTCTACAACTAACGTTTGAAAAATGAGAAAAGTATATCAAATAGTTACCCTTTACAAATATGATAACAGTAACTGCTTTCAAGGTTGAGGCTTGTGAAGGGCTCTTGGTCCAAGGCTTTGGAATTACCCTTCCCTTCCGTGGATCAAACCTTATCATTTCCCATTATGCAGGAGCATTATGACCTTCGTATGAATATAAGGACGGTTTCTGTGAGATCTGTTGAGTAGGTTCAACTGGGAGATCTCACAGTACCTTGACCTGGGTGATCACTCAGTGCCTTGACCTGGAAGATCTCACACCTCCTAGACCTGGAAGATCTCACAGCTCCTAGACCTGGGAGATCACTCAGTGCCTTGACCTGGGAGATCTCACAGTGCCTTGACCTGGGAGATCACTCAGTGCCTTGACCTGGGAGATCACTCAGTGCCTTGACCTGGGAGATCTCACAGTGCCTTGACCTGGGAGATCTCACAGTGCCTTGACCTGGGAGATCTCACAGTGCCTTGACCTGGGAGATCTCACAGTGCCTTGACCTGGGAGATCTCACAGTGCCTTGACCTGGGAGATCTCACAGTGCCTTGACCTGGGAGATTTCACAGTGCCTTGACCTGGGAGATCACTCAGTACCTTGACCTGTGAGATCAATCAGTACCTTAACCTGGGAGATCACTCAGTGCCTTGACCTGGGAGATCTTACAGTGCCTTGACCTGGGAGATCTCACAGTGCCTTGACCTGGGAGATCTCACAGTGCCTTGACCTGGGAGATCACACAATGCCTTGACCTGGGAGATCACTCAGTGCCTTGACCTGGGAGATCACTCAGTGCCTTGACCTGGGAGATCACTCAGTGCCTTGACCTGGGAGATGTCACAATGCCTTGACCTGGGAGATCACTCAATAAACAACTAGCACGAGCAAAGAAAAATACAAACCAACACAAACAAACAAAAAACATAAATACTACCACACCAAGCCAATAATAATAATAATAATAATAATAATAATAATAATAAAGAAGAAGAAAAAATATAAATCATAAAATATTAAAAATAAAAATGAATAAAAATAACTGAAGGTTAAGATATGATCTTTGATGACAGGAAGAAAACATGACAAGCGGATAATAACATGCAAGTGTACGAGGGAGAAATGTTTTATCAAGAAGGACATGACACAACAAGAAGAAAATGTTGCAGAAAAAAAGATGGAAAGTATTTTATAACTAGTAGATTATTGTTTGTTATTATTATTATTATTATTATTATTATTATTATTATTATTGCTATTATTTTAGCGCTTTATTATTTGATTATTATTATTATTATTATTATTATTATTATTATTATTATTATTATTATTATTATTATTTGCTGTTGATGTTGCTGTTCTTTTTTGTTATTTTTGCTATTACTATTATTATTATTATTATTATTATTATTATATTATTGTAATAATCAGCAGTAGAGATCAAACAGCGTCTGGTAAAAAAGGAGTTAAATCAGGTTTGATTTGAGGAACCTGTTGGTAACTCCACTTCCACATATCAAAAGCCCTATACCGGCATCAGGGCCCTCCCTTGTACAGCCCTACACCGGCATCAGGACCCTCCCTTGTACAGCCCTACACCGGCATCAGGACCCTCCCTTGTACAGCCCTACACCGGCATCAGGAACCTCCCTTGTACAGCCCTACACCGGCATCAGGACCCTCCCTTGTACAGCCCTACACCGGCATCAGGACCCTCCCTTGTACAGCCCTACACCGGCATCAGGAACCTCCCTTGTACAGCCCTACACCGGCATCAGGAACCTCCCTTGTACAGCCATACACCGGCATCAGGGCCCTCACTTGCACAGCCCTACACCGGCATCAGGGCCCTCCCTTGTACAGCCCTACACCGGCATCAGGGCCCTCCCTTGTACAGCCCTACACCGGCATCAGGAACCTCCCTTGTACAGCCATACACCGGCATCAGGGCCCTCACTTGCACAGCCCTACACCGGCATCAGGGCCCTCCCTTGTACAGCCCTACACCGGCATCAGGAACCTCCCTTGTACAGCCATACGCCGGCATCAGGAACCTCCCTTGTACAGCCATACACCGGCATCAGGGCCTTCCCTTGTACAGCCCTACACCGGCATCAGGGCCCTCCCTTGTACAGCCCTACACCGGCATCAGGAACCTCCCTTGTACAGCCATACACCGGCATCAGGGCCCTCCCTTGTACAGCCCTACACCGGCATCAGGGCCCTCCCTTGTACAGCCCTACACCGGCATCAGGGCCCTCCCTTGTACAGCCATACACCGGCATCAGGGCCCTCCCTTGTACAGCCATACACCGGCATCAGGGCCCTCCTTTGTACAGCCATACACCGGCATCAGGGCCCTCCCTTGTACAGCCCTACACCGGCATCAGGGCCCTCAATTGTACAGCCGTACACCGGCATCAGGGCCCTCCCTTGTACAGCCCTACACCGGCATCAGGGCCCTCCCTTGTACAGCCATACACCGGCATCAGGGCCCTCCCTTGTACAGCCATACACCGGCATCAGGGCCCTCACTTGTACAGCCATACACCGGCATCAGGGCCCTCCCTTGTACAGCCATACACCGGCATCAGGGCCCTCCCTTGTACAGCCCTACACCGGCATCAGGGCCCTCCCTTGTACAGCCATACACCGGCATCAGGGCCCTCCCTTGTACAGCCATACACCGGCATCAGGGCCCTCCTTTGTACAGCCATACACCGGCATCAGGGCCCTCCCTTGTACAGCCCTACACCGGCATCAGGGCCCTCCCTTGTACAGCCATACACCGGCATCAGGGCCCTCCCTTGTACAGCCATACACCGGCATCAGGGCTCTCCCTTGTACAGCCATACACCGGCATCAGGGCCCTCCGTTGTACAGCCATACACCGGCATCAGGGCCCTCCCTTGTACAGCCCTACACCGGCATCAGGGCCTTCCCTTGTACAGCCCTACACCGGCATCAGGGCCCTCCCTTGTACAGCCCTACACCGGCATCAGGGCCCTCCCATGTACAGCCCTACACCGGCATCAGGGCTCTCCCTTGTACAGCCCTACACCGGCATCAGGGCCCTCCCTTGTACAGCCCTACACCGGCATCAGGGCCCTCCCTTGTACAGCCCTACACCGGCATCAGGGCCCTCCCTTGTACAGCCCTACACCGGCATCAGGACCCTCCCTTGCACAGCCCTACACCGGCATCAGGACCCTCCCTTGCACAGCCCTACACCGGCATCAGGACCCTCCCTTGTACAGCCCTACACCGGCATCAGGGCCCTCACTTGTACAGCCCTACAACGGCATCAGGGCCCTCCCTTGTACAGCCCTACACCGGCATCAGGACCCTCCCTTGTACAGCCATACACCGGCATCAGGGCCCTCCCTTGTACAGCCATACACCGGCATCAGGGCCCTCCCTTGTACAGCCATACACCGGCATCAGGGCCCTCCCTTGTACAGCCATACACCGGCATCAGGGCCCTCCTTTGTACAGCCATACACCGGCATCAGGGCCCTCCCTTGTACAGCCATACACCGGCATCAGGGCCTTCCCTTGTACAGCCCTACAACGGCATCAGGGCCCTCCCTTGTACAGCCATACACCGGCATCAGGGCCCTCCCTTGTACAGCCATACACCGGCATCAGGACCCTCCCTTGTGCAGCCCTACACCGGCATCAGGACCCTCCCTTGTACAGCCCTACACCGGCATCAGGACCCTCCCTTGTACAGCCATACACCGGCATCAGGACCCTCCCTTGTACAGCCCTACACCGGCATCAGGGCCCTCCCTTGTACAGCCATACACCGGCATCAGGACCCTCCCTTGTACAGCCATACACCGGCATCAGGGCCCTCCCTTGTACAGCCCTACACCGGCATCAGGGCCCTCCCTTGTACAGCCATACACCGGCATCAGGGCCTTCCCTTGTACAGCCATACACCCATATCAGGGCCCTCCCTTGTACAGCCATACACCGGCATCAGGGCCTTCCCTTGTACAGCCATACACCGGCATCAGGGCCCTCCCTTGTACAGCCATACACCGGCATCAGGGCCTTCCCTTGTACAGCCATACACCGGCATCAGGGCCTTCCCTTGTACAGCCATACACCGGCATCAGGGCCCTTTCTTGTACAGCCATACACCGGCATCAGGGCCTTCCCTTGTACAGCCATACACCGGCATCAGGGCCCTCCCTTGTACAGCCATACACCGGCATCAGGGCCTTCCCTTGTACAGCCATACACCGGCATCAGGGCCTTCCCTTGTACAGCCATACACCGGCATCAGGGCCCTCCCTTGTACAGCCATACACCGGCCGGCATACACCGGGGACCCTCCCTTGTACAGCCATACACCGGCATCAGGGCCCTCCCTTGTACAGCCCTACACCGGCATCAGGACCCTCCCTTGTACAGCCCTACACCGGCATCAGGACCCTCCCTTGTACAGCCATACACCGGCATCAGGGCCCTCCCTTGCACAGCCCTACACCGGCATCAGGGCCCTCCCTTGTACAGCCCTACACCGGCATCAGGGCCCTCCCTTGTACAGCCATACACCGGCATCAGGGCCCTCCCTTGTGCAGCCCTACTCCGGCATCAGGGCTCTCCCTTGTACAGCCATACACCGGCATCAGGACCCTCCCTTGTACAGCCCTACACCGGCATCAGGGCCCTCCCTTGTACAGCCCTACACCGGCATCAGGACCCTCCCTTGTACAACCCTACACCGGCATCAGGGCCCTCCCTTGTACAGCCCTACACCGGCATCAGGACCCTCCCTTGTACAACCCTACACCGGCATCAGGGCCCTCCCTTGAACAGCCCTACACCGGCATCAGGACCCTCCCTTGTAGACTAATAACCATAATAGTAGACTGCTGATGAGGGTTACATTAGGGTCAGTCGTCTGGTTTACTGAACATTTTGGTAAATTGGTTATTCAGTGTTTTAAATAAAAGGTTAGCATCATTATGAGTTTGTTACTGTCATTTTAACTATCTGTTACTGTCTATAACAATTTGTTGATATCATTTTAACTATTTCCTACTCTATTAATTTGCTGCTATCGTGGCTGCCGTGTTACAGATATCGTAAACACAACATGAAACAATTCGATGCATTTTAGTCATAACTCAAACTATATACATTAATTCCTGTTAGCTCAATATGTCACAGCAAATTTTGACGAAAGGGTAAATCTCCAAGCTTTATGGGCCAGTTGAATAGCTGGGATCTTAGGCACTCAGGGCTCTTAAACAATGTCACTACGATAAGGTGGCGCGGTTTATGTGATGAGTGTAGCATGAGCTACAACTCTGGAAAATATATAAACAAAATACAAGAAAAACTGCAAGTGAAGACGGGACACCACACACTACATAACTCCGTTAACATAATACAAATGTGACTAACCCTTACCCTCTACATACATACATACATACATACGTACATACACACACACACACACACACACACACACACACACACACACACACACACACACACACACACACACACACACGGGATATCCTGGACCTACGAGGACAGGTTAAAGGAAATCGACCTGACGACATCGAAGGACAGGAGAGAGAGCGGGGATATGATAGCATATAATATACTGAGAGGAATCGACAAGGTGGACAGAGACAGGATGTTCCAGAGATGGGTCACAGCAACAAGGGGTCACAATTGGAAGTTGGAGACTCAGACGAGTCACAGGGATGTTAGGAAATATTTCTTCAGCGACAGAGTTGTCAGGAAGTGGAATAGTCTGGAAAATGATATAGTGGAGACAAGATCCATACACATCTTTAAGGAGAGGTATCATAAAGCTCATGGAGCAGGGAGAGTGACCTAGTAGTGACCAGTGAAGAGGCGGAGATAGGAGCTGTGAATCGACCCCTGCAACCACAATTAGGTGAGTACACACACACTCAGGGTTTATCTCCATGACAGATTCTAATTCTCTTTCTTACATTTGCAGTAGATTAAAAAAAAAAGCGTCATCCTTTATTATAACGACATTCAGCTTCACGTTACTATCTATCCACTTAATAAAGTGAAACCTCGATATAATAAACACGCTCTTTCGTAAGATCTTTCATGCACTTGTACGTTCACATCCCTCGCCACCTACGTTTGCAGTAACGTACGGAAACGTACAAAAATAGCGTGAGGATTTACACAAGCTGAGCAAGTAGAGTGATAAGTACATGATGGTCTATAATGCTGGAAACTACTGGTAATGGATATTGTTGAATGTGGAACAGCACCTAGTTCGGAGTACAGATTGTGTGATGCATTCTTTAAAAAAAAATTGAGAGATACTTAGGGATGATTGTAAATAATGGATCATAAGAGGACAACATAATTGCAGTAGTGACAGATTCCAGGAAATTGCTGGCAATTTTGAAGACAGCGCTCGAATATACGGACAAGAAATGGTAAGGCATTGTTTTAAATATATGTTTTACAAACTATGCTGCTGTAGTATCCACACGTCAACAGCAACAGGCAAAATGTAAATAAATTTAATAAGTACAATCAAACCTTAAATAAAGAATTACAAACAACGGCTGAAATATTTAACTGTATCTTCGCTGGAAAACAGAGAAGAGGACTGCCAGCAACATACAGATTTTTGAAAGGAAAATTAAAAACAAGCGAAGGCATTTTGAAACCATCAGGAGGAATAACAAGAAAGAACAAATTTAAACTAAAAAAGTCGAAGAAGATAGTAGAGAACACTTCCTTCTGAATCGAGTGGCAGGTGGCTGGGAGGGACGAAGAGGAGGAAGTGGACTCTAAAAGCTTATTATGCAGTAGCATTTGTTTTGATAATGTTAAAGGTTCCTTAGACACACACTGGTAATGCTTCACAGCGAGCAAATTCAGGGTATTTTTCCAGAATGGCTTGTAATACACCACTATGGATGAAATACTTCGACATTTCTTGAACATTTCTGAGTGAGCTGTCTCTGAATTCATTAATTTTATCGCATTCCAGTACATACTAACGCAAGGTGTGACAACTGTCCATCTGGTAAAGTTTACAAGTGGAATTCGTCATCTAATCTTTTGGAAAATCTTACATTTCTTCATTCCTTTACTAATCTGTCAGCTGCTTCCTTCAGTTCCTCCATAATAACCTAACGTGGCTAATCCAACCTTATCAAGACAGCTCAACTCCTGCCTAGAACATTGAAAGCCTGGTTGCAGGTGCAACTTCGTATTTAATTCATCATAACTATTTTGCCCATACATATCCATCCCCTCCTACTCCCTTCAACTCCTTCAGTTTCCTGTTTACTTCCAACATTCGCTTATACTTCCTCCGACCACCTCTCCTATTTCCCCATTACCATATTTATGCCCTTGTCCTCATCCACATGTTTCTCTTTTCTTTAAATACTTTCCCCTTCCGTCAACCACTCCACTTCCCCTTCCATCACTCCATCCCTTCACTTCATTCCTCCTCTTCCTCCGTTCCTCCCGTCAATCCCCTCCCCACGCTACAACCATCACTTCTCCGTTCTTTCTGTAACCCCAGCATCCCTCCCTTTCTTCCCCCCTCCCCTCCGTGTTGGGGTCAAGTTTCGACATCATTCAAGAGGTCAGTGATCTGATGAGAAGAGGATCAAGAGGCAGAGGAATAAAGAAAATGGTGAATGGAAGATATAAGAAAGGATAAGAAAAGACGAAGCTGGTCGGTTGGATGTGAGGCAGTGTTAGAAGAAAGGAGGGTAGAGGGTGCCTGCTGATTGTAGTGGAGAGGGGCGTTAGTAGTGGTGGTGGAGGTGATGGTGGTGAGGGGTGTTAGTAGTGGTGGCGGCGGCGATAGTAGCGTTGGTGTAGTTGGTGGTGGTGGAGAGGGGTGTTAGTAGTTGTGGTGGTGGTGATAGTAGCTTAGGTGTAGATGGTGTGGTGGTGGTGATAGCGTTGGTGTAGTTGGTGTGGTGGTGGCTGTGGTTAGTGTATTTATGTGGTGAATATGTGATTAGGAACAGGTGGTGGTGGAGGTGCTGCTGGTGATGGTGGTGGTGGAGGGATGATGATGGTAGTATAATGGTGGCTAAGTATACTGGTTACGATTGTGACTTTGTAATTGAGATTACGAGAGATGTTTTTGACTGTTATTGTTCGTGATTGTAGAGGTGGTGTGACGATGGTAAGGGTGGAAGGTGATTGTCTGTGGTCGATGTTTGGAGATGTTTAAGAGATAAGATAAAATTTTGTTCGATTTTTTTTGACCCCCAGAGGGTTAGTCGCCCAGGATAACCCATGAAAGGCAGTGCCACATAGAGGGACTGTTTGTTTTATTTCCACTGGGGTCCTCAATCAATCTTGTCCCCCAGGATGCGACCCATACCAGTCGACTAACACCCAGGTACCTACTTGCTTGCTATCTGAACGGGACAATAGGTGTAAGGAAACACGCCCAGTGTTTCTACCCTTGCCGAGGATCTAACCACGAACACTGTGTATGGCCTACCAGGCCACGGGACACCATCTGCATAGTGGTGACGGTGGTTGTACTGTGGTATTGACTGTGGCGATGGTTAATTGTGGTGATACCGGTTGGTCGTGGGATGTTTACAGTTGTGTGGTGGTGACTTGTGTTCCCACACTATCCTTCCTTACGGTAGTCATTAGATTCATCCTCAAGACACGTACCCTCGGTCTCACACTTCTGCTGACACACATTTTTCTTACATCCACAACACACCTGCTCCACCTCGTCACCTCTTCCTCTCATTAGACTCTCTACCAACAAGTGCTCATATCTCTAACAATCTCCGTGAATTCTTTGACTTTAATTTCTTCTTTACCAAGTGACTCGATTCACACTTCCTTGATACTGAATCTTAATTTAAGAAACTGGAGCTACACTCTCCTTACTTGGAAAATTATCAGGAAAATAGTAGTGGAGCACCTAGAAAGGAATGAGCTTATCAACGACGGCCAGCACGGTTTCAGGGACGGGAAATCCTGTGTCACAAACCTACTGGAGTTCTATGACAGGGTGACAGCAGTAAGAGAGAGGGGTGGGTAGAGTGCATTTTCTTGGACTGTAAGAAGGCGTCTGACACAGTACCACACAAGAGATTAGTGCAAAAGCTGGAGGACTAGGCAGAGATAACAGGGAAGGCACTACAATGGATCAGGGAATACCTGTCAGGAAGACAACAGAGAGTCATGGTACGTGGCGAGGTGTCAGAGTCGGCGCCTGTAACGAGCAGGGTGCCACAGGGATCAGTCCTAGCACCGGTGCTGTTTCTGGTATTTGTGAACGACATGGCAGAAGGAATACACTCAGAAGTGTCCCTGTTTGCGGATGATGTGAAGTTGATGAGAAGAATTCAATCGGTCGAGGACGAGGCAGAACTATAGGGAGGATCTAGACAGGCTGCAGGCCTGGTCCAGCAAATGGCTCCTTTAGTTCAACTCCACCAAGTGCAAAGTCATGAAGTTTGGGGAAGGGCAAAGAAGACTACAGACGGTGTACAATCTAGGGGGCCAGAGCTTAAGAACCTCGCTCAAGGAAAAGGATCTTGGGGTGAGTATAACACCGGGCACATCTCCTGAGGCGCACATCAACCAAACAATTGCTGCAGCATACGGGCGCCTGGGAAACCTAAGAACAACATTCCGACATCTAAATAAGGAGTCATTCAGGATCCTGTACACTGTGTACTTTAGGCCCATATTGGAGTATGAAGCGCCAGTCTGGAACCCTCACATAGCCAAGCATGTAAGGAAACTAGAGAAAGTGCAAAGGTTTGCAACAAGACTAGTCCCGGAGCTAAGAGGTATGTCCTACGAGGAGAGGTTAAGGGAAATCGACTTGACGACACTGGAAGACAGGAGGGATAGGGAGGATATGATAACGACATATAAAATACTGAGAAGAATCGACAAGGTGGACAGAGACAGGATGTTCCAGAGATGGGACACAGCAACAAGGGGTCACAATTGGAAATTGAAGAATCAGTGAATCACAGGGATATTAGGAAGTATTTCTTCAGTCACAGAGTTACCAGGAAGTGGAATAGTCTGGAAAGTGATGTAGTGGAGGCAGGATCCATACATAGCCTTAAGAAGAGGCATGATAAAGCGCATGGGACAGGAAGAGTGACCCAGTAGCGACCAGTGAAGAAGCGGGACCAGGAGCTATAACTCGACCCTGCAACCAGAACTAAGTGAGTACAACTAGGTGAGTACAGACACAGACACACTCATATACACACATATACACACACACTCATATACACACACAAGAGAAACCACGATTAAAATACTCAGAAGAGTACAAGAGGGTGTTCCTAGACAGAGACAGAACACAATCAGAACGACAACAGCTGAGGGAGAGGACCAAAAAGCGAAAGGAGCTAGGAAAAGAGACAAGGATGGAACCAGCAGAGGTCAGTCAGAGCAGAACAGAACAGCAAGGGCAAGCACACACACAACTATTCTCAGAACCATACAACCTATCACACCATCCCAACACACACTACAATCCATACCCACAGCCTCCACCCAACACCGAGCTATAGAATCCCACAGTATGCTACCAGGTCTCCCACCCTCACAGGCCCCCCAAACCACAGTGTTGGAAAGGAAACTGAAGGTATGGTACACAAACGCTGATGGAATAACAAATAAGTGGGAGGAGTGGCATGAAAGAGTCAAAGAGGCATCACCGGACATCATAGCTCTCACAGAAACCAAGCTTACAGGTACGATAACAGATGCCATCTTTCCAACGGGATACCAAATCCTGAGGAAAGACAGAGGGAACAGGGGGGGTGGAGGAGTGGCATTCCTGATCAAAAATCGCTGGAGTTTTGATGAGCTGGAGAGAGGAGACAGCGGAGAAGAAAGTGATTACATAGCGGGAACGCTTCACTCTGGAGGTCCAAAGGTGGTAATAGCAGTGATGTATAACCCACCACAGAACAGCAGGAGGCCAAGGCAAGAGTACGACGAGAGCAATAGAGCGATGGTTGACACACTGGCTACAGTGGCCAGAAGAGTTCATGCATGCAGGGCAAAGCTCCTGATCATGGGTGACTTTAACCACAAGGAGATCGATTGGGAGAACTTGGACCCGCATGGGTGCCAAGATACATGGAGGGCTAAGATGATGGAGGTAGTACTGGAAAACTTCATGTACCAACACGTAAGGGACACTACAAGAGAGAGAGGAGAGGATGAACCAGCAAGGCTGGACTTAGTATTCACCTTGAGTAGTGCAGATATCGAGGACATCACATATGAAAGACCCTTTGGGGCCAGTGACCATGTGGTTTTAAGCTTCGAATACACAGAGCTACAAGTGGAGGGAGAAGCAGGAAGGCCAGGACGAATGAAGCCAAACTACAAGAAAGGGGACTACACAGGAATGAGGAACTTCCTGAATGGGGTTCAGTGGGACAGAGAACTGGCAGGGAAGCCAGTTAATGAGATGATGGAATATGTAGCAACAAAATGCAAGGAGGCTGAGGAGAGGTTTGTACCCAAGGGTAACAGGAATAATGGAAAAGCCAGGATGAGCCCATGGTTTACCCAAAGGTGCAGGGAGGCAAAAACCAAGTGTGCTAGGGAATGGAAGAAATATAGAAGGCAAAGGACCCAGGAGAATAAGGAGAGCAGTCGTAGAGCCAGAAACGAATATGCACAGATAAGAAGGGAGGCCCAAAGACAATATGAAAATGACATAGCAGCGAAAGCCAAATCTGACCCAAAACTGTTGTACAGCCACAAACAACAGTCAAGGATCAGGTAATCAGGCTAAGGAAGGAAGGAGGAGAGACAACAAGAAATGACCGTGAAGTATGTGAGGAACTCAACAAGAGATTCAAAGAAGTGTTCACAGAGGAGACAGAAGGGGCTCCAGAAAGACGGAGAGGTGGGGCACACCACCATGTGCTGGACACAGTGCACACAACCGAGGAAGAAGTGAAGAGGCTTCTGAGTGAGCTAGATACCTCAAAGGCAATGGGGCCAGATAACATCTCCCCATGGGTATTGAGAGAGGGAGCAGAGGCGCTATGTGTACCCCTAACAACAATATTCAATACATCTATCGAAACAGGGAGATTGCCTGAGGCATGGAAGACAGCAAATGTAGTCCCAATCTTTAAAAAAGGAGACAGACATGAAGCATTAAACTACAGACCAGTGTCACTGACATGTATAGTATGCAAAATCATGGAGAAGATTATCAGGAGAAGAGTGGTGGAACACCTAGAAAGGAATGATCTCATCAACAGCAGCCAACATGGTTTCAGGGACGGGAAATCCTGTGTCACAAACCTACTGGAGTTCTATGACATGGTGACAGCAGTAAGACAAGATAGAGAGGGGTGGGTGGATTGCATATTCTTGGACTACAAGAAAGAGTTTGACACAGTTCCACACAAGAGATTGGTGCAAAAACTGGAGGACCAAGCAGGGATAACAGGGAAGGTACTACAATGGATCAGGGAATACTTGTCAGGAAGACAGCAGCGAGTCATGGTACGTGGCGAGGTGTCAGAGTGGGCACCTGTGACCAGCGGGGTCCCACAGGGGTCAATCCTAGGACCAGTGCTGTTTCTGGTATTTGTGAACGACATGACGGAAGGAATAAACTCCGAGGTGTCCCTGTTTGCAGATGACGTGAAGTTGATGAGAATAATTCACTCGATCGAAGACCAGGCAGAACTACAAAGGGATCTGGACAGGCTGCAGACCTGATCCAGTAATTGTCTCCTGGAGTTCAATCCCACCAAGTGCAAAGTCATGAAGATTGGGGAAGGGCAAAGAAGACCGCAGACGGAGTACAGTCTAGGGGGCCAGAGACTACAAACCTCACTCAAGGAAAAAGATCTTGGGGTGAGTATAACACCAGGCACATCTCCTGAAGCGCACATCAACCAAATAACTGCTGCAGCATATGGGCGCCTAGCAAACCTCAGAACAGCATTCCGACATCTTAATAAGAAATCGATCAGGACCCTGTACACCGTGTACGTTAGGCCCACATTGGAGTATGCGGCACCAGTTTGGAACCCACACCTAGCCAAGCACATAAAGAAACTAGAGAAAGTGCAAAGGTTTGCAACAAGACTAGTCCCAGAGCTAAGAGGTATGTCCTACGAGGAGAGGTTAAGGGAAATCAACCTGACGACACTGGAGGACAGGAGAGATAGGGGGGACATGATAACGACATACAAAATACTGAGAGGAATTGACAAGGCGGACAAAGACAGGATGTTCCAGAGATTGGACATAGTAACAAGGGGACACAGTTGGAAGTTGAAGACACAGATGAATCACAGGGATGTTAGGAAGTATTTCTTCAGCCACCGAGTAGTCAGTATGTGGAATAGTTTGGGAAGCGATGTAGTGGAGGCAGGATCCATACATAGCTTTAAGCAGAGGTATGATAAAGCTCACGGTTCAGGGAGAGTGACCTAGTAGCGATCAGTGAAGAGGCGGGGCCAGGAGCTCGGACTCGACCCCCGCAACCTCAACTAGGTGAGTACACACCATACAAAAGGCCAAGTGTCTGTCGACAAGTGCCTTTTGACAGATGGTTACTAATATATGACAGGACGGTGGGTGGCTGCTGGTACCATCCTACTACTGATATTTTTTATCTTCTTTGTGTGAGCTGTACTTGATTTAAAGTAACTTTTCTTCTCAAAGCTTAAGAGTTACTTTGGACTCTCCTCTACCCATTGTTCTTGCTAACATTTATATGGGGTATCTCGAAACTGTTCTACTTAGTACTAATAAGGTTCGTCCTTCTCTCTCGCTTCGCAGTCTAGATGATGTTTCCTCTGGCCACTTGACTTCAGTCTCTTCCAACCCTTACTCAGTGCTCTTTATTTTGCTCCGTCTGTTAAGCTCGGAGCTCAGTGTTACTCGTACTCATTGTTTCCTTTCACTACTCTGTGATAGATTAGGTTAGGTAAGATTTATCAGGAAACAGGACAAGTGTTTCCTGACGTGATAACCCACTGCTGGAGTTTTTGGTCATCTGACCGAGGCCTTTCGCTGGCTTACCAGTCTACCCCTTCAAAAATTAAGATTAAAATTATAACCATTCTGTGACAGGATTTTCTTTTCCGTTTAATGTAGTGGTTCCAATACTTTTCCAAGCTGCCGCTCCCTTGGCTACCAGGCCACATCCCAAGCGTTCCCCCACACACATACCAACACACCTCTTTCTTGGTATTAGGTTTACTGCAAATTCAAAACAACTAACGTAACACTATAAACAAGCGTATTTATTTCGAATAAAAATTAACATAGTAAACCAATTTAATTAAGATGAAAGGGTAGATTTACATCTCATCTGTAACTACATTGTCTTCATAATTTTAATGAGATGGATGTGCTTGGTGCAGGAACATCAGCTTCTTAACATCATTCTTGAAGGCACTAAGAAGAAGTCTTAATTCCCCACGTTCAGTAATTTTCAGTCTGTTTCTTTGCTTGGAAAGAAGCTTGGTGAGTGTACTGAAGCCTCGCTCTAGTAAATATGATGTTGGGAATAAAGTACATCTTGACTTTGTTCCACAGTGCAGGGTAGCAGTCACGAGAGTTCTTTTGTAACCAAAAATCTTGATATTATTTGTTTTCATTTTGGAGTGAAATCAGTTATTCCCTAATGTTTCTTCATTGATGATATCTAGGAATGGATTGATCACCCAGTCTGGTATTCTAAGCAAAAAGAAAAAGAAAAAACCCTGAACTCTGTCAGATATGTCCCTAAGCAGGTCATTCAGGTGTGCACAATACACTTGGTCATCGTCTGGTTTGCTCTTCTTCTCCAGTTCAGAGAGGCTGGGAAACTGGAAGAACTCACGACGGGTTGAATAACTGTAACCTGGACAGGCAAGTGGTAAGGGCTGACAGCTTTAGTAAAACAAATGCTCCATTGGTTCTGATGTCACCTTGCCGCCCCCTACCGCCCCCTTTTCTATCGATTCCCCCTCTCGATATTTCCACGCCCCCATGGGGAAGGTACCACCCACTTTGAGAGTCACTGGTCTAATGCAAGCCTATGCAAAGAGGAATGAACATTCACTGCTTTTATTATCATTTTCTTCCTGTCATGACAATTGCTTTTGTTTCTTCCTTAGCTCTCTCCACATCTCTGATCTTATAATTTGTTGAGTTTGAAATTTCCACTCATCGAAGCTCATTCTCTCGTCTTGGCTATCCTGTTAGTCTCATAAACTATGCCTAGTCACATGCTAAACGGATTTTATTGTCTCTTAAAACCCCTTCTCCTGTGGGAACTCCTGTTCTTTGCTTTTCCAATCAACAAAACCGTAATAACACACTCCTATTTCTAAGTGTCAAGCTTGCATATCGCCAAGCTTGACACCTGCTTCCGGCATCTGCTCCGTTTCCTGCTCCTTTTCCTATTTCCATTACACGTGAAGCTGACCACTCTCTAATAGACATAGAGAACAAAAATGGAAGTATTCACTTGACACTAATAACGCTTCATTTGCTTTCCATGTTAGAGATCTTCTGTTAAAGCTATCTAAAACTCTTTTGGATAGTTGAATCCAAAATACTGTTATCCAGTAGTCTTTATCAAACATTTTCCTTCGTGATGGGTACCCCTGATACTGAAAATACGCAATAATATTAATATATATATATATATATATATATATATATATATATATATATATATATATATATATATCTTTCAACACATCGGCCGTATCGGCCCAAAAGGAAAAATGAAAGTTTCTCCTTTTACATTTAGTAATATATACAGGAGAAGGGGTTACTAGCCCCTTGCTCCTGGCATTTTAGTCGCCTCTTACAATACGCATGGCTTACGGAGGAAGAATTCTGATCCACTTCCCCATGGAGATAACAGGAAATAAACAAGAACAAGAACTAGTAAGAAAATAGAAGAAAACCAAGAGGGGTGTGTGTGTATATATATATATATATATATATATATATATATATATATATATATATATATATATATATATATATATATATATATATATATATATATATTATGCAAAATAACCACTGTGAAAGAGTAATGAAATTCCAAGCGCTTTCGTGACTACTCACATTGTCAAGGAACTATGAAAGTAATACATAAAAGGAAGGCAATTAAACGGCTAAGACCACACCTCACAGTCAACTCCCACAACAAAGAAACACCTGACGCGCGACAATACCGGACTCATAAGAAAAGAGGAACACTGCAGTAGGTCCGCTGGTCCAACTAGACAGGTCCTCACGACATCCCACTAACAAAATATTCTACCCAAGAAATAAGGTTTATTATTTGTCCAATGTATTATTAAACTCTAACCAAATTTTATTAATTATAAATGAATCTAATTTATATAAAACTAAGGAAATATTCATATTATTTTCAAAACTGCTTTTTATGAAACAAGATTCAATTATATTTCTGTCAACAATGGACTTGGAAATATAAACACACATGCAGCATAATGTGATCCTTTATTGACAACGTTTCGCCCACACAGTGGGCTTTTTCAAGTCACAAACAGATCTCCCGAAGAATCCTAGAATCATCTCTTATCTCTATATCCGACAACTTCAACCAGAATAATGGCTTCTATAACATAGCTGAGCCACTTGCCAAGAAACTTCTTCATCGCTATCCCACATAAGAGCATAGGAATGGGAGAACACTGCAGAAGGTCTGCTCACAAACTTATCCAATCTCCCTACCAAGCTACTCAAGATTTTATACTTTATACCCGACTCGGTACATCATCAGATGCAGGTTTCTCCACCTGACCTCAGCATTCTGAACCTGATTATAAATACTCGCGTACCTTCCACCCCAGGTAGATCTTTTTGTGATTTGAAAAATCCCATTGTGTGGGCGAAACGTTGTCAATAAAGGATCACATTATGCTGCATATGTGTTTATATTTCCATTGTGTCGGTATTTTATACCATTTATTTTCAATCATGGACTTGCTTGATACAACTTTCTCAACTTTTTGAAAATCAATTGGATGGTTAAAATCTCTCAAAAGAATAAATAGAGCATTGGAATCTTGTCCAGTTCTAATGCTATATTTATGTTGGTTTAATCTAAGTTCGAGACTTTTACCAGTTTGACCGTAATAAACTTTATCGCAAATTTTACAAGGAATCTTATAGACACATCCGTCAGCATTTTGGGGGGAATTCTTTATCAAAAGTTTTTTTTACTGTATCAAGATTTTTAAATACAACTTTAATATTAAAAGTCTTAAGAGAAGGCATATCGACCAAGTTTTCATAGTAAGGGAGAACCAATATATTTTTAGTTGAATAAGGTTGGTTGTCCCTTTTTGGGTTGTAAAAAGTATTTCTAGCAATTTTAAATGATGTATCAATTACATTTCTCGGGTATTTCAGACCAATGGCTATTTCATAAATTTTGGATATTTCTTCTATGAACTCTGGACTACAAATACGTAAAGTTCTCAAAAACATTGATGAGAAAGCAGACAGTTTAACTTTATCTTGATGGGAAGAATAATAGTGTACATAGGAACAGTTATTTGTAGGTTTTCTGTAAATTTTAAATTTGAATTCATTATTACTCTTAATAATTAAAACATCTAGAAAAGGCAATGAGTTATTTTCTTCAAACTCAACAGTAAAGTTTATAGAATGGGCTAAGCTATTTAATTTGCCAAGGAAATGGTGTATATCTACATTCTTGGGCATAAGACATAAAATATCATCAACATATCTGAACCATTTTGCTCTATTAGGGAGGATTGTGTTAAGCAACCTTGTTTCAAAAATTCCATGTATAGGTTACTAAGAACAGGTGAAAGAGAATTTCCCGTTGCCATACCAAATTTCTGAGTGTAAAACTTATCATTAAATACAAATTGTGCATCAACAATACAAAGTTTAATAAGTTTAATGATAGTAGGAACTGGTAATGGTAAATCATAATTAACGAGTTCTTCAGATAAGAAACTTAATAAATCATCAACAGAAACTTTCGTAAACAAGGAAGTAACATCAAAACTAACCATGTTAAAATCATTTAAGTCAGTCAAGGAGCTTAATTTATCAACTAAATCTAAGTTGTTTTTAACATTAAAGTTGTTAGGTAAGACATATGCAACAGTTAGACAACTTTATTCCGAAACGTTTCGCCTACACAGTAGGCTTCTTCAGTCGAATACAGAAAGTAGGCAGGAACAGTAGAGATGTGAAGACGATGTAATCAGTCCATCACCCTTAAAGTCGTAGAATTTGAGGTTGTCAGTCCCTCGGCCTGGAGAAGTTCAGTTCCATAGTCAGGAACTATCTGAAGATCAAGCGACAGTGCGGAGATGAACATCAAATTGGTATACAATACCGACAGGTTGTTAGGTAAGACACATATGCAACAGTTGTCTAACTGTTGCATATGTGTCTTACCTAACGACAGTGCGGAGACTTAAATACTGTCGGAAGGAGAGGTGCATGGTAGTAGTAGTAGTAGTAGTAGTGAGAGG
>NC_091364.1:12481901-12531901 GCF_038502225.1 Cherax quadricarinatus | reverse complement strand
TGGTGAGCCGCAAGGGTCAAACAGTATCTGGAAAATGGGAGGTATTCAAGTTTGAGCCAAATAAAGGCTATTCACAATGACTCAGAGTTCTTCATTAGCAACAAGGAATCGTTCTTGTAGAGTTCGCGTGCTGGAGAAACAGAGGACTAGTACAGAGGATGGTATAAACCTTGATAATAAATACCGACAAGTTGGTTTAGAAAGACACGTAAGCAAACACTACGACATATTTATTAGAAAACGTTTCCCAGGTCCCAGGACCGAAACGTTTTCTAATAAATATGTCATAGAGTTTGCTTACGTGTCTTTCTAAACCAGTACAGAGGATCAACACAGAAGATCAGTACTCATACCTTCAAACTCATCCCTCATTTTTCTATATCCTCATCTTTCCATTGCACTTTATTCCCTTCCTTTCTTCTCTTTCTTCATTCATGCCATATATAAAACCTGTTATCTTGGCTTAAATAGCAACGCTCTTCTTGCCGAATAAGGCAAGCGAAAATTTGTGTATGCAGTAATTTCGTAAAAATCATTCTGAACCTAACGAAAATTATTGTAATCTTATCTAAAACATATTTAGCTGGATTAGGCTAAATTGCGCTTGTTATAGTAAGGTTAGGTACGTTTTCTAAGATTCTTTTGGTGTAAAATTATTAATTTTTCATTAACGTACATGAAAAATATATCTTAAAACGTATAAGAGAAAATTTTAGAAAGGACTTAAAATTTAAATGAGTTCCTGCTAACTGACCAGTTGTACCTATTCGGCACGACATTATATATATATATATATATATATATATATATATATATATATATATATATATATATATATATATATATATATATAATGTTTATTACCGAAACTTACTAAATTATTTTTAAACAGCCTTGTCAGAAATGCTTCTTTGTATAATATATATTCATTGAATATATACAATGTATTATCAATAGTATACAGATAATTTTTTCAAAGAATAAAGATCTAAGAGGCGGAATGAGTAAAAGGAATAACTGATGATAGGAAGGGGAATGTAGTGCAAAGGAAAGACAGGGACACCAAAAAATGAGGGATGAGTAGAAAGGATGAGTGAGGAATGACTAACGTCAGGATATGATTAGAGAGGGGAAGAAAGGGTAATAAAAAGTTGGAAAGAAGAAATTGGAGGGCAAAGAGTTGGAAAGGGAAGAAGAGAAATGAGGTAAAGTGGGAATTGGAAGAGGACAAAAATAGGAACATGAAACGGAAAGTGGAAGAATAAAGTGGGAGAAAAGACCATGTGGAAAAAATGGGAGAACAATTTGGAGAAATAGTGAAAAGCGAACTGGGAGAGGTAGAATAGTAGGAATTAAGAAGACACAGATGAAAAGAGGTAATAATTATGAAGGATAAAGGGAGGGAGGAAGAAAATAAGAGGAAACATGGTAGGGGGGAAAAGAAAAATATTACATCAATTTCAACCATCACTCTTGCATCAATTTCAAACATGACTTTCTAAGTAAGCTCAAGCATCGATCCCCCAACAGTGCCCCACCTGGGTATCTTTACTGTCAATAAAGATACTTAGCTCAAAGATATCCAGATATTGCACATACGTCACATTCATTATCTTGACAGTATTGTATGCCATGACACACACATCCCACATCAATGTCAAACCATCAATCACAAGCATGACACACAGATCCCACATCAATGTCAAACCATCAATCACAAGCATGACACACAGATCCCACATCAATGTCAAACCATCAATCACAAGCATGACACACAGATCCCACATCAATGTCAAACCATCAATCACAAGCATGACACACAGATCCCACATCAATGTCAAACCATCAATCACAAGCACTAGCGTCACAGACCGGGCCGCGGGGGCGTTGACCCCCGAAATCCTCTCCAGGTATACTACACCAGCGTAAAACTCGTCACAGTCACAAACACATTAAACATACGCAATTTAGTAACACGCATTCTATTACTCTCTGAGCCTTTTGCTTTATACTCCAAATCAGCATTCCTTTTTTAGCATTTTATCCCACCGTGCTCAGCAGAACCGGAAAAATAGTTTCATATGGCCATTTAAAATTTCAAATTTTTTTTACTATGTTAACAGATCGCATATATATTACAAACACAAAGAAAAAATATATATATTATACTTGCAAAATACGCGTTGCACACGAGATTTTTTCATTGCTAGAAGCCAACATAAAATATATATATGTAAAAAATTTGTAGTTGTACATCAAATATCGCATATCTAAAAAAAATGAAAAAGACTAGCGGTGAAACACAATGTATAAATAAATATGGTAAGTTATACGTATATATATATATATATATATATATATATATATATATATATATATATATATATATATATATATATATATATATATATATATATATGTCGTGCCGTAGAGGTGAAACTGGTCAGTTAGCAACAAGTTATTTAAAATTAAGTCCTAGCCTAATCCGCCTAAATATATTTTAGATAAGTTTACAATAATTTAATAATAAACCCAATGAAATATATTTTTTTCGTTAGGTTCAGAATGATTTTTGCGAAATTATTGCATATTGCTTGCCGTATACGGCAAGACCAGAGTTGCTACTTAAGCCAAAATCGCAAGTTTTACCTATTCGGTACCACATATATATATATATATATATATATATATATATATATATATATATATATATATATATATAATATGGTTCGGGGCACTATATATTACTTTCATGGTTTATTAACAGAGGGGACCAAAGCATGGTATTCTTTAAATTACACACTGTTAAAACACATTTTCCAGCACAGCACACAAAGTAACATATATTAATGGTATACAGTACAGAGAAATCGATGAATTAGACACTTATGCAACACCTGGGTATCTTTATGAAGATACCCAGGTATGGCACGTGTGTCTAAGTCATCAAGAAACTAACAATATACCTAACTGAGCAACAAATTTAAGTCTATACCATTGGTAAAAGTTTAGTCTAGCAGCTTTGCATACCAGATAACATTTCTGCAACTCTTGCAACTGCAGCTTTGAGAGCACGTCAGCGGAATCTACTCTGCTTAATGGTGCGTGAGCATAACTCAGTTTAACTGCAATTCAGCTCATGGACAGGCTTTAATATTCTGACAAGAGATCACATTGAAATATCAGCAGACACGGCGCTTCCTACCAACAATCAATGTTTCTGCACCAGAAATGTTTACACTGCATGACATTTTACTTCAGTATATCGTCAGTTAAATTGTAAATGGTCTGGTGATATCGACAAGCTGTAAAAAGGCCTTTTTTGCAGTTAACGGCATTTAATAAATGTCTTGATCGTGCACAAGTGTTCCTTCAGAATTTTACCATTCAGTCGTCAGTAGGCCTTCAGAATAATTCTGGATTAGACTCAGGTTAGCCAAGACTACACAATTAACCTGACACCCAAAAAAAACTGGGAAACATTGGGCCAATTGTTATTATTGTTATGAAAGTCTAAACCCTTTAGGGAAAAGTAAGATAATCAGGTTTGATCCAAGGATGGGGTAGATACCTCCAATTCTTTGGATTAAGAGTCCATCACCGGCATTAAGGCTCATCCTGCAAGAATTTATTGTACTCATGACTACTATTACCACTCACTGTACTCTAGGCTACTCTTACCATTCACTGTACTCTTGACTACTCTCACCATTCACTGTACTCTAGGCTACTCTTACCATTCACTGTACTCTTGGCTACTCTTACCATTCACTGTACTCTTGGCTACTCTTACCATTCGCTGTACTCTTGGCTACTCTTACCATTCACTGTACTCTTGACTACTCTCACCATTCACTGTACTCTAGGCTACTCTCACCATTCACTGTACTCTAGGCTACTCTTACCATTCACTGTACTCTTGGCTACTCTTACCATTCACTGTACTCTTGGCTACTCTTACCATTCACTGTACTCTTGGCTACTCTTACCATTCGCTGTACTCTTGGCTACTCTTACCATTCACTGTATTCTTGACTACTCTCACCATTCACTGTACTCTAGGCTACTCTTACTATTCACTGTACTCTTGGCTACTCTTACCATTCACTGTATTCTTGACTACTCTCACCATTCACTGTACTCTAGGCTACTCTTACTATTCACTGTACTCTTAGCTATATGCACCATTCACTACACTCTTTGCTACTCCCTTCATCACTACAGCAAGATGTTTATGACTGCAGTGATTCACCATCTGGCTTTTAAAATAGTGAAGTTAAACACATGCCTCAAAAAAAAAAAAAATTAAAATAATCACATAGGTAGCCATGAAACACTTCTGGCATAAAGATCCTCTTCTTCTCTCTCTTTGATTCGCACACTTAGATAATACACGATAGTCCTTAATCCATGATATAGGCAGATAGTTCCTCCCAGCAGATAGTCTCAGTGTGGACTTCCCAAATCCTCCGTTGTCTGTCATTCCCGGTCACAGACCGGGCAGCGGGGGCGTTGACCCCCGAAATCCTCTCCAGATAAACTCCAGATGAAAGCGTGATAATCGTGTGGTTTTTCAACGTTTTCCCAAACATTTCGTAGCTAGTTGGTTTATTTATAATTAAACCTTTCATTTGAACGTTTATGTATCATAACGTAACCGAACTTTACTTGACGTAACTTGACTTTAAGTACAGAAAACACGATGTGGAAATTTACAGAGAGCAATAAGACACTGATAGTGGAAATCGGGTAATAAAAATTAACGTACCAGAATGAGGATAACTTTTACAACGATCGAAAATATAGCAACGTTCAGGATAATACACATCCCAGTGATGTAACTACATTTGCAGTGATGGGACGATACCAAATTTTTTTGCCGATACCGATAACGACACCAAAATTAGCCTATACCCACTACAGCATGGAGCACGCACCCGCAGGAAGCATTTCCAATGCATACATGCAACAGTGATATTACCCGATATACAATATTACCCGATATATAATATCAGCATCACTGGTCGCATGTCCTTCAATAATATACAGTGTAACATATTTGCAAAAGGTCTTCTGCAACTTATTAGAAAATTCACTGTCAGAGTACATGAAAATAGTACAAAGTTAGAGCACAATTTACTTTTATATGTGTCATTACCTTAGCATGTATCTTAAACACAAGTCACATGTGTCATAATACAAAATACACCTGGTATGTGTGAAAGAAACCGGAAAACATATATGCAAATATAAAACCTTAATAAAAATATCTTAATAAATTCTCAGTATATTAAACTTCAGTGCATATGTACACAACCTATAAATATCTAAATGCAATATACACAAAAAGTCTTGTACCACAATGTATTACTAAAATGTATATTATTATACTACATCGCTAGAAGAACCTGCATTGCATCAAGCTAATTTTTCATCAGCATATCAACTAAAACATCTCTAACAAGAACCTTTTATACTGCATCATACTAAGTCACGACTATAAGAACTTTTTACATCATATAAACTCATTATTATCACAACTTACAACATGCTAGCTTAAACTGAACAGGATAAGGAAACTCCAAACAGTTTACAAATCAACTCCCACAGTGCACTCTTATAGCGTATCAAATCTCTCTACAGAATACAAATACGGTATAAAATTTGCCTGCAGCGGGAAGCCGAGAGTATGCAGTTCCAGCATGAAATAACATCATGCTACAACGCTACGCCCAAATCTCGCTCTGTATAAAGAAGAGATAGTTTGCGAAAGATATGTTTCTCCGCCTTGGTGTAAGAATTACTTCTCAGACTCGGAGGAACACGAGTACACTCCTTGGCGTGAAGTCTCTCCAGACTCTCTGGAGTTATATCAGCGCAGGATGTATGCTGCAGGGATGCTTACTAGCTGGGGAGAGGGGAAGACACAGACACACACACACACACACACACACACAGACACACACAGACACACACAGACACACACAGACACACACAGACACACACACACACACACACACACACACACACACACACACACACATACACACACACCCATCCACACACACCCATCCACACACCCACACAGGCGGGGCCAGAAGCTGTAAATCGACCCCTGCAACCACAACTAGGTGAGTACAACTAAGCAAGTACACACACTACTGACCTTCAGAAACTATCAGTTAAGGCTTCAATCGGTGATAGCCAGGAGATTCAGAAAACACACGCAGTGTGGACGAATGTAGTGGAGGGAGAAGAGTAAAACCTTCGCTGCTCAGTTCTATCTTTGATTCAATTCTAAGCAGAAGCAGAGGTAGCCAGACCGAGTCAGTCGTAAATAGATAACCTTAATGTATACTGTAATGTCTCTGCACACCAGTACGTTAGTACATCAGTTTAAAAATATTTATATGTAGAAAACAAAACCACAATACCATAACTGGAACAATATACAGATAACCCACACACAGGAGACAGAAATCCCCGACAACGTCCCGGTCCGACCTGGACCATTTACGAAGTCGCACGTATATTACTGATTGCTAAGAGATCACTCATTCGGCTGCTAAGTCCCACTATGGCTCCAATTTAGTGTCAGTAGAGCACACAGTGGAACTCCAGACGTAAATAAGGAAGGGTGCGGACTGGTAGGGTTTCTTTTTGTTTACGATCGATCACGAGTGGTTCATCATGCAGTATGCAGTGCATCTGATTGGTTAACAGAGGGTAAATTCCCCACTGTATTCAGTTTTAATCGATAATCAGAACGCCTTCAGTGCGATGGACATATTAAAAGTGAAAAACGAAGGATATTCATATGAATTATGAGACACTCGTATAAATTATGAGATATTCATCTGAATAAACTGTTATGAGTAATGCTGGATACTTATATGAATAATGAGGGATCCTCTTATCAATAATGAGAGATTACTATGCAAAGTATGAATAATGAAGGATAGTCATGTGCATAATGAGTGATACTCGTATGAATGATGAGGGATACTCGAATTAATAATGAGAAATATTAATCATGAATGAGGGATACTTACATGAATATTGAGGGATATTCATAAGTGTACCATCAGAATAGTAAGAGATACTCAGATAATGAATATTTGTATGAATATTTCAAGACGGGGGGATGCGAACAGTTCATTACTGATAACACTTGGCTAGCCCAACTGGTATCAGTCATTTCCGACTGAGCGTGGATTCCTGAGGCTTCAAACAAGTCGGAAGCTGCCAAAACGTTCTAGAGTGCTTGTGCATGTCACTCAAAGTACATACTTCTCCCTGCAACACAAACACACACTCATGTGTAAAGGACTCACTCAAAATTCCTCTTGGTAAAATGCTATCAGTTACAAGAGGAGACTCAGGCATCGTAAAGTTTACTGAAGCTTGTCCATAAGAAAAACTACAAATCCAAACACAAGTACCAGATCCTGGGAAAAGGGGTTAAATACAGGAAGAAATAACCAGTTATAGGTCACACTTGTGAACCTGTTATAGTTCACACCTGTAACGAGATTAATTTGTTATAGGTCACAGTTCGTAAGTTTCTCATAAAACGCATTTTGTAAATAAACAGGAAAAAAACAATATTTCGATCCCTCTCTGAGGATCGTTCTGAGTGCAGAAAATAATAAAGAGAATTAAGATGTACACTTAGAAGAATTCATGTGATATCTGGATTAGGTTACGTGACCTGAAGAGTTCAGCTTCCACTCCGTACTCCTGAGTACTACTCCTGTGTCATACTCTTGTCTCCACATTCCTGGACCCTCACACTCCTGGATCCCCACACTCCTGGACCCTCACACTCCTGGACCCTCACACTCCTGGACCCTCACACTCCTGGACCCTCACACTCCTGGACCCTCACACTCCTGGACCCCTACACTCCTGGACCCCCACACTCCTGGACCCCCACACTCCTGGACTCCCACACTCCTGGACCCCCACACTCCTGGACTGCCACACTCCTGGACCCCCCACTCCTGGACCCCCACACTCCTGGACCCCCACACTCCTGGACTCCCACACTCCTGGACCCCCACACTCCTGGACCCGCCCACTCCTGGACCCCCCCACTCCTGGACCCCCCACTCCTGGACCCCCACACTCCTGGACCCCCACACTCCTGGACCCCCACACTCCTGGACCCCCACACTCCTGGACCCCCACACTCCTGGACACCCACACTCCTGGACCCCCCACACTCCTGGACTCCCACACTCCTGGACCCCCACACTCCTGGACCCCCCACACTCCTGGACCCCCACACTCCTGGACCCCCACACTCCTGGACCCCCACACTCCTGGACCCCCACACTCCTGGACCCCCACACTCCTGGACCCCCCACACTCCTGGACTCCCACACTCCTGGACCCCCACATTCCTGGACCCCCACACTCCTGGACCCCCACACTCCTGGACCCCACACTCCACTTCCTCTCCCTCCCTCTGCCCTTCTCACTCTTACCCTACCTACTATCTCGTCCTCACCCTCTCCCTCCATCCTCCAGTTCAACCCCTCCACTCAACCCAGTATTTGTTTTATCGTGTGTTTGTTAAGTGTTATTACATTTTATTCTGGGATTAGGTTTATCGTGTGTGTGTGTGTGTGTGTGTGTGTGTGTGTGTGTGTGTGTGTGTGTGTGTGTGTGTGTGTGTGTGTGTGTGTGTCTCAATCTTCAACTTGTAGGTTTTTTTAAACCATTTATCACAACCTATTTTAATGATCCGTAAATATTAAGATTTCCTTTCTTTATCTTCCTTCCCCTCAAGGAAGGTTCCTTGATGTTGGTGAGGGGCTCTTGATTTAGGGAATTGGATCTGTGCTCCAGTTCCCCGAATTAAGCCTGAATGCCTTCCACGTCCCCCCCCCCCAGGGGCTGTATAGACCTCCGGGTTTAGCGCTTCCCCCTTGATTATAATAATAATAATTCATCTTCCTTACGATAGGAACTTTGCTGAGTTAGGCAAAAGAATTAACAACTTGGCATCTACACTCCAAACTATTGTTTGTCATCGTAATGGCACTAAAGTTAATTTACGACACTGAGCTTGACTCTATCATAATTGATTCTGTGTCATCAATGAAGGCTCTTAACTCGCGTAATGACTCTAACAACATGCTCATTGGAGAACCCAGGTATAGATACTAAATAATCTGGGGAAAAAATTAATATGTAAGTGTTATTTATTCCGTCACACACTGAAGGTGTATCGGTGTCCAGCATTAAGAATAATAAAAGGAGAGAAGCAGGAAATGAATATTATAGGAATGCAAACCATACCACGGGTGGGGTTTGAACCCGCGGTCAGAGAGTCATTACGATTTCGTGAGTCATATAGGAATGCAGTTAGAAGCCTGAGATATATAATCCACTGTGACATGAACGTAGGTAAGTATATTTATGGAGCAACTTGGAATGCGAACAGACTGACTGATGTTATAGTGGCCAGGCTTAAGCTTCTGGCAGTTTGGAAGACACACAGATGATGATCAAACTAAATGCAAATTGTGGGACTAGGCATATGGCCACTATCTGGTTGGTTGGTAACAGGACAAGTGTTTCCTGACGCGGGACTTTGTCATATGATGACCCACAGCCGGAGCTTTTGGTCACCTGACCGAGGCCTTCCACTGGCTTACCGGTCCACCCCTTTAAAAATTATGGTTATAGTTATAACCATTTTGTTAGGTCACTACCTTGAACTTCTATTAATGAAAATAAGATATCAGATATATTAAGCAAATATCCTAAATTTGCTTGTAAAAGATGAGTGAACTGTAAATATAAATCCAAATGTACTCCTGTAAACACTTTTGGCGTCTAGTTCCTGGATCTTTTGTGTTCTTGCGCTACCCTCCACATGATGGATATGGAGTGCACAACAAACTAGCCATTTCGGCAACAAAATCTAAATCTAATCCGCTTTTTTCCTGTCTCCTTTCTTTCTCTCCTCCGCTTCTTCCTCCTCCTCTTCAACCACTTCTATCTTTGCTTCCATCAATATCACTCTTAATCCACATCTTTCTTCACCTTTTCCATCCTTTACAATTTTCTTTCCGTCCGTCCCTTCCCCCTTCCTTCCCTCCCTTCTTCCCTCCCTCCCTCCCTCCCTCCCTCTCTCCCTCCTCCATCACCTGTAGCTTTATATTCATTGAGGAACTGATTAAAAAGAAGAGATACTGAACGCCAATTCTTTCGCGCCATTTCTTGCGTGGGTAATTTGCATACATGAAGAGGGGAGGAGAAAGAGAGGAAGAGGAGAAGAGAAAGAGGGGAAGGAGGAAGAGGAAGAGATTGGAGAAAAACGAGAGGGAAGGGGATAAGAGGAAAAAAAATAAAAGGAAGAGAGGAGTAGAGAAAGAGGGAAAGTAAGATGTGGGATTTAAAGAGCTGTGACCTGGAATATAACAGCACTGTGACCTTGCATATGACACAGCACTGTGACCTTGCATATGACACAGCACTGTGACCTTGCATATGACACAGCACTGTGACCTTGCATATGACACAGCACTGTGACCTGGCATATGACACAGCACTGTGAACTGGCATATGACACAGCACTGTGACCAGGCACATAACACAGCACTGTGACCTGGCATATGACAGCACTGTGACCTGGAATATGACACAGCACTGTGACCTGGAATATGACACAGCACTGTGACCTGGCATATGACAGCACTATGACCTAGCATATGATACAGCACGGTGACCCGGCAGATGACTCAGCACTGTGACCTGGCATATGACAGCACTGTGACCTGGTAGAGGACAGCACTGTGACCTGGTAGACTCAGCACTGTAACCTGGCATATGACACAGCACTGTGACCTGTTAGATGACACAGCACTGTGAACTGGCATATGACAGCACTGTGACCTCGTAGATGCTCAGCACCTGGTAGATGACACGGCACTGTAACCTGGCATGTGACACAGCACTGTGACCTGGTAGCTAACACGAGCTTTTGTAACACTCAAGGAGATACTAAGACAAATATAAACATTACCAGCACCAGCAACCAGCACCAGCAACCAGCACCAGCAACCAGCACCAACAACCAGCACCAACACACACACACAATACCAATACCAACCGCAGCCACTACAGTTAAGGAACCAAAATATAACACACAACCACTATGAGAAAAAAAATAATCACAGGTCATAACCGTAGCCAAAATTCGCTCCAAGAGGAAGGAAATGACTCACAGTTGTCACCAGCAGCTACATCAGTAGTAGTAGGAAAGTCAGCAGCGCCTGCGGTAGGCGCGACCATGGCGGCGGCGGCGACGACGACGACAACAACAACAACAACAACAACGACACAACTCAACGTATCGTAATTGTATTTACTAGTCGTTCCACGTCAGAAAGCGTAAGTCACATTATGTGGTCGTGAGCGGCAGTGTGAGACTAACTGTAGTCCAGACTATGTGAAGAATCTGTTCCACGTCATAGGTGGTATACCACAAGAAAATTTGGACGAAATGGGAAACTTTGACATATTTGGAAGCTCCAGGCTAGTTAGGCTGAGTATGTGGCAGGAATGGTGGTAAGGTCGCTGGTACTACACAACAGTATGGACTCAACCTCGGGGAAAAGATGAAGGAAGCAGAAGACGAGGGAAGGAGAGGAAGAGAGAAAATAGAATGAGGGAAGCAGAAGGAAGGGGAATAAGTGAGGGTATAAACCGTATGGTTTCATAGTTTACAGCTGAATATGTCAGCCTGCTTGGGATTGTGTGTGTGTGTGTGTGTGTGTGTGTGTGTGTGTGTGTGTACAGATACTTCTTTCAACAAACCGGCCGTATCCCACCGAGGCAGGGTGGCCCAAAAAGAAAAGCGAAAGTTTCTCTTTTTAAATCTAGTAATGTATACAGGAGAATGGGTTCGTCTCTTACGACACGCATGGCTTATGGAGGAAGAATTCTGTTCACCTTCTCCATGGAGATATGCACAATATTTACAAAAAGAATACTGAGAGACAGATATCGAGGGCTGGGACAATATCAACTTACTAGGTCACGAGTGAACTGGATCTTGTCTAGGCGATGGTGTTAGTAGACCCACGAATGCTGAGGTCAACAGCAGGGTCAGGAAACCTTCTGTGAACTATAGGTATAAATCCATAAGTATTCCTGTAAACCCTTTAGGGGACTAGTTCCTAGTCCTTTTGTGTATCCATATGTTCTTGCGCTACCATCCACCGCCATAATTCTTCCCCAATCCACATCTTATACACTTTCCCCTCCCACAAGCACTCCCATATCCATACCTCAAAATATCGCCACTCCCGCTCTCCCTACACCAACTATTCTTTCTAACCAACAGCATCCTTTCCCTCTCCTCCCACTACCATCAGAAACCCCTCCTAACATCCCCTTCTTCTCCCAGCACCCTTCCCATCTCAATTGCCTCCACACCTACCCTTCCTACCAGCACCCTTATTCCTCTCCATACCCTTACAACCCTCACCCCTCTCACCAATACACTCCTACTACTAATTCCCCCAACCCCCTTCCCTTATACCAGCACTCTTCCCTTCTCCCTCACCCTAACCATACGCCTAACCCCATCCCCCTCGCGGTTCCTGGATTCCAATTCCCAGGAGGTAATTCCCAGTCCTGCGTCAGGTGTAATCTACGGGTTGAGACGGTAAGCTAACCTACACTGCACTTTAATTTTATGCGGGATTTCCCTAGTGGTCTACCCGTCATATTACTAGGGCTGAAGACGAAGCCGGAGGTATCAAACCCGGCTTCACTACGATGCCGGCACGCCCACCCCACATTATTGGGCTCGGGAGAATAACAAAGTTGTGTGCAAGTACGGCTCGTACGAGCGTTACATTGTCAGCCCATAACAACAACTCAAGTCACGGAGTTTTTTGATCCAGGAAAATACTACTGAACGGGTATCTAATATATATATATATATATATATATATATATATATATATATATATATATATATATATATATATATATATATATATTATATATATATATATATAAAGGTACAACTTACGATTTTGGCTTAATTAGCAACGCCTTATTTGCCCAATAACACAAGTGAAAATCTGTGTACGCAATAATTTTGCAAAAATCATTCTGAACCTAACGAAAATTATATATTTCATTTTGTTTGTTTATTATTAAATTATTGTAAACTTATCTAATATATATTTAGCTGGATTAGGCTAAATTAAATTGCGCTTGTTATAATAAGGTTGGGTAAGTTTTCTAAGGTTCTCTTGGTATAAAATCATTAATATTTATATTACTATATATATATATATATATATATATATATATATATATATATATATATATATATATATATATATATATATATATATATATATATATATATATATATATATATATATATATATTACATTAACACACAAATTGCAAGTATCATTTTAAAAAGTACTTTTTTTTTAAATTATGAATATAAGAGATTGCATTTTATTATCCGACTTAATTATACCGAGGTTATGAATAAATGGCCAAGCTGGGAGCGATATTTCATACAGTACACATCGCCTCTTTGAAACAACACGTTTTTTATTGGGCAATTCGGTGCTTGTTCGAATATGCCTTTGAATGATTGCCCCAACAGCTTGCTTTTAATGGCCTGTGAGTCGTAAGTCATTTTTAATGTTTGTTTTCTGTTTGTAATAAATTATCTATTGTTTTTTGTTTTTGGTTTTGATAATGTATTTTTGAAAAATATTAAATTTTAGAGTGAAATGCATATTGCCTTTCGTATAAATAAAAAAAATAAAAGTGTTGCAAGCACTAATATGCAACACGCTACTGGATAGGGAGATTTTGAATAAATTTCGGCACTTTCGGAAAAGTACCGTCATCAGAGGATGGATCGTTCAAAGAATGAACTGATATTAGCCAAGACATTCAAACAAGATAGTGAAACACGCTAAGACATGTTCATTCAAGTTTTAGCGCCGACTCTTATATCATCTGTTTCTATCTTGGATGTGATCTTTATAATGACCTACTTAATAAAAACACATTGTAAGATAAAATGATATTTGTAAAAACCCAGCTGCTGACATTAAGCAGCTGGCCATTGTTCACCGGGAAGACAAATTAATGTTATATATTACAAGTAATGAAACTGAAGAAAGTAGACATTTTTATATCCGGGAAAGGAATGGTTTTTTTTTTATGTAAATATAGGGAATATAGAGGAACGAGTGAAGAAACTGCATTGCCTGTAATTGGCTTTTAGAATGACTGGGACTTGAGCAGTTGTATGTGGGTCATGTGTTTTGATACCACTTAGTAATACTGGCAGTAAACAGGAAGTATATATGTTGGTAGAATTACTGAGAATATGTAAAGTAAAAGGACACAAGTGCAAATAATGTGACATTTTATTGTGGCAACGTTTAGTTCCTGGAGAGCGAAACGTTACCACTATAAAATGTCACATTAGTTGCACTTGTGTCCTTTTACTTTACAGTAAACAAGGAGTTTGTACACTCACTGAAAACAAGCAAGAAAGACAACGTTTTGAACAAGCATAATGTCACCATATCAGTGAAGTTATGGTATCGCGTCTTGTGTGTTACAGTGCTACCACCAGACCTGACATCCATCTCTTCAAGTGATCCAGGAAATCCTGGGGAATATATAATAAGCGCTTCGAGGTTATACAAAAACTCACGAGCAGATTATAAGGAACTTCTTGAACTGACAAAGATTTACTTATACGGTGTTCCAGACTGGTGTGTAATTTTACAAACCCTGGGCACTACCCCAGGCAGGATGGTGCTACCAATATATGGCATTAAAATGCATCTAGCAAGCAAGCAAACCGCGATAGAACGCTTTGCACAGTATATAACATTACGTACCTTCCTGGTTAGCGGCTCCTATTAATTGGTGTGAAAAATTACACAATGTCTAAACATATCTTGCCTGCGAAAACATGATATTCAGAATTCTTATTTTTTAAAAGACAACGCTGGTTTTAAGTCATTGTAAATACCAACTAAATTTAAAGTGATTTTACACTGATTTGGTAGGATTAAACAAGATCATGTCAATTTTAGATTTATTGCAGAATGCTAAATTTTGGTGATTTTTTTTTTATATCTGTAAATAGTGTTAAATTTCCTTGAACGGAGAGATCATTACACATCTTTGCCAAAGACCTTTTTTCTCAGTCTACGTGTCCTGACCCTACAAGCAAGGTTCCTTGATGCTGGTGAGGAGTTCTTGATTTAGGGAATTGAATCTGTGCTCAAGTTCCCTGAATTAAACCTGAATATCTTCAACATCCCCCCACACAGGCGTTGTATAATCCTACGGGTTTAGCGCTTCCCCTTTCATTATAATAATATAATACGTATCTTGATTTGAGCCTCAGTTCCCTCATTAAAATATTTTTATTGCTTTCAATTCACCAACTCTACCGTAGTCACTTCGTTTCCCTGTCTATTCAGTCACATTAATTTTATAAATCCACAAATGCTATATAACAAACAGCTACTATCTGTTATTGAAATACTGTTCCGTTACGTGCTTTCATAAAAACATTTAATTAACACGTTATATTCCCTCTATTTGCCCCCCAACCCTTGTTTAGCACCGTTTAATTTACAGGTTCAGAGTTGTTGTGCTACCTCAGCCTTATCATATGTATACAACTCTCCCACCCTACTCATATCTTTCCCAAAGTATGCCACCCACAAAAGCTGTTAACACCCAGGTATCTGTTTACTGCTAGGCGAGCAGAGGCAACAGTTGTGAGGAAACATGTTCATCGTCTCCACCAGCTCCAAGACCCTTTGTTGAGAGCCTAAGACGCAACTAATTTGCTGAAAGTCAAACCTTTATACTGTTCTCTGATTATAATTTCCTTAACTTTATCCATCACAGTGTTGTCATCCAGTGTATCTGGTATCCCCCGACTTATTTTCCAATAATCTTTAAAGTCTCTTGATCCCTTTTCCTTCATGTAATTCCTGGGAAACCTCATTTCTTTCTTACACACGATAAACAAACACAGCCATTCCAGCAAGTTATCCTCACTAGCTTTCAGCATTTGAGTCATAATCCCATCCATCATTCTTGCTGTTCCCACTTTTAACTGCTGACTGCCTCACTCCATACTCACTTCCAGCTCTTCACTCGTTTTGATATAACTTGGTCTCCTTGTCTGAAGTAGAAAATTTCTCTTCCATTTCATCAACTATACTCAACGAATTTTCACAATATTCTCTTTTATCTCTTTTGAACCTCTCTTTAACGAGACTATGATGACTCAGGTGAAGAGCTCTGGATCCTGATAATTAGAACTATCATTCCCCTTCCTGATAACCCAGGTGCTCTAACACCCTTGCTTGTTTACCTCTTCCCTGCGAATACAATAATCTACAACTTCTACTTCTTAATTCAGCAACTCACTCTAGACATATTAAATAAATACTCTTCAAGGCTTTCTTCGTTTTTGACAATTCACGTCAAGATCTTGCTTAATTTATTTGCTCTTTTACTCTCTTCCACTACTCTTTAAAGCTATTCTTTGTATACTCCACCTTCCCTGCATCATCACTACATTGTAAAAGCCTTTCATTAACCTACTTTTATCTCCTATACATCCAGTCTCACCTCATTCCACTAACGATTTTCTATGCCTGTGCACCACCTCTCACGTAAACACAATTCTTCGTAGATGCAACCACTAACATCTCGCTTAAAAATCCACAAGCACAAGTTCCCAACACCCACGTCCTCATTTTTTCTCACAAGCCAACCTTAACTCATATAGCTTCTTTTACCTTTCATTAACAAGTCTTCTTGTTTATTCCTTTCCTTTCACTTCTCTCTTAAGCTACTGATATCACTGTGTTCCACCCATTAACTAAGGCTAAATAACAACTAAATCTAAGACTCGCGCTCTAGAAATATGTACTAGAAATCCCCCCTTTTCAATCTTTTATCCTTCGTAACCCCACATCAGTTAACAAAAAAAAATTGTCTTAAGAAATTAAATTAACATTTGCCGATTTATAACAATCACTTGTGACACAAGAGTTCCCAATGTTGTACTGCCGATAATAGTGAAGAAAAGACATGCTACATAACAAGCTTTTATTGGAACAACGTTTTCCTCTTAAAGCGAAACGTTTCAAATATTTGTTTTACAACCTGTGTCTTATATACTCACAACAAAATTAAGAAGAATGTTCTTGTATCAATGAAGATTTGTGCAAGTCATTCACGTGCTATGCTACCGACCTTACATCAAGAAACATATTCGGAATGGATCTGGGAATGCAAACTCCATCTGCACGTTACTCTTAGCAAGCAATTAGTAAATAGGAAGACCAAACACAGTGAACTTTACAAATGAAATTAGTCCCTTTCCCTACGATATTCAGATGACAACCATTTATCCAACACAGCTCAGTGAACATATTGTCAACATTCATTGACTAGATAAATGATCAGACTAGTTATATTGGTGCGTGATATATATATATATATATATATATATATATATATATATATATATATATATATATATATATATATATATATATATATATATATATATATATATATATATATATATATATATATATGTCGTGCTGAATAGGCAGAACTTGCGATCTTGGCTTAAATAGCAACGTTTATCTTGCCATATAGAACAAGCGAAAATTTGTGTATGCAATAATTTCGCCAAAATCATTCTCAACCTAACGAAAAAAAATATATTTCACTGTGTATGTTTAGCATTAAATTACTGTAAACAAATCTAAAATATATTTAGTTGGGTTAGGCTAAAATAAATTGCTCTTATTATAATAAGGTTAGGTAAGTTTTCTAAGATTCTTTTGGTGCAAAATTAAAAATTTTTACATTAACATTAATGAAAAAAATTTATCTTTAAACATATAAAAGAAAATTTCAGAAAAGACTTAATTTTAAATGAGTTCTTGCTAATTGACCAGTTTTACATATTCGGCACGACATATATATATATATATATATATATATATATATATATATATATATATATATATATATATATATATATATTTTTTTTTTTTTTATTATCACACCGGCCGATTCCCACCAAGGCAGGGTGGCCCGAAAAAGAAAAACTTTCACCATCATTCACTCCATCACTGTCTTGCCAGAAGGGTGCTTTACACTACAGTTTTTAAACTGCAACATTAACACCCCTCCTTCAGAGTGCAGGCACTGTACTTCCCATCTCCAGGACTCAAGTCCGGCCTGCCGGTTTCCCTGAATCCCTTCATAAATGTTACTTTGCTCACACTCCAACAGCACGTCAAGTATTAAAAACCATTTGTCTCCATTCACTCCTATCAAACACGCTCACGCATGCCTGCTGGAAGTCCAAGCCCCTCGCACACAAAACCTCCTTTACCCCCTCCCTCCAACCCTTCCTAGGCCGACCCCTACCCCGCCTTCCTTCCACTACAGACTGATACACTCTTGAAGTCATTCTGTTTCGCTCCATTCTCTCTACATGTCCGAACCACCTCAACAACCCTTCCTCAGCCCTCTGGACAACAGTTTTGGTAATCCCGCACCTCCTCCTAACTTCCAAACTACGAATTCTCTGCATTATATTCACACCACACATTGCCCTCAGACATGACATCTCCACTGCCTCCAGCCTTCTCCTCGCTGCAACATTCATCACCCACGCTTCACACCCATATAAGAGCGTTGGTAAAACTATACTCTCATACATTCCCCTCTTTGCCTCCAAGGACAAAGTTCTTTGTCTCCACAGACTCCTAAGTGCACCACTCACTCTTTTTCCCTCATCAATTCTATGATTCACCTCATCTTTCATAGACCCATCCGCTGACACGTCCACTCCCAAATATCTGAATACGTTCACCTCCTCCATACTCTCTCCCTCCAATCTGATATTCAATCTTTCATCACCTAATCTTTTTGTTATCCTCATAACCTTACTCTTTCCTGTATTCACCTTTAATTTTCTTCTTTTGCACACCCTACCAAATTCATCCACCAATCTCTGCAACTTCTCTTCAGAATCTCCCAAGAGCACAGTGTCATCAGCAAAGAGCAGCTGTGACAACTCCCACTTTGTGTGTGATTCTTTATCTTTTAACTCCACGCCTCTTGCCAAGACCCTCGCATTTACTTCTCTTACAACCCCATCTATAAATATATTAAACAACCACGGTGACATCACACATCCTTGTCTAAGGCCTACTTTTACTGGGAAAAAATTTCCCTCTTTCCTACATACTCTAACTTGAGCCTCACTATCCTCGTAAAAACTCTTCACTGCTTTCAGTAACCTACCTCCTACACCATACACTTGCAACATCTGCCACATTGCCCCCCTATCCACCCTGTCATACGCCTTTTCCAAATCCATAAATGCCACAAAGACCTCTTTAGCCTTATCTAAATACTGTTCACTTATATGTTTCACTGTAAACACCTGGTCCACACACCCCCTACCTTTCCTAAAGCCTCCTTGTTCATCTGCTATCCTATTCTCCGTCTTACTCTTAATTCTTTCAATTATAACTCTACCATACACTTTACCAGGTACACTCAACAGACTTATCCCCCTATAATTTTTGCACTCTCTTTTATCCCCTTTGCCTTTATACAAAGGAACTATGCATGCTCTCTGCCAATCCCTAGGTACCTTACCCTCTTCCATACATTTATTAAATAATTGCACCAACCACTCCAAAACTATATCCCCACCTGCTTTTAACATTTCTATCTTTATCCCATCAATCCCGGCTGCCTTACCCCCTTTCATTTTACCTACTGCCTCACGAACTTCCCCCACACTCACAACTGGCTCTTCCTCACTCCTACAAGATGTTATTCCTCCTTGCCCTATACACGAAATCACAGCTTCCCTATCTTCATCAACATTTAACAATTCCTCAAAATATTCCTTCCATCTTCCCAATACCTCTAACTCTCCATTTAATAACTCTCCTCTCCTATTTTTAACTGACAAATCCATTTGTTCTCTAGGCTTTCTTAACTTGTTAATCTCACTCCAAAACTTTTTCTTATTTTCAACAAAATTTGTTGATAACATCTCACCCACTCTCTCATTTGCTCTCTTTTTACATTGCTTCACCACTCTCTTAACTTCTCTCTTTTTCTCCATATAATCTTCCCTCCTTGCATCACTTCTACTTTGTAAAAACTTCTCATATGCTAACTTTTTCTCCCTTACTACTCTCTTTACATCATCATTCCACCAATCGCTCCTCTTCCCTCCTGCACCCACTTTCCTGTAACCACAAACTTCTGCTGAACACTCTAACACTACATTTTTAAACCTACCCCATACCTCTTCGACCCCATTGCCTATGCTCTCATTAGCCCATCTATCCTCCAATAGCTGTTTATATCTTACCCTAACTGCCTCCTCTTTTAGTTTATAAACCTTCACCTCTCTCTTCCCTGATGCTTCTATTCTCCTTGTATCCCATCTACCTTTTACTCTCAGTGTAGCTACAACTAGAAAGTGATCTGATATATCTGTGGCCCCTCTATAAACATGTACATCCTGAAGTCTACTCAACAGTCTTTTATCTACCAATACATAATCCAACAAACTACTGTCATTTCGCCCTACATCATATCGTGTATACTTATTTATCCTCTTTTTCTTAAAATATGTATTACCTATAACTAAACCCCTTTCTATACAAAGTTCAATCAAAGGGCTCCCATTATCATTTACACCTGGCACCCCAAACTTACCTACCACACCCTCTCTAAAAGTTTCTCCTACTTTAGCATTCAAGTCCCCTACCACAATTACTCTCTCACTTGGTTCAAAGGCTCCTATACATTCACTTAACATCTCCCAAAATCTCTCTCTCTCCTCTGCATTCCTCTCTTCTCCAGGTGCATACACGCTTATTATGACCCACTTCTCGCATCCAACCTTTACTTTAATCCACATAATTCTTGAATTTACACATTCATATTCTCTTTTCTCCTTCCATAACTGATCATTTAACATTACTGCTACCCCTTCCTTTGCTCTAACTCTCTCAGATACTCCAGATTTAATCCCATTTATTTCCCCCCACTGAAACTCTCCTACCCCCTTCAGCTTTGTTTCGCTTAGGGCCAGGACATCCAACTTCTTTTCATTCATAACATCAGCAATCATCTGTTTCTTGTCATCCGCACTACATCCACGCACATTTAAGCAACCCAGTTTTATAAAGTTTTTCTTCTTCTCTTTTTTAGTAATTGTATACAGGAGAAGGGGTTACTAGCCCATTGCTCCCGGCATTTTAGTCGCCTCATACGACACGCATGGCTTACGGAGGAAAGATATATATATATATATATATATATATATATATATATATATATATATATATATATATATATATATATATCATATGATTTTAAGTGACATTTAGAAAATATCTTTTTTCATTTTATTTTATTGCATGTCTTGCCAGATAAATATTTGTAAATTATGGAGTGAAAAATGCTGTTGCATCGAAATTAACACATCAAATTCACCTAAATTGAATGGGGTTCTTCATCAAGGGATATATACACAACATTCCAATTAAAAAAACACATTAAACACGTAAGGAACTTACGTGTTTACAAATGCATCTCCAGTGCATAAATGTAAACAAAGGCACTGCTAAGGTTAGTAATAAACAGGATGACACAATGGCACAACCAGTCACCCAGTGCATCATCAGAGCTCCAGTGTAAGAATATTAAGTGAGGTGCCTCGGGTAGGCGCACAGTGCCACACTCCCCTACACTTATCAGCTGTTATGTCCCCCTTCACCATCAGCCTCCCTGCCTTGCTTCACATTTAATTCCATGTCCCTTTCGTTCTTCTTCCCTCCCTCTCTCACTCTCTCTAACTCGCTCTAATTCGTCTTCCGCCTCTCCCTTTTCAATCAGCCCCGATTTTACCAACCTCATCCTTCTCTTTTCCCCTTCATCCTTCTCTTCCCTTATTCCCTACCTTCCTTCCCTCCCTCCCTCCCTACCTTCCTTCCCTCCCTCACTCCCTCCCTCCCTCCCTCCCTCCCTCCCTTACTTCCCTCCATCCCTTCTTCCTTCCCTTGCTTCTTTCCCTCCCTTGCTTCTTTCCCTCCCTTCCCTCCCTTTCTTCCCTCCCTCTCTCCCTCAATTCCCTTCCTTCTTTCCCTCCCTCTCCCCCTTTCCACCCTCCCTCCCTTCCTTTTCTCCCTCCCCAGCTCACAAAATCATCACACAATACACTCCGCAGTGAGAGAGGCAGCTACCCTGACTCCCCAATCTACTGAGTAAGGCGCCTTTGACAATGATGATGTTTATATGAACAGATTAAACAGCCACTGTGACACTTTACAAATGTTCGCAGCAAAAGGTATATTTCACTGTCTTAATCGCCAGCGAGGATGAATCAATGAAGGTCCCGGCCCGGACCAGCCAGCGCCGGGAACTGCAGCAGTAGTAGTAGCAGCCGGAGGAGGAGGAGGAGAGGAAGAGGGTGAAGATGAGGAAAATGATGAAGAGGAAGAGGATGAAGACGAGGATGAAGACGAGGATGAAGACGAGGATGAAGACGAGGATAAAGATGAAGAGGGTAAAGGAAGAAGATGATGATGAATAGAATAGAGGGGGAGGAGGAGAAGCAATAACAGCTGCAACATTAGCAGCAGTAAGAAAAAGAGGAACACGCTTATCAAGAAGAAAAAAAAGGGAAGGAAGAGGGGAATAGGGAGAGGGGAGGGGAAATGGGAAGAGGAAGAGAGGGAGGAGGAAGAGGGGGGAAAGAAAGAAGGGAAGGGAAAGAGAGGGGGGATGAAGAGCTGGTGGAGGAAGAAAGGAAGAGGAAAAGAGAGAGGAAAAAAGTGGGAAGGAAAAGGGAGCAGGAACAAGAGGAGGATCACCAGAAATGCAACAGGAGAATATAGATGATAAAAAAGAATAAAAACAAGAGAAGCAGGAACACCAGCAATAAAAGAAACAGAAGCAGGAAGAGGAGGAAAACAGAGACAGGGAGAAGGGTGAGAAACAGGAAACAGCAATGGATGGAGAGGGAAGAAGGGTGAAGCAGGAAAGAACTTGAGGGGAAAGATGAGAGAGAGAGAGAGAAGGGGAGCAAAGAGAAGCCGAGAGGAGGAAAGTGAAAGAAAAGGAGTAAAGGGAAGTAGAAGAGAGTAAAGAGAGGAAGAAGAAAAACGAATGGAGGAAAAAGTGGGTAAAGGGAAGACAGGACGAAGGCGGAGAAGAGAAGGGAAGAAGGGAGGAAGAGGAAAGGGAAGAAAAAAGAGGAGGGGAAGGAGGGAAGGGTGGAGATGAAAAGGAAGGCAAAGTAAACAGAAGAAACAAAAGCTGACCAGAAAGAAAGAGAGGAAAGCAAAAAAAAAAAAGTTAATGAAGTAAAGAATACGAAAGGAAAAGAAGTAAAAAAGAAAAAAGAAAAAGGAAAGAGAAAGGAAAAAAGGAAAAGAAATAAAAAAAATAAGGAAAAGAAACAGAAAGGAAAAGGAAAGACGAAAGGAAAAAATAAGCGAAAGACAAAAGATTAAAAAAAAAATCTTGAGACGAGAAGGAAAATAAAGTTTGAAGAAGTGAGAGAAAGTAAAGATGGAAAATGTGCCAAAGAAACAAGAGATAAAAAGGAAACAGAAACGGAAGGGAAAGAGGAAACAAACGGTAAGGAAGAAGGAAACAGAAACGGAAGAGTAGGAAACATAAACCGTAGGGAAGAAGGGAACATGAACGGAAGGGAAGGAGGAAACATAAACGGAAGGGAAGGAAGAAACAGAAACTGGAGCAAACACAAACGGAAGGGAAAAGACACACAAACGGGAAAAAATCGTAAATAGCAAGGGAACAGAAAGAATGGTGTGGAAAGGGGAGGCATAAACAGTGTCGTAGTAGGAAGGTGAGAAGAAACCTGAAAGGATAAGCGAAGTGGGAAAAAGAGAGACGAACCGGTATACACAAGAGGGAGGAGAGAACGAACCAGGGAGAGAAAAGCAAAATGTCAAGAAATGAAAAGGTTTCTCGAGCGAAATAATAATAGTCATTCTTGTTAAGCGGTAAACCCACGTGGGTCATGTAGCTTAAGACGTCTGCTGAGCGTCAGACAGACTCGTTTCCTATTTGTACTCACTTGGATGTTTGTTTACAAGTGTAGAGAAGCACTACTTATCTTAGACTGTAATTCCTGTGAAAACATGATTACTTCTGATATGTAAATACTGTAGCAGACACTGTTCTCTTAATTTTTATTAATTTTTAAAGGGGTGGACGGGTAAGCCAGGGAAAAGTCTCTGTCACATGACCGAAAGCTCCAGTGGCGGGTCATCATATAACTAAGACTCCGCTTCAGGAAGCAACTGCTTTGTTTCCTGACGAACATAACCTAACTTAACCGAAACCTATCCTAACTTAACCTAACCTAACTGTCCTCTTATGTTTGTGTTTGTAAGCAGGCGCCTGCTTCAGCCAGTCAGCTGTTGCTGACATAATATAACGTGTAGGGAACACCAGTAGCCTCATTGATGAGGTTTACAACAGGGACGTCTGGTCTGGCACCTGGTCTTAGACACGGTGGTGCCTGAAGGACCTGCAGGCAGCCTTCAGGTGGTTGTGGTTCGGAGGCAATCTCTGTCAAAAACTTTCACTCATTTCTTGCCTCATGTGCCATAACATATCTGTTTTTAAAGCTGTGTATGGTGCCAGCCTCTACCACCTCATTCCACTGTCTGATCATTCTAACCACGCCCACGCACGTTAGCGCGCACACACACACACACACACACACACACACACACACACACACACACACACACACACACACACACACACACACACACACACACACACACACACACACACTAATCACTTAGTGCTTCCCGTTCCTTCTCCCCACTTCTCTTCCACTCCTTTCTACTCCCTCACACCCTCTCCATTTATCCCACTCGCTTCCCCCTTCCTTCCCTCCCACCCCACATCCTTTCTCTTCCCCACCCTTTCTGCCTTTCTTCTCCTCCTCTCCGGCTCCTTAATTTGAATGGCACGTAGATAATTATCCCATCTAATGACGACAACGTCTTCAAGTCGTCCTTCCAATATTGTCTTATGGAGCCCCAAGCAAAAAATAAATGAATTATATATAAGAGACGGTTGAGAGCTTGTGTGTTTCCTCACGTGAACTGTTGAGCCTAGTTGAGCCACAGCTCTTGGGTCTTGTTGAGCCACAGCTCTTGGGTCCAGTTGAACCACAGCTCTTGGATCTAGTTACACCACAGTTCTTGGTTCCAGTTGAGCCACAGTTCTTAGGCCTAGGTGAAATATAGCTCTTGAGCCTAGTTAAGTAACAGTTCTTGGGCCTAGCTGAGCCACAGTTTTTGGGCCTAGGTGAAGTACAGCTCTTGGACCTAGTTGAGCCACAGCTTTTGAGCCTAGGTGAAGTACAGCTCTTGAGACTAGTTGAGTTGCAATCAGAGTAAGAAATGAGTCTTTAATTAATCCCGGCATGGTTAACTACTTCAAGTATGGATAATTACTCCCGGCATGGTTAACTACTTCCAGTATGGATAATTACTCCCGGCATGGTTAACTACTTCCAGTATGGATAATTACTCCCGGCATGGTTAACTACTTCCAGTATGGATAATTACTCCCGGCATGGTTAACTACTTCCAGTATGGATAATTACTCCCGGCATGGTTAACTACTTCCAGCATGGATAATTACTCCCGGCAGGGTTAATTACTTCCGGTAGGGTTAATTATCTCTAGCAGGATTAATTGCGTCCGGTAGGGTTAATCGCTTCCGGTATGGTTAATTACTTCCAGCAGGGTTAAATACTTCCGTAAGGGTTAATTACTTCCGGTAGGGGTTAATAACTTCCGATAGGGTTAATAAGTAAATAATGCCAGTTTGTAGTTTTTTCACCAAGTAACTAAATTCTTAACCAAAAAACAAGCGTAGGACACCACAGCTCCTGGGCCTAGTTGAGCCACAGCTCTTAGGCCTAGGTGAAGTACAGCTCCTAGGCCTAGTTGAGCCACAGCTCTTAGGCCTAGGTGAAGTACAGCTCCTAGGTATAGTTGAGCCACAGCTCTTAGGCCTAGGTGAAGTACAGCTCCTGGGCCTAGTTGAGCCACAGCTCTTAGGCCTAGGTGAAGTACAGCTCCTAGGCCTAGTTGAGCCACAGCTCTTAGGCCTAGGTGAAGTACAGCTCCTAGGCCTAGTTGAGCCACAGCTCTTAGGCCTAGGTGAAGTACAGCTCCTAGGCCTAGTTGAGCCACAGCTCTTAGGCCTAGGTGAAGTACAGCTCCTGGGCCTAGTTGAGCCACAGCTCTTAGGCCTAGGTGAAGTACAGCTCCTAGGCCTAGTTGAGCCACAGCTCTTAGGCCTAGGTGAAGTACAGCTCCTAGGCCTAGTTGAGCCACAGCTCTTAGGCCTAGGTGAAGTACAGCTCCTAGGTCTAGTTGAGCCACAGCTCTTAGGCCTAGGTGAAGTACACCTGGGCCTAGTTGAGCCACAGCTCTTAGGCCTAGGTGAAGTACAGCTCCTAGGCCTAGTTGAGCCACAGCTCTTAGGCCTAGGTGAAGTACAGCTCCTAGGCCTAGTTGAGCCACAGCTCTTAGGCCTAGGTGAAGTACAGCTCCTAGGTCTAGTTGAGCCACAGCTCTTAGGCCTAGGTGAAGTACAGCTCCTGGGCCTAGTTGAGCCACAGTTCTTAGGCCTAGGTGAAGTACAGCTCCTAGGTCTAGTTGAGCCACAGCTCTTAGGCCTAGGTGAAGTACAGCTCCTGGGCCTAGTTAAGCCGCGGTTCTTAGGCCTAGGTAAAGTACAGCTCTTGGGCCTAATTCAGCCACAGCTCTTAGGCCTAGGTGAAGTACAACTCTTGGGCCTAGTTAGGCTACAACTCTTGGTCTCCTGGACGAAAAAATCTTAAAAATTTATTCTCATTTGCAATGTACTTCCACTAATTAAGCCGCTCTGAGCACTGCAAGTAATTAAGCCACTCGGAGCACTGCAAGTAATTAAGCCACTCAGAGCACTGCAGCTGTATAGCCTTTGTGACTTAGCGCTTCTTTTTTATTATAATAATCAGAGCACTGCAAGTAATTAAGCCACTCGAAGCACTGCAAGTAATTAAGCCACTCAGAGCACTGCAAGTAATTAAGCCACTCAGAGCACTGCAAGTAATTAAGCCACTCAGAGAACACTGCCACATCAGCTAAATAACTGATGCACTTTTGTTCCTTGGAGAATAACGATCATACTGCTAGATTATTTTATAATCTCCTTAGATTATAGAAAATTATCCACTTCTAATTATCTTCTGCGGATGGTTCACATTCAGTTACCACTCAAATTAATCAGTAACTACTTGCATTATCCAGTCACCACTTAAATCATCCAGTCACCACGTAAATTATCCAGTCACCTCAGTTAGCGGTTTTCCACATATTGTGCCATTCTACATGTATGTAAATTTCTCAACGCCTGTGCTCATAAACATGTAAAAAAGTATTCCATGTATCATTTAAATTAAGATTAAAATAAAAATAAAAACTTTATATATATATATATATATATATATATATATATATATATATATATATATATATATATATATATCGTGGCGAATAGGTAAAACTTGCGATTTTGGCCTAAATAGCAATGCTCTTCTTGCCGAATACGGTAAGCGAAAATTTGTGTATGCATTAATTTCGCAAAAATCGTTCTGAACCTAACGAAAAAAAATATATTTCATTGTGTTTGTTTATTATTCAGTTATTGTAAACTTATCTAAAATATATTTAGTTGCATTAGGCTAAATTAAATTGTGCTTGTTATAATAAGGTTAGGTAAGTTTTCTAATTTTTTTTTGGTACAAAATTATTTTTTACATTAACATAAATGAAAAATAATATATCTTTAAACGTACATGAGAAAATTTTAGAAAGGACTTAATTTTAAATGAGTTCTTGCTAATTGACCAATTTTATCTATTCTGAACAAATCAAAACAAGCAACAAACAAGCAGCATACATCCTCAAAACACAAATCGAAACAGTATAAATCATCAAAATATAAATCAAATCAATACATATCAAAATAGCATTAGTCAAACAAACAAAAATCTTCAAAACATAAATAAAAATGAAAATCTTCAAAACACAATTCAAAACCACACAAATCATAAAGAAAAAAAAAGCAAAGTATCCAGCAGACGCAAGAGAAAACGATGATAAAATCTTGAAAAACGTAAAACAAATCAGTAAACGAAATACGCAAAGCACCAATACAAACACACAGCCACACACCTACAATATAAACTAAATTCCACAATGGTGTGTGAAGAAGGGCGAGGCGAGATAATGGGCAGGAAGGAGGAGAAGGAAAAGAGGAAGAGGAGGTAAGACGGGAGAGGTGAAGGAGACGTGGATAAGGGAATTCAAGGAGGAGAGGATGGTAAAGAAACACGAAGCAAATAAGGAAGATGAAGGTAACGACGATACCGGAAAGAAAAGGCAAGAAAAAGGAAAAAATGAGGAATGGAAAAAAAAAGCTGAAGATTATGGAGTGAAGGAGACATGGAAAACGCTAGCATTTTTTTAATTTAGCAATACTGGACACATCAGTGGTGTGTTCCCACCCCATCCTGTATTTATGCAGGACAGCATAGGATACGAATCTGATGGAAAAATTAAATAAGTCAAATGTCAGAATAAAAATGAGCATTTTTAATTAAAAGTGTATGTAATATTATATTGTCATCCTGCTTTGGTGGGAAATGGCCTGGTCATGGACCGGGCCGCGGGGGCGTTGACCCCTGGAACACCCTCCAGGTGTTAGGATACACAGTGGGAACCAACGCTCTTTGTGTTTCCCCGTCATACTCCATCGCGCAGGATGGATTTCAAGCATTATCCTGAAATCTATCAGCCTGAGCTGGGAGCCTTCAGGAGGGCATTGAAGGTATCGTTAGGCATTCCATTAAGGGTTCAGATGATGAAAGAGGGAGAGAGAGAGAGAGGGGGGAGGGGGAGGGAAGCAAGGAAGGTAATGGAGGGAGGGAGGCAGACAAGGAGCCTACCTTCCCATTCCCCTTCCCCCTTCCCCTTCCCCCTTCCCCTTCCCCTTCCCCCTTCCCCTTCCCCTCCCTCTTCCCCTGTACATCTGGCAGGCGCACCATTCAGCATTATATTCAAATCAGGGGATTGGGTGTCGCTTGAGAAACGTTCTTCGTCTCTGTGGTCTGGCCACAAGACCATCCCTCCTCACACGCATCAATGCTGACTAAGCTGCGTCTCCCATACCATGAAAGCTGCCTCTCACATACCATGACTAAACTGCCTCTCACATACCATGACTAAGCTGCCTCTCACATACCATAACTAAGCTGCCTCTCCCATACCATAACTAAGTTGCCTTTCACATACCATAACTAAGCTGCCTCTCACATACCATAGCTAAGCTGCCTCTCATGTACCATAACTAAGCTGCCTCTCACATACCATAACTAAGCTGCCTCTCACATACCATAGCTAAGCTGCCTCTCATGTACCATAACTAAGCTGCCTCTCACATACCATAACTAAGCTGCCTCTCACATACCATAGCTAAGCTGCCTCTCATGTACCATAACTAAGCTGCCTCTCCCATACCATGACTAGGCTGCCTTTCACATACCATAGCTAAGCTGCCTCTCACATACCATGACTAGGCTGCCTCTCACATACCATAGCTAAGCTGCCTCTCCCATAGCATAAACAAGAGGAAAGGCGGGACAAGGAAACGGGACGAGATGAAAATGAGTGAAGTGGAAAAGAGGTAAAAAAAATGGAAAAGACAATAAAAATGGTAAGGCAGAAAATTAGTAGCAAGGGAAAAAAAAAGACAAATGAAAAAATGATGACCAGGAAAGTGATTGTGGATACGGAAAAAAGGAAATAAAGGAAAGATGAAAAAAAATGTTACAGGAGGACGTAGAAAAGAAACAAAAACAGAATGCGGAGAAGTTCAAGAGAGAATAATGTACAGGAGAAGGAAAACGGAAAATAGGAGGACTCTTGCAAGAGGGAAGAGAATATTGTATAGGAAAATGAGAAAATATGTAAGAAGAGAAAGCGACGAGGAGAAATTATTTACACTTGTTTAATTATTTGGTAACTCGTTGGATGCATGACTTTAACCTGCAGTATAGTGGTGCTAGCGATCTTCCAACAGCCTGGGTGATCAGAGATCGGGCCGCCACGGTCAGCGGACGGAAGATCGAACCTCCACCACTTCTAGCGCTGAGTGATCATAGGTCACCACAGGGTGTAGTGTTGTACCCTTGATTTTTATGGTACATTACATAGTGTGGAAAACCTGCCATCCTATCTTATGGCATGATGTTTAGGCTTATACTGGGCGGTCCAGTCAGCCAACAATAGACCTCGGTCACAAGACCAAAAACTCCACTGAGAAAGTTATTATTATTATTATTATTATTATTATTATTATTATTATTATTATTATTATTAATTTGAAGTACTGAACCTGGTAGTGACTGACAAGAGAAATATAAAATAAATTATCCTGATTCTGGTCGATTTCTCCTGACAAACACTGTATAGTCTTGTGGCTTAGCGCTTCTTTTTTGATTATAATAATAATAATAATAATCCTGACAAACATAATATAATTACCACCAGGTTTAGCACTCCAAAATAATAATAATAATAATTATTATTATTATTATTATATCTATTCACAACAGTAGAAATAAACTGTGTTTACTTACAGAATTGGGAAAACAATTGCAACTGCATTTACAACAGTTTAAAACAGTTGCCTCTGTATTCACGACAAGATAAATCACTTGTAACTGTATTTACGGAAGCGGTAAACAATTATATTTACATTCACAGCAGATTAAAAACAACTGTGTTTGCATTCACAACTGTGGGAAAAATTCTCGTTTTTTGCAACTCTACGTGAAAATATTTTTTTCTCTTTATTTGAATGGCACAATCTTCCATTAAGTCTCACACTATTAGTCTGCATCACATAAATGCACTGTTCCAGAAATGCGTTCACGAATCCAGGAGAATCCAAGGTTCGAATCACAGGCCGGGTGGGAAGATCCAGGCAAACATCGGTGTTTACATTTGCGTCCTTGAGTCCGGCAGAGAGGAGAGAGCCGTAGCCGATTGGTACTGGTACTGGTGGTACCAGTGGTACTGATATTAGTGGTGATACTGGTGGTGGTGGTGGTATGAGTGGTACTGATATTGGTGGTGATACTGGTGGTGGTACCAGTGGTACTGATGGTGGTACCACTGGTACTAATATTGGTGGTGATACTGGTGGTGGTGGTGAGCTTTCGTGAGTAAGTTCGCTGGATCAGTCACTATCAATCATCATTACATCGTCAAAATTGTAGGGATTGAACACCTATCAACTCTTCAAGACTGAGGTACAGAACACCTCACAATCTCCACTTCTTCCATGGTATCCAGGGTATTATAGTCACCTCTATACTTGAACGATACCTTCCGGTAATACAAGTACCCATATTTCAAGGGTGGTGGGGGAGGGGTAAGCCAGAGGAAGAGATGGTATAGGCTCGACACTCCGTCCAATAATCGTGGTACGGTACTTGACCAATCAGCTTGTTGGTGATCTCCCTCCTCCTCTTACTGAGTCAGAAAATATACAGGATGTGAAAACTAATATTACTCTTAAAATATTTTTGGTTCTCTTTCTTAAACAATGATTTAAACAACAAAGGTTTTCCTCTCGAAAGAGAACTAAGGAAAGAACACTAAAACATGACCGAAGAAAAGATCAATGATAATCAAGTAGGTGAAAAGAACAGAGAAAATAAGTTCAGGTTAGTTTTTATATATAAGAAAACACAGGAAGAATGCAAAATGAGTGTGAATTGAGGACAATAATAGGCTTATTGTGGAAGGTAAAGTAGACGCACCTGTGACCAGTTTGAAAGTTTTTTCCACCCCTGAATATGGCCAACCAGGCTATTGTTGCTAGAGTTCCGTAGGCCTATAGGACAGTCGAAAATCTGGCAATTTTTCAAGTGGTCATCTAATTTCTTTTTTGAAAGGAGAAGGAGAGGTAGGTAAACACAAGGTTTAGGAAGGAAGGTAAAGTGGCGATATAGGAGAACGCAAGAAAAGTGACAAGAGAATAAAAATTGCACGAGAAATAAGATTGGAAGAAAAGGAGGGAAGAGAGAGCAACATAAAACTGAGGGATAGAAAGTGTAAAAGAGAGTAAAAGAGACGGAAAGAAAACTACGAGATGAATGATGGGATAATTAAGGGAAGGAAAGAGAAGAGAGGAGCGGAGGGGAAAGAGAAAGGATGGAGGGTCACAAGAAGGCGAGGGAAAGAAGGCAAGAAGAGGGGAAAGAAGATGGAAGAGGAAGAAAAGGGAAGAAGAAAGGACGGCACGAGAAGAGTGGAGAGAGAGAGAGAGAGAGAGAGAGAGAGAGAGAGAGAGAGAGAGAGAGAGAGAGAGAGAGAGAGAGAGAGAGAGAGAAGAGGTAATGGAGTAAAAGGGAGAAAGAGGACAAACGGATTACCCACGTAGCTTCTTTTGAAGGTGGGGCTCAATTCAGCCTCCAACATTCGGGCAGCGAGATCACAGCATCAAACGTTCTGACAGATTTCCTCGACTGTCGAGGTTGGCAGAATTGGTTGAGATGACACGGTTCCAAGCGAGAATGTTCTCTGTCTCTGTAACTCTGTCACTCTGTATCTCTCTCCCTCTCTGTATCTCTCTGCCACTCTCACTCTATCTGTCGAGGGAGGGAGGGAGAGAGAGAGAGAGAGAGAGAGAGAGAGAGAGAGAAAATTTGTACGATACAGCGGCAAGACAAGTCTGAACAGAGACTGCTTCAGCCACATCAGAAGATAAATGACGTTAAAAGACCAGATAAGACTGAAAAAGGAAGGAGAGCAGCTCAAGAGAAAAAGACAAGGAATAACAAAAAAGTCACAATACCGTGCCTGGAACGATAAACAAATAACCCGCACATAGAAGAGAGGAGCTTACGACGACGTTTCGGTCCGACTTAGACCATTTACAAAGTCACACTAACGAGAAGTAGAGCAGGAATGGTATATATAGGCAGGAAGTGGTAGTGGTAGTACAACTACTACTACCACTTCCTGCCTATACATACCCTTCCTGCTCTACTTCTCGTTAGTATGACTTTGTAAATGGTCCAATTCGGACCGAAACGTCGTCGTAAGCTCCTCTCTTCTATGTAAAAGACAAGGAAGCCTGTGAGGAGTTGAATAAATTATTTAAAAAGCTGTTTTCAGTGAAAACAGAGACAAGACCAGAGAGTCAAAGAGAAAGTGTCCACCAGATGGTACTGGACACCATACATACACCAGGAAAGAGGTGAAAAAAATAATTAGAGAAGTTGATTCGTCAAAAGCAATGGGACCTGACAAAGGTTCGCCATGGATTCTGCTGGGAGGCAGCAGAAGCCTCCCAGCAGAATCCATATCAATGGATACGGGACAATTGCCAAAGAGATGGAAGACAGCGAATGCAATCCAGGTATTTAAGAAAGTAGACAGGAAGTGTTAAATTAAAGACCAATTTAGCTGACATGCATACTATGTAAGGTAAAGGAATGGATAATCAGGAGAGTGATGGAGCATTTGGAGAGAAGTATTTCCATAACAGTAAACAGCGTGGAGTTAGAAATGTCCAATCTTGACTCACAAACCTGCTGGAGTTAAAAACAACGAATCAGAACCGAGTAGTGTTGAGCTTGAGAAGAACTCGTTCAGCATGGGCCAGTAGGCCTACCACAGTGCTCCTCTGTTATAGTAGACTAGACGTGAATTTGATCTTAGAAAAACAGACCAGAGATGACATGAGAGTAATATGGCAGGTCAACATGACAGTAATATGTCAGGTACTCAAGAGGACATGACAGACCAGACTGGGTCAAACTGACACAACAGACTGGGTCAAACTGACACAACAGGCAAGGTCAAATTGGCAGAGCAGACAGTGTCAAACTACTTTAAAGGTCTGGATCGGAGACAATCGACCACAGAGAGGAAATTAAAGGTGTAAACAAGTCACTGGGACGATAGGAAGTGTTTGGTCAGCCTCAGGGTAGCCAGGAAGCGCAATAATTTAAAAGAAAATGTACACAACAGGTAAGTGGGAGCACACACCAGAAGTTTTAACAGCTAGGTACAACAAAATCCACCAGGTAGGAACAAATTAAACCTGTGTTATGCAGTTGATCAGCGGTACCAAGAGCTATGATAACACAGATACAAACACACATACAAACATATTCTATTAGTCTATTCATATAATAATACAAATATACACAACTCAACTTCCCCACACAAACAGTCGCAACTTCAACACCTCTGATTTCTAGAGCATTGTAGAACGTCTTCATTGACGTACTTTTTTCATTTAATCGTCAAACTCGTTAAGTCCAAAATAAGAACGAAAAATAGAAAGTGAGCTGTAAACGACGCTAAATGATTCTCTTTAGATGATTCATCAACATTGCAGCACAACCTGCTAGATATTCGTCAAATGATTCATTAACTTTTTAACTCACACCGATCTACTTTTGATGGACCACCAACACTGTATCCATTATTATCCTCTAGTAATCCACCAACATCCGCCCTGATCTAGTAATATTCTAGGTACACCCACAGTGACCTCTCTAATAATCCACCAACACCCGCCCTAATCTAATTGAAAAACACCAGCCCTGATCCTCTAATATCCGGAAAATACCCGCAATGATCTTCTAATAATCCATCAATACCCGTGCTGATCCTCTAATCCACCAACACCCGTCCAGATCCTCTAATAATCCACCAAGAGCAGCCCTTATCCTATAAAAACACACCAGAATCCAACTTTATACTCTAATAATCCAACAACACTCTCTGATGATCCTCTAACTAGCGTGTAAGTTAATCAGCAATACAGCTCGGCCACCCGGGTGGGACGAAGCTGTAAATACACAACTTTATAGACTATAATAACCAAATTACTCTCACCTCTAAAATGCTTGGCGGGCGAATTACCGGCTTCTTCAGCAAGACACGCATAACTTAAGAAAATACAATCTCCCGCTACACACAGCTTAAAATATATATTGAGATTGCTGGAAGTCATTACAGTAACATTAGCGTCTAAATTATACATAAACACTAATAAAACTAGATTTGTTTCTGTCGCTGAACGATCCGAGAAGGGTATCCCCACGTACTGTACTCAACATTCGCCAGAGTACAAGCACCCACAAAGTTAGTAAAAAATATGCTACAGGTACTCCAGAGGCCTAGTAGCTATACCTCCTTACACTCAAGTAGCATAGAGTTACAGCTCAGCTTTTTCAGTCCCTTTAAGGGGCTGAAAGAGTTAAGTTGAAGTGCTTTTGATATAAGGTGGAGGACTTTTGATATAAGGTGGAGGACTTTTGATATAAGGTGGAGGACTTTTGATATAAGGTGGAGGACTTTTAATATAAGGTGGAGGACTTTTGATATAAGGTGGAGACTTTTGGTATAAGGTGAATGACTTTTTATATAAGGTGAATGACTTGTGATATAAGGTGGAGGACTTGTGATATAAGGTGGAGGACTTGTGATATAAGGTGGAGGACTTTTGATAAAAGGTGAAAGGATTTTGATATAAGGTGAAAGGATTTTGATATAAGGAATTGGTCACTAGCAAGACCGAACCTGATTAATTCTCGTTCCTCAGGCTGTGTATGATCCCTAAGGATTTAACACCTCCCTTTTAAGATAATGAAACTAATGATGATAATAAATATGACGAAAGTGAAGGTGATGATAATGAAGAAGATTTAGCAAGTAATAGCAAGGAAACTGACCATTCCCAAGTATTTAGTAAAGCCAGAAAATGTGTACACTTGTACAGTCTTAAACTATAATGGTTCTTTTTAAATTGAGATGTGTCAGCTTCTAAATTTTGAAACCTTCAGAAAAAGACATTCTGAAGTTAGAGGGCCAAAAAATATTACTACAGGATTTTTAAAATAAAATAACGTTGACTCACACACACAATAACAATGAGAACCTTAGTAATAATGGTAGAATTACCGACAAATTGCTAGGTAAAAAAAAAACAGATACAACTAATGTGACAATTTATTGTGGCAACGTTTCGCTCTCCAGGAGAGGCAAGCATCAGTGTTGAAAAAATGTAAGTGATCAGATTTAGTGTTCTCCGATTATTGCACAGAAACCGCTGTGATATCTACATGTATAACATTCTCAAAATAACTCTTACATAGCCCACTGACAATCTATATTTTCTTCTAAGATGCACAAAGGCTGAAAGTTTCAAGCTAGTCAGAAGAAGCATTCTCCGGTTAATGTATGGAAACCAGTTTGTTTTAATAAAACTGTCATATTAAACCGTACACAAACCAGAAGCCATGCTAGGCTTCCTTTGCGAATAACATGTCAGCACTAAAAGTTTGAAGTCAACCTGAAGATGAAGTCTCAAGTTATCACAGAATCCAACTATTCCGCTTTTATTTATGTTAGTAAATAAGAACATAAAGAGCACTGCAGCAGGCCTACTGGCGCATGGTAGGCAAATCCATTTATTAGAAGTATAAACAGGTTATTCCGCTTAAAAAATAACACAGTCATACCTACGAACTCTATTAACTTCTAAGTTGGACACACTTATTGCTGAAAGTTTGAAGCCTATCAGAAGAAGCATTTTTAGTTATTGCACGATAACCTGAACCTGGCACGATTTATATAATACTACCCAGAGGGCACTTCCCCATGCAAATACTTTCTAAACCTTTCCCTGTTTATATTTCACCTGGGATGAAAGTTTGAAGTTGATCGGATAGCGTATTCTTAAGTTACAAACGAAAACCTTGGAGAAAGACAAAATATTCAGGTAACCACTTCAAGGTATACCTTCACGATACCAAATTATACAAGTATACTAATTTATTAACGAAAATACATATATAATTAATTGCGGAGAAAAAATTGTGCTTCGTTCTAGTGTAGATATTTGGTCCAGAGAACCAACAAGTTGATAAATTGGACACCTGTGTAACACTCGGGGATATTGTGTGGCGAAACGTTTCCACAATAAAGATACCCAAATGTTGCACATTTGTCTAATTTATCAGCTTCGTTAAAATGAATTAAAATTTAACCGACAGTAATGTGTCATGAAAAAAATCTATATAAAATATCATGGAGAAGGAACTTAACGCGTTGTGAAATTGTTTCTGAATTTGTTAAATTCTCTGTGATTGTGTAATATATACTTATATACATCCACGACCTTAAATGGGTATTAACTTAAGAGGCGCGTGAGTTTCCCTCTTTACTCACATCATGTTTATTTTTTGTGTTGCACGCAATTGTCCTCAAAGATTTGTTAAGTTATTCCATGAATTAAGGAAAGTTCCCAGACTTCACCTTAGGAAAGCAGACAAAGTATGTACGATAGTAATTATAGACTAGGTAGATTATAGGGGAAAATAACATATTAGAAGACGTGGGAACTGATGTGCCCCTTAACCTACCTTTTTATAATAAATATATTTTTAATTTTTCTTGCAATAAATTTGTGAATGATCTCAATTTCTCAGTTCATTCATTGATTCATTCACACACACACACACACACACACATACACATATACACATATACACATATACACACATACACACACACACACATACACACATACACACACACACACACACACACACACACACACACACACACACACACACACACACACACACACACACACACACGTACGTACGTACGTTTGCAAGACTTAGTTTATAGGTGCCACGGTTATTCATTCTCTCAAGAATAAAGAAAGGCAATAGGTAGCGGACCAAGGATACATCCTCGACTCCCCAGATCTGTGACCTACACACCATTACATAGCTTCTCATAAACCGTAATAACAATACACCTGGAATAAGAGTTTACATTCTTTCATATTACACTACACCTTCCTCGTTTTCTATCCGACAACAATTTTAACATATTTAAACCACAATGAAGCTTCCTGACCTCTTAATAATTTATTTGTCCGCCAATTTCTGTGTCGCCAGCGAACATATGTTGCTATTTATTTCTTTATCAGAGTCGTTTGTGTACGAGGTCGATCACCGACCCATATAGAATATCACGTATACAGTAACTGGTCCACTCTGATTTATCCCCACCAGTCATGCCTCGTTCTCGGTAACTCTTCGGAACTCGATCAGCGCTGCATGACCCTGATGGGTTGAGCGCCCAGTTTTGATAATAATAATAATAATAATAATAATAATAATAATAATAATAATAAACACCGTTGTAAAAAGTGTCACTTAATTTGTTAAATAAAAAGGACCCATTGTGAGAGACAAAATATAATCATAAACATGATTCAGAACTGCTGATACTGATTCCATTACTTGACACAGTGTTAAGGTCCGTCCAACGAGCTTACTCCAAAATAAGGTCATTAACATTTCATATATATAAAGTATACAAAGGATCTTATTAGTCATATACCATATTTCTAGCATGTTATACTTTTCAATTATGCACTAAACATACTTGCAGTGATATGCAAGACTTAACAACCGAAGAAGCATTACGAAAATTGAGAAAACGTGTGAAAGAAGTGACACTCTATTATCAGTCTGTAACCCGAGTTCTTCGAGGTAAATGAAAGATGTGGTTATACCCACAAGATGTGAAGAAAGACCAATTCTGTACAGATCAGGACATTTTTACTAGAGGAAACGCTTCGCCACTTGTGATTGAAGAAGGCACTAGTGGCGAAACATTTTCTCTATTAAGTGTCCTGATCTGTGCATAAACGTCCTTTCCTTTTTTTTTTTTTAGAAGATGTAGCTTATCATCCCAGCAAAATTGGTACATCTAATTGTACAACCACTGAAATGTAGAGACCAACGGGATAGGGTAATGGTGGAAGGGGAAGGGGGAGGGGAGGGGGAAGGGGACGAGGACGGGGAAGGGGAAGGGGAAGGGGAGGGGGACGGGGAGGGGGACGGGGAGGGGGAGGGGAGGGGGGAAGAGAAGGGAAGGGAAGGGAAGGGAAGGGAAGAGAAGGGAAGGGAAGGGGAGGGGAGGGTGAGAGGGAAGGGAAGGGGAAGGAGAAGGGAAGGGGAGGGGAGGGGAGGGGTAGGGGAGGGGGAGGGGGAGGGGTAGCAGACAGTCGACAACCTGACCCTCTGAATGCGCCCGGACTGAAACGCAATTTAGCAATTCAGGTGTCGGAAGTGCAATTACTCATTGACGAGAATTATGGCCCTAAGTGATTAGAAACCCGCACGTTACCGGATGAACTGCTTGCTGGGCGTCCACTTTACGAGGCCAACGCCGCTCCCTAATCTCACTCTCAAACTGCTCAACTCCACATAATTTCCACCTGTTATTGCTGCCAGCAGATAACATTTATATGCGAGTTCGGTGCTTCGTTGTTCGCATTTTCTCTTTATCTGATACATAACTGGTGCTTCACGGCACTAAATGGAATTCCTGGAGCATTTACTGCTGCTTTTATCCGTGGAAGATCGGGACCCCTGTAATTACTGAATATTTTCCCAGAGACGTGTACACAACTAACTCGCTCATGGGTGAGTCAAACTCATGGCGACGTTTGTCAATCCTGAAAAATACGAGGAAGCGTCGACCTGTGCAGCTGTATTACACATGGTATACACATGGGTGTATACATGTATTTTCGTTGTATGTGTTGCGCATACGTGTTCTACACATGGTTTTAAGTGAATACATACTCTAAGCTCAATATCCACTTATACTATATATATATATATATATATATATATATATATATATATATATATATATATATATATATGTCGTGCCGAATATGTAAAGCAAGAATTCATTTAAAATTAAGTCCTTTCTAAAATTTTCTCTTATACGTTTAAAGATATATTTTTTTATTAATGTTAATGTAAAAAATTTTAATTTTGCTCCAAAAGAATCTTAGAAAACTTACCTAACATTATTATAACAAGAACAATTTATTTTAGCCTAACCCAACTAAATATATTTTAGATTTGTTTACAATAATTTAATACTAAACAAACACAGTGAAATATATTTTTTTCGTTAGGTTCAGAATGATTTTGGCGAAATTATTGCATACACAAATTTTCACTTGTCCTGTATGGCAAGATGAACGTTGCTATTTAAGCCAAGATAGCAAATTCTGCCTATTCGGCACGACATATATATATATATATATATATATATATATATATATATATATATATATATATATATATATATATATATAATGTCGTGCCGAATAGACAGAGCTTGCGATCTTGGCTTAAATAGCAACGTTCATCTTGCCATATAAGACAAGCGAAAATTTGTGTATGCAATAATTTCGCCAAAATCATTCTGAACCTAACGAAAAAAATATATTTGATTGTGTTTGTTTAGTACTAAATTACTGTAATGGTATTTAAAATATATTTAGTTGGGTTAGGCTAAAATAAATTGCGCTTGTTATAATAAGGTTATGTAAGTTTTCTAAGATTCTTTTGGTGCAAAATTAAAAATTTTTACATTAACAATAATGAAAAAAATATATCTTTAAACGTAAAAGAGAAAATTTCAGAAAGGAATTAATTTTAAATGAGTTCTTGCTAATTGACCAGTTTTACTTATTCGGCACGACATATATATATATATATATATATATATATATATATATATATATATATATATATATATATATATATATATTTTTATTTTTATTATCACACTGGCCGATTCCCACCAAGGCAGGGTGGCCCGAAAAAGAAAAACTTTCACCATCATTCACTCCATCACTGTCTTGCCAGAAGGGTGCTTTACACTACAGTTTTTAAACTGCAACATTAACACCCCTCCTTCAGAGTGCAGGCACTGTACTTCCCATCTCCAGGACTCAAGTCCGGCCTGCCGGTTTCCCTGAATCCCTTCATAAATGTTACTTTGCTCACACTCCAACAGCACGTCAAGTATTAAAAACCATTTGTCTCCATTCACTCCTATCAAACACGCTCACGCATGCCTGCTGGAAGTCCAAGCCCCTCGCACACAAATCCTCCTTTACCCCCTCCCTCCAACCCTTCCTAGGCCGACCCCTACCCCGCCTTCCTTCCACTACAGACTGATACACTCTTGAAGTCATTCTGTTTCGCTCCATTCTCTCTACATGTCCGAACCACCTCAACAACCCTTCCTCAGCCCTCTGGACAACAGTTTTGGTAATCCCGCACCTCCTCCTAACTTCCAAACTACGAATTCTCTGCATTATATTCACACCACACATTGCCCTCAGACATGACATCTCCACTGCCTCCAGCCTTCTCCTCGCTGCAACATTCATCACCCATGCTTCACACCCATACAAGAGCGTTGGTAAAACTATACTCTCATACATTCCCCTCTTTGCCTCCAAGGACAAAGTTCTCTGTCTCCACAGACTCCTAAGTGCACCACTCACTCTTTTTCCCTCATCAATTCTATGATTCACCTCATCTTTCATAGACCCATCCGCTGACACGTCCACTCCCAAATATCTGAATACGTTCACCTCCTCCATACACTCTCCCTCCAATCTGATATTCAATCTTTCATCACCTAATCTTTTTGTTATCCTCATAACCTTACTCTTTCCTGTATTCACCTTTAATTTTCTTCTTTTGCACACCCTACCAAATTCATCCACCAATCTCTGCAGCTTCTCTTCAGAATCTCCCAAGAGCACAGTGTCATCAGCAAAGAGCAGCTGTGACAACTCCCACCCTGTGTGTGATTCTTTATCTTTTAACTCCACGCCTCTTGCCAAGACCCTCGCATTTACTTCTCTTACAACCCCATCTATAAATATATTAAACAACCACGGTGACATCACACATCCTTGTCTAAGGCCTACTTTTACTGGGAAAAAATTTCCCTCTTTTCTACATACTCTAACTTGAGCCTCACTATCCTCGTAAAAACTCTTCACTGCTTTCAGTAACCTACCTCCTACACCATACACTTGCAACATCTGCCACATTGCCCCCCTATCCACCCTGTCATACGCCTTTTCCAAATCCATAAATGCCACAAAGACCTCTTTAGCCTTATCTAAATACTGTTCACTTATATGTTTCACTGTAAACACCTGGTCCACACACCCCCTACCTTTCCTAAAGCCTCCTTGTTCATCTGCTATCCTATTCTCCGTCTTACTCTTAATTCTTTCAATTATAACTCTACCATACACTTTACCAGGTACACTCAACAGACTTATCCCCCTATAATTTTTGCACTCTCTTTTATCCCCTTTGCCTTTATACAAAGGAACTATGCATGCTCTCTGCCAATCCCTAGGTACCTTACCCTCTTCCATACATTTATTAAATAATTGCACCAACCACTCCAAAACTATATCCCCACCTGCTTTTAACATTTCTATCTTTATCCCATCAATCCCGGCTGCCTTACCCCCTTTCATTTTACCTACTGCCTCACGAACTTCCCCCACACTCACAACTGGCTCTTCCTCACTCCTACAAGATGTTATTCCTCCTTGCCCTATACACGAAATCACAGCTTCCCTATCTTCATCAACATTTAACAATTCCTCAAAATATTCCCTCCATCTTCCCAATACCTCTAACTCTCCATTTAATAACTCTCCTCTCCTATTTTTAACTGACAAATCCATTTGTTCTTTAGGCTTCCTTAACTTGTTAATCTCACTCCAGAACTTTTTCTTATTTTCAACAAAATTTGTTGATAACAGCTCACCCACTCTCTCATTTGCTCTCTTTTTACATTGCTTCACCACTCTCTTAACCTCTCTCTTTTTCTCCATATACTCTTCCCTCCTTGCATCACTTCTACTTTGTAAAAACTTCTCATATGCTAACTTTTTCTCCCTTACTACTCTCTTTACATCATCATTCCACCAATCGCTCCTCTTCCCTCCTGCACCCACTTTCCTGTAACCACAAACTTCTGCTGAACACTCTAACACTACATTTTTAAACCTACCCCATACCTCTTCGACCCCATTGCCTATGCTCTCATTAGCCCATCTATCCTCCAATAGCTGTTTATATCTTACCCTAACTGCCTCCTCTTTTAGTTTATAAAGCTTCACCTCTCTCTTCCATGATGCTTCTATTCTCCTTGTATCCCATCTACCTTTTACTCTCAGTGTAGCTACAACTAGAAAGTGATCTGATATATCTGTGGCCCCTCTATAAACATGTACATCCTGAAGTCTACTCAACAGTCTTTTATCTACCAATACATAATCCAACAAACTACTATCATTTCGCCCTACATCATATCGTGTATACTTATTTATCCTCTTTTTCTTAAAATATGTATTACCTATAACTAAACCCCTTTCTATACAAAGTTCAATCAAAGGGCTCCCATTATCATTTACACCTGGCACCCCAAACTTACCTACCACACCCTCTCTAAAAGTTTCTCCTACTTTAGCATTCAGGTCCCCTACCACAATTACTCTCTCACTTGGTTCAAAGGCTCCTATACATTCACTTAACATCTCCCAAAATCTCTCTCTCTCCTCTGCATTCCTCTCTTCTCCAGGTGCATACACGCTTATTATATATTATATATATAATATATATATTATATATATATTATATATATATTATATATATAATAATATTATATATTATATTATTATATATATATAATATATATTTTGTGTGTGTGTGTGTCGTGCCGAATAGGTATAACTGGTCAGTTACCAAGAACTCATTTAAAATTAAGTCTTTTCTAAAAATTTCTCGTATACGTTTACAGATATATATATTTTTTTATTTATGTTAATGTAAAAATTAATAATCTTGTATCAAAAGAACATTATTATCGCAATTTAATTTAACCTAATCCTGCCAAATATATTTCAGATAAGGTTACAATAATTTAATAATAAACACAATGAAATTATTTTTTTAGCTAGGTTCAGAATAATTTTTGCGAAATTACTGCGTGCACCAATTTTTGCTTTCCTTTTTCGGCAAGAAGAGCGTTGCTATTTAAGCCAAAATCGCTAGAGTTACCTATTCGGCACGACATATTTATACACACAAAAAATCGCGAACAAGCGATACAAGGTGCAAAACAACCACTGGTAGTATGGACGAGAGGTTCGAACCGTGGTCCCAAAATTACTCGCAAAATGCAACAGTAACCCAGTTATCAACTTACTGTACAGTAAGGTTCTACATAAATTATCTTTTTTCAATATTGTAGTTGCATGTGTGAGAGATGTATGATTCATGTATAATGGGGGGTCAGATGAGTGGAGGGTTGGATGAATGAGTCGACGTAGAGACGAGTGGAATTTTAACAGGCTTTATAGCAAGAGTAGCTACGGATCAAAATTGTATGGATTTTAAATTTACAAAGACCACCTTAAAAAAAACTATATAATTAGTCATTAAAAAATAAATGTATGTGCTCTTTTTCAATTGAAGATTGCAAAGATAAAACAGAAGTAAAATTTATTGTTTAATATGTATGAGAAGCGATATATTAAAGGGTTATTGTAGGTATATACAGTGAATCGTAGATTCGACTAGCTCTCAGAGGTGTTTAGGTGTCTGGGGGATGTGATGCGGAGTTTACATTATATGTGGATGAATGAGACACTTGTGCAACACTTGGGTAACCTTTACTGTGGAAGTGCTTCACCAACAAGTGACTTCCTCAGTCTATTTGCAGAAATGAATTCTGGAAGATGAGAAGGAGTTTGAGGTAATCAGTCCCTCAGCCTGGAGACAATTTGTTTCAGTCCGTCAGTCTGTACTGGACTGAGGAAGCCACTGGTTGGCGAAACGTTTCCACAGTATACCCAAGTGCTGTACAAGTTTCTCATTCATTAACTTGTCGGTTTTCTGAACCATTTATGTATAAATGGTAAGTGGCCTTCAAATCGTTGAATTTAGTGACAAAAACGAGCAACTCTGAAGAGGCGTTTCCTCCACAATACTTACGATCTGCTAAACATTAAAACAACCTCATTCACATATTTGGAGATACATAATCACGTGAGCCTCCTGAGTTATGACTTAATGGTGTGTAGAGAGTTTTCATAGCTCAGATTCCTTGGGTCGCCTAGGTCATGTGAGGAACATCGTTTAGTGCACGTGAAGGAACTGTTCACTAGTCTAGTGTATTTGTGAGAAACCCAGTTAATCTAAAAATAATTACCTACCTTTGTACTGGGTGTTTGCGTTTTATAGGAGGAGTTGTCGTCACGTGTTATATAATACTGCATTTGGTTTTAAAGAGAGTGATCTGGAGGTGACGATTTTTAGAAGACTTGCCTTGAGTTTGTGGAGAAGGAAGAGGGATGCAGTTAGTGTGGTTCCAATCATGAGCACGAAAGGATTGCTAAAAAAGAAGTTGTGAGTGCCTTTAACTTTTTTTTTGCACCTATTCCCATTTACAGTCCCTTACCTATTTAGTACTGGTGAGCCTATTTTTAATTTAATGTGTTAAGTTCTGAGTTGGAGTTTGAGGTGTATTAATTTTTTCATCACTGCTTATTCAAATTAAAGGTAAGTGTTGGGAAAATTAACACTTACCTTTAGCTTATTCAAGTTATAGGTAAGCGTTAATTTTCCTTCTCTCCCTACTGATCCTTGCCATTCAACTTTCTGGATTAAAAGACTTCTGCTACGCATTCCTTACGTACATTTGCAGTCCTTAGCTCATTAAGGAGGATTAGATACGCCTGACTTTACCTCAGTTTGACAATCTGAACATTGTTGAAAATGGTATAAAATAACGTTGATGGGTACGACGGAGTTAGGAAGCCTACTGTGTAGGCGGAACGTTTCAACATTAAAGATACCTAACTGCTGCACATGTTTCTTACTCATCAATCTGAACAATGTTGAAGACCGCTTTTCTCTGCCTTACCCCCTGCATGAAATGTCTCTTTGCCACATCTGTGCAGCATTTCTAACAATAAATCACCCGTGTCATATTCCGTACCCTAAGAAGTTGCTTGACGTCCAGTAAAATAAGCCAGACCTCCAACATACCCGTACGTTGCTCTGAGGACGGTCATACCTGGTGACTGAATGATCAACTAGGCTGTTAGTGCGCGCGGTCTGCACGTCTTCCTTCTCCGCAGACTACTAAAGACTGTTAACAACACATGTCTATCGCACGAGTACATTCTACTGAAGAACAGTTTTGTTCACCGAGGGCTGGCAAATATAATCTTAGTAGAACACAGCGACAAATAGATGGGTCTGTTATCAGCGAAGCGAACGGTAGCGAGGCGCTACTGTAAACGGCAGCAGGTAGGTAGGTAGGTAGGTCTGGTAGCGACGTCAACAACACCGCAAAACCAACGGTAGCGCATAGTTACTATAAACAGAAGTAGTGGGTGGTGAAGGGACGCGGACCAACAGTAGCAGGCAACAAGACAGTGATGAAACGGACAACAGAATATATTAATAACAAGATAGGGAAGCAGAGAACGTTGTTACATTCACAATATCTTAAAATCTACTGACATCAAACAGATTTCCGCCTCTTTATATCAAATGCAGCAACTTTTCAGTGAATTACATCTATTTACCTCTTAGTTTATTATTAATCTTTGTATAATAATCATCTGGAAGAGGTATGCCAGTGAGGGTTTATCTAGTTCCTTGGGGAACTGGAGGTAATCAGGTTTGATCCGACGGGAAAGAGGAAGGGGGGGGGTAGCCCCGATTCTTTGAATCAATAGCCCCTCACCAGCATCAAGACTCAGTCTTCCCCTTAAAGGGGAGTATGGGATACATTTCTCTCTCAATATATTGACATAGTTACCTCTCAGTGTTCTGGATATATATATGCCTCTCACTGTATCATATGCACAGTATTTCAGTCTCAGCAGACTGAATATACATTTTAAAAGGCTAACAAACATTATCTCTCAGTCCAGAGCAGGATTCGAACCTGCACACTCAGCTGGGATCTGGCTGAGTGGCGAAAGTACTGTGTATTTTGATACAGATTGCGCAGGTTAGAATCCTGCTGTGGGCTGAGAGATAATATTTGTTAAAAGTTCGCCCGTTTGCGAATTGTTAAGCATATTTTAGTAAGTTTATTTAGGCATAGGTTCACATACGTACAATTATCATATACAGTGTAAATTAGCTAGGATAATAAAAAAAGTGAGTTATTTCTATTGTGATCCCAGTCTATCGCAGTGTTCCCGGGAGCAACAGACAACAAAAACTGTCTATTAACGAAATTGTCTCGAGGCAGAGTCGCGAATATTTTTCAGTCTAGCCATGTCAAGCAGTAAAAGGATGAGATGTGGAGGCTTCAATGTCCTATATTTGGGTCGTAAAGAGACACCAGTCAACAGGACATGAATACTGCCCGGGAACGCTCGGGCTAGCCGTCAGCCTTTGGGTATTGTCACGTTTCTTGTTCGTGTGACTTCGTTTCTTAATGGATATTGCCCTCGTATATTCAATTTCTCTGGCAAGAAGCCGTGTGGGGGACATGTTATGTCGACGGGCAGCTCGTCTGCTCCCGGTCGTATTTCGTAAAGGGATTCGAACTCGGATACACTTACTAGCACTTATGGACGTTATGGATGGCCATGATGTTAGCCAAGTACAGTTAGGCAGTGTGTCAGTGTCGTGATTTACGAACGAAGCATTGAGCCTCCACGAAACTTCGTGCTGAATGATCCTCCTGGATCATTGCTTGAATCTCTTTCCTAATTTATCATCTTATATACAAAATACAATGTCTCACAGAATTCAAGTTAGTTGTTGAGCTTATAATAAGCTTCTTATAGGGACTGGACGGGAAACATGGCAAGCCTTGGATCTCTAGTTTTATCAGTAAGCCTGGAAATTAATACTTAGTGGAAACTTGTAGAATTTTTTTTTATTTCCAGGGGCCTAGGGTCTCTGATCCTATTGGGACAATAGGATCAGAGACCTTGTAGACCTTGTGTTCTTCTCTATCATCAACACCATCACCACGCAAACAATAAATGGGTCATAAGTGTGAGAAAGTGTGCATACGGTTGTATGGTACAGATAAGATGGCTTGCAAAAATATTAAGGTTGCGAGACATGAAAGGTCGAGCGTCTCTCTAGTCTGGTCACTGGGCTACTGACTGACTTCTCTTAATAATGATGTTGACTTTGCTGTAACTTGTATGCCATCTTTTAAAACTTGCACAGGGGACCACGTGCGCCAGCTGCACTGTGCTTCCAATACACATGTGCACTCCATCAGTCGGGACAGCGGGATGTAAGTCACTGAAACACAGAGGTTATATGACTCAAGATATGCCAGCTGCAAGGAACGGTACTGATGAAAACCTCCAGAAGCCGTGAGCTCTTAGTTGCACGCACCAGGTACGTTATATATTAAATGAATGCGCGCAAGACCAACTAAGGTCCTGTAGTCGTCTATACTAGATGTAAGCGCAGGCAACCACTGCCAGTATACAGCATGCCGACCCAGATAGTCCGGTGACCAGTAGGTATACCGTGGCACCTCAGACTAGTCACGAGTGAGTTGGAAAGCTGACTCGATTACCTCGTTATAATCACTTCAAGCAGCTAGACTCATTCTAGTTGGAAGCTCCCTCGTACCTCATTGTGACCATACACATTCTGGTGCATTTGTATATTCTCACTGTTAATCTTTATCCTGGGCTATGCCGAAACCTTTGTACATTTGCAAATAAAGTATATATTGCAGTGAACCAGGGAAGGGTGATTTCCATTTGAAAAAAAAAATACATTAACAAAGATACAATGGGAAGGAGAACAACGTAAGTGACATCTCAGGACCTACATCTCAAATACTTCATCCAGTTTCAAGGTGGTGGGCTGCGAGCCCAGAAGGTGGCAAGCGTTTTCCCTCTGGATCGTAACACTGTTGCTGGCCACTGATAGTAGCACAAGTCAGCACTGCAGGCCTGCAATCAAAAGCACTGAGTTCATGAAACTCTTAGCGTTGAGTGGTGCCGCTGGTGAAGCTGGAGTCGTCCAACCCTTCTGAATTATTTGTACTTACCCCGATCTACCCAGGTACCCACTTTAAGGCCTCAAGTTTAGGATTTTTCTAGCATGGAGTTTATGAGAATATCATAATCCTTTATTTTAAATCTGCCGAGGGATGGAGTACATGGGAAAACAATTATCTTATTGAGAGATGAATATCTTGTGAGGAGGTAAAAGGCATTGTAAGACCAACTGACCCTTGTCTGGTCATCCATGTTAGCGGTTGGTTTTCTCTTTCAATCAAGCGCTCTCCTTAGAGCCAAGGAAAGCACCGTGGAGAATGCTGTAGGCAGTGTCAATGGCTTACACTCCTGGCAAGGTGCCTGCGATTTGATCGATGATCTGTGACCGGAGGAAAGGACTTCGCAAACTGAGTGGTTTAGGAATAATCCAATATAAGCACCGCACACACCTAATTTACTGGTCCCAACTAGAGTATCATTGCACGGAAACCAGACGTTGGCCTAAGTGGATAACGTTAGTGACTTCCTCACTGAAGAATAAAAAGACACAACACCGTGACTCGAATAATACACAGATAACCCACACATAGGAGAATAAGTTTAATTTTTCTGTGTGCGAATTGTGTATACTTCCTTAGTGACACGGCAGAAGTGGAGAGGGGGGCGAAAAGCTCGCCCTACTGGGCACCTTCATACCAGATGTCATGACGCTAACCAGGTGTCATGACGTGAACCAGGTATTGACATGAGTGTGCTGTGTTATGGCGAAAATCATAGAAATTATTCCAGCAACAGTTACAGTACCTCGTACATCCAAA
>NC_091364.1:12384401-12476901 GCF_038502225.1 Cherax quadricarinatus | reverse complement strand
GGAAGGAATGGATGGAGGAACAGTGGAAAAGGATAGAGCAAGACTGGGAGAGAAAATTAGGAGAGCTTTCTGAAAAAAATGGAGAAAGAGCTCTCTGTGAAATGGGAAAAGAGGTTGGAGAAGGAGACGAAGAATTGGGAGGCACAAGTCGAAACTGCAGTAGCCAGGGTAAAGGTCCTAGAATTTGAGGTAAACAGGCTGAAGCAAGTCTCAGGGGTAGTGACCAGAGAAGACACACCATACGAAGATGAGAGGCTGAACAGGAAGGAAGGAGATATGAATTATGCTAAGGTCATATCAGCCTGCAAAGAAGGGCCAGGGAGTGGAAGGAAAGAGCAGATGGGTGCAGATGGACAGGGAGATAGGTCGAATGCTGAGGCACAACCATGCTACCAGGAGCCACTGGAAAAATCAAGGGAGAAAATGACCACATACAGACAGGAACAAGAGTCACAGAGGGAGAGGCAATGGGAGAAGGAAAGGGCAAAATCAGTGATTATCCATGGGCTTCGGGGGAGAGAGGAAAGGACACACATTGAAAGACAGCAGGAAGAAAGAAAGGAGATTGAGAAAATCATCACGGAAATAGGGGGAGAAGACATGGATGAGATTGTAAATTTTCAGAGAATAGGGGGGTACTTGAAGGGGAGAAACCGACCGATCAAGCTGATTCTCAGGACAGAAACAGTGCGGAACAGGATCCTCCAAGGGAAACCACGGTTGAAAAGCTCGGAAGAGTACAAGAAGGTGTTCCTAGACAGAGACAGAACACAAACAGAGAGACGACAGCTGAGGGAGAGGAAAAAAAGCGAAAGGAGCTAAGAAAGGAGACAAGGATGGAACCAGCAGAGGTCAGTCAGAGCAGAACAGAGCAACAAGGGAAAGCACACACACAACTATCCTCAGAACCGCACAACCTATCACACCATCCCAACACACAATACAATCCATACCCACAGCCTCCACCCAACCCCCAACCATAGAATCCCACAGTATGCTACCAGGTCTCCCACCCCCACAGGCCCCCCAAACCACAGTGTTGGAAAGGAAACTGAAGGTATGGTACACAAACGCTGATGGAATAACAAACAAGTGGGAGGAGTGGCACGAAAGAGTCAGAGGCATCACCAGACATCATAGCGATCACAGAAACCAAGCTTACAGGTATGACAACAGATGCCATCTTTCCAGTGGGATACCAGATCCTGAGAAAAGACAGAAGGAACAGGGGGGGTGGAGGAGTGACATTGCTGATCAAACACCGATGGAATTTTGATGAGCTGGAGAGAGGAGACAGCGGAGAAGAAAGTGATTACATAGCGGGAATGCTTCACTCTGGTGGTCCCAAGGTGATAATTGCAGTGATGTATAACCCACCACAGAACAGCAGGAGGCCAAGGCAAGAGTATGACGAGAGCAATAGAGCGATGGTTGACACACTGGCTGCAGTGGCGAGAAGAGCTCATGCATGCAGGGCAAAGCTCCTGATCATGGGCAACTTTAACCACAAGGAGATCGAATGGGAGAACTTGGAGCCACATGGGGGCCAAGATACATGGAGGGCTAAAATGATGGAGGTGGTACTGGAAAACTTCATGTACCAACACGTAAGGGACACTACAAGAGAGAGAGGAGAGGATGAACCAGCAAGACTGGACTTAGTATTCACCTTGAGTAGTGCAGATATTGAGGACATCACATATGAAAGACCCCTTGGGGCCAGCGATCATGTGGTTTTGAGCTTCGAATACACAGTAGAGCTACAAGTAGAGGGGGAAGCAGGAAGGCCAGGACAAATGAAACCAAACTACAGGAAAGGGGACTACACAGGAATGAGGAACTTCCTGAATGAGGTTCAGCGGGACAGAGAACTGGCAGGGAAGCCAGTTAATGAGATGATGGAATATGTAGCAACAATGTGCAAGGAGGCTGAGGAGAGGTATGTACCCAAGGGTAACAGGAATAATGGAAAAGCCAGGATGAGCCCATGGTTCACCCAAAGATGCAAGGAGGCAAAAACCAAGTGTGCTAGGGAATGGAAGAAATATAGAAGGCAAAGGACCCAGGAGAATAAGGAGAGCAGTCATAGAGCCAGAAACGAATATGCACAGATAAGAAGGGAGGCCCAACGTCAATATGAAAACGACATAGCAGCAAAAGCCAAATCTGACCCGAAGCTGTTATACAGCCACATCAGAAAGAAAACAACCGTCAAGGACCAGGTCATCAGGCTAAGGAAGGAAGGAAGGAGGAGAGACAACAAGAAATGACCGTGAAGTATGTGAGGAACTCAACAAGAGATTCAAAGAAGTGTTCACAGAGGAGACAGAAGGGGCTCCAGAAAGACGGAGAGGTGGGGTACACCACCATGTGCTGGACACAGTACACACAACCGAGGAAGAAGTGAAGAGGCTTCTGAGTGAGCTAGATACCTCAAAGGCAATGGGGCCAGATAACATCTCTCCATGGGTCCTGAGAGAGGGAGCAGAGGCGCTATGTGTACCCCTAACAACAATATTCAATACATCTATCGAAACAGGGAGATTGCCTGAGGCATGGAAGACAGCAAATGTGGTCCCAATCTTTAAAAAAGGAGACAGACATCAAGCACTAAACTACAGACCAGTGTCACTGACATGTATAGCATGCAAAATCATGGAAAAGATTGTCAGGAGAAGAATGGTGGAACATCTAGAAAGGAATGATCTCATCACCAGCAGCCAACATGGTTTCAGAGACGGGAAATCCTGTGTCACAAACCTACTGGAGTTCTATGACATGGTGACAGCAGTAAGACAAGAGAGAGAGGGGTGGGTGGATTGCATTTTCTTGGACTGCAAGAAGGCGTTTGACACAGTACCACACAAGAGATTAGTGCAAAAACTGGAGGACCAAGCAGGGATAACAGGGAAGGCACTGCAATGGATCAGGGAATACTTGTCAGGAAGACAGCAGCGAGTAATGGTACGTGGCGAGGTGTCAGAGTGGGCACCTGTGACCAGCAGGGTCCCACAGGGGTCAGTCCTAGGACCAGTGCTGTTTCAGGTATTTGTGAACGACATGACGGAAGGAATAAACTCCGAGGTGTCCCTGTTTGCAGATGACGTGAAGTTGATTAGAAGAGTTCATTCGATCGAAGACCAGGCAGAAATACAAAGGGATCTGGACAGGCTGCAGACCTGGTCCAGCAACTGGCTCCTGGAGTTCAATCCCACCAAGTGCAAAGTCATGAGGATTGGGGAAGGGCAAAGAAGACCGCAGACGGAGTACCGTCTAGGGGGCCAGAGACTACAAACATCACTCAAGGAAAAAGATCTTGGGGTGAGTATAACACCAGGCACATCTGAAGCGCACATCAACCAAATAACTGCCGCAGCATATGGGCGCCTGGCAAACCTCAGAACAGCATTCCGACATCTTAATAAGGAATCGTTCAGGACCCTGTACACCGTGTACGTTAGGCCCATATTGGAGTATGCGGCACCAGTTTGGAACCCACACCTAGCCAAGCATGTAAAGAAACTAGAGAAAGTGAAAAGGTTTGCAACAAGACTAGTCCCAGAGTTAGGAGGTATGTCCTATGAGGAGAGGTTAAGGGAAATCAATCTGACGACACTGGAGGACAGGAGAGATAGGGGGGACATGATACAGACTTACAAAATACTGAGAGGAATTGACAAGGTGGACAAAGACAGGATGTTCCAGAGACTGGACACAGCAACACGGGGACACAGTTGGAAGCTGAAGACACAGATGAATCAAAGGGATGTTAGGAAGTATTTCTTCAGCCACAGAGTAGTCAGGAAGTGGAATAGTTTGGGAAGCGATGTAGTGGAGGCAGGATCCATACATAGCTTTAAGCAGAGGTACGATAAAGCTCATGGTTCAGGGAGAGTGACCTAGTAGCGACCAGTGAAGAGGCAGGGCCAGGAGCTTGGACTCGACCCCTCCAACCTGAACTAGGTGAGTACAACTAGGTGAGTACAGACACACACACACACTAAAAGGCTAGTACATATATTACATTAACCTCCTTCCTTCTCATATCTCCTTAATTCTCCCCTTTCTTTCCCCCCCCCACCAACGTCCCCCTCCCCATCGTTCCCCTCCCCCTCTCCCCTACCTCCCATTGCACTCTCGACCTCGCCTTCCATCAGCCTTAAAATCCCCATACACCAGGTAGGAATTTACGATCTATCAAATCCTGACGAATCGATCCCATTCCCATTCGTGATTCCCATAGAGGCCGGGCGGGACATTAATGAAAAAAGGCTCCCCATCCATAGATCACCGGTGGATCCCTCCATTGTTTCCAGCCTAAGACGCTGCTTGGGTTAATTGTTGCCATTAATTAAAAATTTCCCATTAATTAAAAATTCTAGGCCGTCTATTGTAAAAGCGAGGGTCTGATGATTCCCTGCTATTGAAGGAAGGAGAGGGTGAGCAGGGAGAGTGTGAGGAGAGGGTGAGAAGGGAGAGTGTGAGGAGAGGGTGAGCAGGGAGGAGTGTAAGGAGAGGGTGAGCAGGGAGAGTGTGAGGAGAGGGTGAGAAGGGAGAGTGTGAGGAGAGGGTGAGCAGGGAGAGGATGAGCAGGGAGATTGAGCCGAGTGAGGGTGAACAAGGAGAGGGAGAGTAGGAAGAGGGGTCAAGAGGGAGATTGTGAGTAGGGAGAGGATGAGCAGGGAGGCCCTGAATATGGAGAGGGTGAGCAGGGAGAGGATGAGCAGGGAGAGGATGAGCAGGGAGAGGATGAGCAGGGAGAGGATGAGCAGGGAGAGGGTGAGCAGGGAGAGGGTGAGCAGGGAGAGGGTGAGCAGGGAGAGGGTGAGCAGGGAGAGGGTGAGCAGGGAGAGGGTGAGCAGGGAGAGGGTGAGCAGGGAGAGGGTGAGCAGGGAGAGGGTGAGCAGGGGGAGGGTGAGCAGGGAGAGGGTGAGCAGGGAGAGGGTGAGCAGGGAGAGGGTGAGCAGGGAGAGGTTGAGCAGGGAGAGGGTGAGCAGGGATAGGGTGAGCAGGGAGAGGGTGAGCAGGGAGAGGGTGAGCAGGAGAGAGAGAGAGAGAGAGAGAGAGAGAGAGAGAGAGAGAGAGAGTGGAAACAAAGACATGAGTATGAGACTGAGAAGAAAGAAGAGATAGAAAGAGGTGGTGAAAAAAAATGAGAGAAATTAACTATATTGTGTACACAGATACGTTACAACTATTACCATTACTACCACCACCACTACCACCACCATTACTACCACCGCTATTACTACCACCACCATTACTACCACCACTATTACCACCGCTATTACCACCGCTATTACTACCACCACCATTACTACCACCACCATTACTACCACCATTACCACCACCACTATTACCACCACTATTACTACCACCACTATTACTACCACCACTATTACCACCACCATTACTACCACCACTATTACCACCACCACCATTACTACCACAACTATTACCACCATTACTACCACCACTATTACCATCATTACTACCACCACTGTTACCACCACCATTACTACCATCACTATCACTACCACCACTATTACTACCATCACTATCACTACCACCACTATTACTACCATCACTATCACTACCACCATTACTACCACCACTATTACTACCACCACTACTACCACCGTCATTACTACCACCATTACTACCACCACCATTACTACCACCAATATTACCACCATTATTACTACCACCATTACCACCACCACCACCACTATTACCACCACCATTACCACCATTATTACAACTGCCACTATTACCACCACCACTATTACCACCACCATCACAACCCCTACCACTACCACCACCAAAACCACTATTACTACCACCACCACCACAACCACTATTATTACCACCACCAAAACCACTATTACTACCACTACCACCACAACCACTATTACTACTACCACCACAGCCAGTATTACTACCATTACTATCACCATCACCACTACCACCACAACCACTATTATTACCACCACCACAACCACTATTACTACCACCACCACCACCACAACCACTATTACTACCACCACCACCACCACAACCACTATTACTACCACCACCACCACAACCACTATTACTACCACCACCACCACAACCACTACTACTACCACCACCACAATATCAACTAATACTACTACCACCACCACACCATCCACTATTACTACTACCACTTTTACGACAACATCCACTAATACTACTACCACCACCACAACATCCACTATTACTATTACCACCACCACCACAATATCAACTAATACTACTACCACCACAGCCACTATTACTACCATTACTATCACCCCCACTACCACCACCACTACCGCCACCACTACAGCCACCACTACCACCACCACTACCGCCACGACTACCGCCACCACTACTACCACCACTACCACCACCACTACCGCCACCACTACCGCCACCACTACCGCCACCACTACCGCCACCACCACCACCACTACCGCCACGACTACCACCATCACCACAATAACTATCACTACTACCAATTACCACCACTACGACTACTACCACTACGGACACAACCCCTACGACCACTACCACCATCATCACCACCACTACAACTACCGCCAACATAACACAGTGTGAGAGGCAGCTATAAACCTTCAGGTGGTCTTGTACCACAGACCTCCCGCTACCTCCGCTACCTCCGCTACCACAGACCTCCCGCTACCTCCGCTACCACAGACCTCCACTACCTTCGCTACCACAGACCTCCCGCTACCCCCGCTACCACAGACCTCCGCTACCCCCGCTACCACAGACCTCCGCTACCCCCGCTACCACAGACCTCCGCTACCCCCGCTACCACCGACCTCCGCTACCCCCGCTACCACAGACCTCCCGCTACCTCCGCTACCCCCGCTACCACGGACCTCCCGCTACCTCCGCTACCACGGACCTCCCGCTACCTCCGCTACCACAGACCTCCCGCTACCTCCGCTACCACAGACCTCCCGCTACCTCCGCTACCCCCGCTACCACGGACCTCCCGCGACCTCCGCTACCACGGACCTCCCGCTACCTCCGCTACCACAGACCTCCCGCTACCTCCGCTACCACAGACCTCCCGCTACCTCCGCTACCACAGACCTCCCGCTACCACAGACCTCCCGCTACCTCCGCTACCACAGACCTCCCGCTACCTCCGCTACCCCCGCTACCACAGACCTCCCGCTACCTCCGCTACCCCCGCTACCACAGACCTCCCGCTACCTCCGCTACCCCCGCTACCACAGACCTCCCGCTACCTCCGCTACCCCCGCTACCACAGACCTCCCGCTACCTCAGCTACCACAGACCTCCCGCTACCTCCGCTACCACAGACCTCCCGCTACCTCCGCTACCACAGACCTCCCGCTACCTCCGCTACCACAGACCTCCCGCTACCCCCGCTACCACAGACCTCCGCTACCCCCGCTACCACAGACCTCCCGCTACCTCCGCTACCACAGACCTCCCGCTACCTCCGTTACCACAGACCTTCCGCTACCCCCGCTACCACAGACCTCCGCTACCGCCGCTACCACAGACCTCCCGCTACCCCCGCTACCACAGACCTCCCGCTACCCCCGCTACCACAGACCTCCGCTACCCCCGCTACCACAGACCTCCCGCTACCTCCGCTACCACAGACCTCCCGCTACCTCCGCTACCACAGACCTCCCGCTACCCCCGCTACCACAGACCTCCGCTACCACCGCTACCACAGACCTCCCGCTACCACCGCTACCACAGACCTCCCGCTACCCCCGCTACCACAGACCTCCGCTACCACAGACCTCCCGCTACCTCCGCTACCACAGACCTCCCGCTACCCCCGCTACCACAGACCTCCCGCTACCGCCGCTACCACAGACCTCCCGCTACCTCCGCTACCACAGACCTCCCGCTACCGCCGCTACCACAGACCTCCGCTACCTCCGCTACCACAGACCTCCCGCTACCACAGACCTCCCGCTACCCCCGCTACCACAGACCTCCGCTACCTCCGCTACCACAGACCTCCCGCTACCTCCGCTACCACAGACCTCCCGCTACCTCCGCTACCACAGACCTCCCGCTACCTCCGCTACCACAGACCACCCGCTACCTCCGCTACCACAGACCTCCCGCTACCTCCGCTACCACAGACCTCCGCTACCCCCGCTACCACAGACCTCCGCTACCCCCGCTACCACAGACCTCCCGCTACCCCCGCTACCACAGACCTCCCGCTACCCCCGCTACCACAGACCTCCCGCTACCCCCGCTACCACAGACCTCCCGCTACCCCCGCTACCACAGACCTCCCGCTACCCCCGCTACCTCCCCTACCACAGACCTCCGCTACCCCCGCTACCACAGACCTCCGCTACCACAGACCTCCGCTACCACAGACCCCCCGCTACCACAGACCTCCGCTACCACAGACCCCCCGCTACCACGGACCTCCGCTACCGCCGCTACCACAGACCTCCCTCTACCCCCGCTACCACAGACCCCCCGCTACCACGGACCTCCGCTACCGCCGCTACCACAGACCTCCCTCTACCTCCGCTACCACAGACTCCCCGCTACCACGGACCTCCGCTACCGCCGCTACCACAGACCTCCCTCTACCCCCGCTACCACAGACCCCCCGCTACCACGGACCTCCGCTACCGCCGCTACCACAGACCGCCCTCTACCTCCGCTACCACAGACCCCCCGCTACCACGGACCTCCGCTACCGCCGCTACCACAGACCTCCCTCTACCCCCGCTACCACAGACCTCCCGCTACCTCCCCTACCACAGACCTCCGCTACCCCCGCTACCACAGACCTCCCGCTATTCCCACTACCACAGACCTCCCGCTACCACAGACCTCCCGCTACTCCCGCTACCACAAACCTCCCGCTACCACAGACCTCCCGCTATTCCCATTACCACAAAACTCCCGCTACCTCCGCTAAAACAGACCTGCCGCTATTGCCACTACCACAGACCTTCCGCTACCTCCCGCTACCTCCGCTACCACAGACCTCCCGCTACTCCCGCTACCACAGACCTCCCGCTATTCTCACTACCACAGACCTCCCGCTATTCTCACTACCACAGACCCCCTGCTATTCCCGCTACCACAGACTTCCCGCTATTCCCACTACCACGAACCTCCCGCTGCCTCCGCTACCACAGACATTCTGCTACCTCCGCTACCCCTGCTACCACAGACATTCCGCTACCTCCGCTACCCCTGCTACCACAGACATTCCGCTACCTCCGCTACCCCTGCTATAACAGACCTCCGGTTACCGCATCGGGTAAAAAAAATTACTTAATGATTAATATTTAAAGACTGTAAAAGTTCTCCGAGGTCCCTAAAGTCAACACGGCGTTCATAAACTACATAATTAAGAACGGCCAAAGTTGGTGGTAAGCAACCTGTATGTTCCTCAGTCAATAACACACAACACGCCACATGTCTCCCAGGGAACAGCAGCAACACCTGCAGGCAGCAACATTTGCAAGCAGAAACCCGTGCAAGCAGAAACACGTGCAAGCAGAAACACATGCAAGCAGAAACACATGCAAGCAGCAACATTTGAAAGCAGCAACACATGCAAGCAGCAACACATGCAAGCAGCAACACATGCAAAGTGGCGACCAGCAGTGAGGTGTGTTCGCCCGACTCTCAATCTAATGAAAGTAATCTCAAAATTGATTATTCCTTTAAGAGGACTAAACACCAATAAGATGATCAAACACCAATAAGATTAACAAACGCCAATAAGAGGATAATCAAACACCAATAATAGGAGGGTTAAACATGAGATAAGACAACCAAACCCTAATAACAGGATAAAACACCAGTAATAGAAAGACCAAGCAACAATATCCTACCATGAACTACTAATACGATATACAACATTTAGTGTAATCGCTTCACAAAGCTTCTGGTGAGCGAAACGTAGCTGCAGTAAATATCTTAGTTGGTCACGTGTCCATTAATACGCTCTCGGTAATCTCACCTACAACACATCTCTAAACTATAAGTAGTTTCGACTTTTCCACATACATAGTGACGTATATGGCCTGTGTTGTCTTGAAGCGGAAGTCTGACACAGAGGTAGAATACTTCCAGTTTACACAATAATCCTCACGTAGGAGGTGTTGACTTTTTTATTCTTTATTTCCAGTTTCTTAGATAAAAGGAACATCAAAAGCAAGAAGACAGGACATTGGAAAGGGTGGAGTCGGTGGAAATGCTGACCACGACGGCCGTTTCGTCTTCTCATGTACTGTTTCTCACTTTTCTCTTGATGCTGTGAATGTTTGTTTCCAGCGAGGCCTTGTTGAAAGAAATATTGATCTCGCTGCCAGGAAGTCACCTCGTATTAATCATAGTTGTTAATTGCACCAAGTCTCTCTATCCGCTGTTATCAGCACGTCTCTGGCGGTGAAGAATACATCACGGTACACTGGGTGTAATAATTCACAGCCTGATAATGGGCCAAGATGAAACGAAATGTAGTTCGGCTTTCATTTCCAGTCTCTGACTTCCAGTCTCTGACTTCCAGTCTCTGACTTTCAGTCTCTGACTTCCAGTCTCTGACTTCCAGTCTGACTTTGTCTCTGACTTTCATTACTGTTATCGTAGTTTCTCTAACGTTATCCGCTGTTATTACCATCTCTTACATTCTCAGCCCATATTGTCCTCTGCATTCATATTTATGTTACCTGTATTTATTCTTTTCTCTCTTATGGTACTGTTATTATCGACTCTCTTGTTCCCTATGTTGGAACTGTTCTCTTGGCTTATCTGATAAAACATTTGTTTGGTTTATCTATCTCAAGTTGGCCGTTAGTGTTTTATTAATGGACTGTTGTTGCTTTCTTGTCGCCAGCTGGTAATAATATTTGCTTATATACAAACCATTGTTGTCAATGTGCGTGTTGCAGCGTCACTAAGTTTATCAAGGACGGTGCACAATGGCACCGCCTTGATGCACGTGAGGGGGGGGCTCTCGATCCAAGGATTGGACCATATTTAATGCCCATTATTGTTGCAAGCATACGTCAGTGATGCGGTGTACGTCAGTTGCAGTTTACGTCAGTGGTGCAGACATACATAATCTTAAAATTGCGTTAAAGATGCAAGCATACACTAGTGATGTAGACATACACTACTGATGTAGACATACACTACTGATGTAGACATACACTACTGATGTAGACATACACTAGTGACGTAGGCATACACTAGTTATGCATACGTGCACTACTGATGTAGACATACACTAGTGATGTAGACATACACTAGTGATGTAGACATACACTAGTGATGTAGACATACACTACTGATGTAGACATACACTACTGATGTAGACATACACTACTGATGTAGACATACACTACTGATGTAGACATACACTAGTGACGTAGGCATACACTAGTTATGCATACGTGCACTAGTGATGCAGGCATACTCTAGTGATATAGACACACTAGTAACGTAGGCATACACTAGTGATGTAGACGTACAATAGCGATGCAGGCATACTCAAGAGATGTAGGCATACACTAGTGATGTAGACATCAGTGATGTAGGCATACACTAGTGATGTAAACATACACAAGTGGTGTAGGCATACACTAGTGATGTAGACATATACTAGTGATGTAGACATCAGTGATGTAGGCATACACTAGTGATGTAAACATACACAAGTGGTGTAGGCATACACTAGTGATGTAGACATACACTAGTGATGCAGACATACACTAGTGATGCAGACATACGCTAGTGATGTAGGCATACACTAGTGATGTAGGCATACACTAGTGATGTAGACATATACTAGTGATGTAGACATCAGTGATGTAGACATACACTAGTGATGTAGGCATACACTAGTGATGTAGACATACACTAGTGATGCAGACATATACTAGTGATGTAGACATCAGTGATGTAGGCATACACTAGTGATGTAAACATACACAAGTGGTGTAGGCATACACTAGTGATGTAGACATACACTAGTGATGCAGACATACGCTAGTGATGTAGGCATACACTAGTGATGTAGGCATACACTAGTGATGTAGACATCAGTGATGTAGGCATACACCAGTGAGTGATGTGAGGACATACACATACACACTAGTGATGCAGACATACACTAGTGATGCAGACATACACTAGTGATGCAGACATACACTAGTGATGCAGACATACACTAGTGATGTAGGCATACACTAGTGATGCAGACATACACTAGTGATGCAGACATACACTAGTGATGCAGACATACACTAGTGATGCAGACATACACTAGTGATGCAGACATACACTAGTGATGTAGACATACACTAGTGATGCAGACATATACTAGTGATGTAGACATACACTAGTGATGTAGACATACACTAGTGATGTAGGCATACAATAGTGATGTAGACATACACTAGTGATGCAGACATACACTAGTGATGTAGACATACACTAGTGATGCAGACATACACTAGTGATGTAGACATACACTAGTGATGTAGACATACACTAGTGATGTAGACATACACTAGTGATGTAGACATACACTAGTGATGCAGACATACACTAGTGATGTAGACATACACTAGTGATGTAGACATACACTAGTGATGCAGACATACACTAGTGATGTAGACATACACTAGTGATGTAGGCATACACTAGTGATGTAGACATACACTAGTGATGTAGACATACACTAGTGATGCAGACATACACTAGTGATGCAGACATACACTAGTGATGCAGACATACACTAGTGATGTAGGCATACACTAGTGATGCAGACATACACTAGTGATGCAGACATACACTAGTGATGCAGACATACACTAGTGATGCAGACATACACTAGTGATGCAGACATACACTAGTGATGTAGACATACACTAGTGATGTAGACATACACTAGTGATGCAGACATACACTAGTGATGTAGACATACACTAGTGATGGAGGCATACACTAGTGATGTAGACATACACTAGTGATGTAGGCATACACTAGTGATGTAGACATACACTAGTGATGTAGACATACACTAGTGATGTAGACATACACTAGTGATGTAGACATACACTAGTGATGTAGACATACACTAGTGATGTAGGCATACACTAGTGATGTAGGCATACACTAGTGATGTAGACATACACTAGTGATGTAGACATACACTAGTGATGTAGACATACACTAGTGATGCAGACATACACTAGTGATGTAGACATACACTAGTGATGTAGACATACACTAGTGATGAAGACATACACTAGTGATGCAGACATACACTAGTGATGCAGACATACACTAGTGATGTAGACATACACTAGTGATGTAGGCATACACTAGTGATGTAGGCATACACTAGTGATGTAGACATACACTAGTGATGTAGACATACACTAGTGATGTAAGCATACACAAGTGGTGTAGGCATACACTAGTGATGCAGACATGCACTAGTGATGTAGACATACACTAGTGATGTAGACATACACTAGTGATGTAAGCATACACAAGTGGTGTAGGCATATACTAGTGATGTAGACATCAGTGATGTAGGCATACACTAGTGATGTAAGCATACACAAGTGGTGTAGGCATACACTAGTGATGTAGACATATACTAGTGATGTAGACATCAGTGATGTAGGCATACACTAGTGATGTAAACATACACAAGTGGTGTAGGCATACACTAGTGATGTAGACATATACTAGTGATGCAGACATACACTAGTGATGTAGGCATACACTAGTGATGTAAACATACACAAGTGGTGTAGGCATACACTAGTGATGTAGACATATACTAGTGATGCAGACATACACTAGTGATGTAGACATACACTAGTGATGCAGACATACACTAGTGATGCAGACATACACTAGTGATGTAGACATACACTAGTGATGTAGACATACACTAGTGATGTAGACATATACTAGTGATGCAGACATACACTAGTGATGCAGACATACACTAGTTATGTAGACATACACTAGTGATGTAGACATACACTAGTGATGTAGGCATACACTAGTGATGTAGACATCAGTGATGTAGGCATACACTAGTGATGTAAACATACACAAGTGGTGTAGGCATACACTAGTGATGTAGACATATACTAGTGATGCAGACATACACTAGTGATGTAGGGCTCTGGTGGCCTGGTGGTTAACGCTCTCGCTTCACACGGTGAGGGCCTGGGTTCGATTCCCAGCCAGAGTAGAAACATTGGACGTGTTTCTTTCCACCTGTTGTCTATGTTCCCCATCAGTAAAATGGGTACCTGGGTGTTAGTCGACTGGTGTGGGTCGCATCCTGGGACACTGACCTAAGGAGGCCTGGTCAAAGACCGGGCCGCGGGGGCGTTGACCCCCGGAACTCTCTCCAGATAAACTCCAGATATACTAGTGATGCAGACATACACTAGTGATGTAGACATACACTAGTGATGCAGACATACACTAGTGATGCAGACATACACTAGTGATGTAGACATACACTAGTGATGTAGACATACACTAGTGATGTAGACATATACTAGTGATGCAGACATACACTAGTTATGTAGACATACACTAGTGATGTAGACATACACTAGTGATGTAGGCATACACTAGTGATGTAGACATCAGTGATGTAGGCATACACTAGTGATGTAAACATACACAAGTGGTGTAGGCATACACTAGTGATGTAGACATATACTAGTGATGCAGACATACACTAGTGATGTAGGGCTCTGGTGGCCTGGTGGTTAACGCTCTCGCTTCACACGGTGAGGGCCTGGGTTCGATTCCCAGCCAGAGTAGAAACATTGGACGTGTTTCTTTCCACCTGTTGTCTATGTTCCCCATCAGTAAAATGGGTACCTGGGTGTTAGTCGACTGGTGTGGGTCGCATCCTGGGACACTGACCTAAGGAGGCCTGGTCAAAGACCGGGCCGCGGGGGCGTTGACCCCCGGAACTCTCTCCAGATAAACTCCAGATATACTAGTGATGCAGACATACACTAGTGATGTAGACATACACTAGTGATGCAGACATACACTAGTGATGCAGACATACACTAGTGATGTAGACATACACTAGTGATGTAGACATACACTAGTGATGTAGACATACACTAGTGATGCAGACATACACTAGTGATGTAAGCATACACAAGTGGTGTAGGCATACACTAGTGATGTAGACATATACTAGTGATGTAGACATACACTAGTGATGTAGGCATACACTAGTGATGTAGACATATACTAGTGATGCAGACATACACTAGTTATGCAGACATACACTAGTGATGCAGACATACACTAGTGATGTAGACATACACTAGTGATGTAGACATACACTAGTGATGTAGACATACACTAGTGATGTAGACATACACAATGTAAGGCTGGAACTTGATTGCCCTTCCTGACCTTCAACTGGTTCCACGTTTCCCAACGATTATAATAATACTAATAATAATAATGTCACAGTGGGATCTTTTAATAGAAAACTATTGAAGGAAAAACGCCAGCTGTATTTAATCTGCTGTTTCCCACTTTCATTTTTTAAAGTGGTGGAGAGGTAACCCAGCGGAAGGCCTCGGTCAGATGACTAGAAGCTTAAACTGTGGGTCATCATATGACTAAGACCCGCGTCAGGAAACACTTGTCCTGCTTCTTGATAAACATTATCTAACCTGATCTACTATTTTCCGCCTATTTCTCTGTTATTCTATGTTGCTTTCTATTTACATTCCCCACTTACTACTTCTCTCCCTCGTCCCGCTTATCTGACAACTCTTGTAAATAATTATCTTTTGTTATGCATAGTCTTGTATTGTCTACGTTTTATTTCTATTCTTTCCTATTTTTTATTTGTTATTTCCCCATTTTATTATATTCGTCTTTCCATCATCTTTGTTATTCGTTTTCCTTGCATTTATCATCATTAATATTAATAAATCCTATTACTTTCTACACTTTTTATTTTTACCTTTGCCTTCCTTTCCTCTTTACGTTTTTTTCTCCTCACGCGAATAATTTTTTTCCATAATTCCATTATTTTTATTCCCCAGCTTCTTTCACTTACTCGTCTCTCATCTCTATTCTTTCACATCTAAATCTTTTATTTTTCAGTACAACTTTCTTCGTTATTCTCAGTCTCTCCCATCATCCCTTCCTCTCGCTGACTCCTCTTTCTAATATTCCTCCTCCTCTTTCACTTCCTTGTTTATTCTTATCTTCATTTCTTTTTCTTCTTTCCCACTACAATGGCTTTCTTAATATACCCCAACTCATCCCCCTTTCCATCCCATGTCATTCATCCCTTCTCTCCTACCTTCCTTGCTTTATTCTTATTTCCCTTTCCATTCCTTTACTCCTTTCTCACTCATTCCTACTTTCGTCTTTCACCCTTCAACCCCCCCCCCTCTTGCTTACAAAATTTCCTTATATCTACCTTCCTTACCTAGCTTCCCTCCCTACCTTTATCCATGCCCTCCCTTCCTCCCTCTCCCTCCGTCCCTCCGGGTTAAGGTAGGAAGGTAAAGCATCAGGGAGTCTCGTAAGGCCAACAGGCGGTCCTCTTCCACCTCGCTACTGGAATTAACCTACCTGGAGGTTGTGGTGGAGTGTGTGTGATGGAGGGAGTGTGTGTGATTGAGGGGGTGTGTGTGATGGAGGGGTGTATGTGATGGACGGGGTATGATGGAAGGTGTGCGTGTGGAGTGTGTGTGTGTGTGTGTGTGTGTGTGTGTGTGTGTGTGTGTGTGTGTGTGTGTGTGTGTGTGTGTGGTAGGTGTGCTGTATAGAAGAGGCTTTCTCAAGTTATTACATGGGAATTAAATCCGGATATAGCCTATATAAAACTGACACGAGAGGCACATGCACGTGCCAGTAGTTACAGTACACATGCCCTAAAAAATTTGAAGACGATAGAATGAAGCATTCTTGAGTTATAATTGATAACTAGGAGAAAGGAAAACAGTGAGGCATATCTAATAATCCCACCGATTTATTTTAATCAGTAATCCCCTTAGCATATCCTATTAACGTGTAATCCCGCCAACGAATTTTATGAACAAGTAATCCTTCTTACAAGTTACATCAACGGGTAAGAGGTAAACTCGATAAATTCCTCAAATCAGTTCCTAATCAGCCAGGCTGTAGTGCATAAGTTGGACTGAGAGCAGCAACAGCCTGATCGATCAGACCAGCAACCAAGAGCCTAGTTTGAGACCGGGCAGGTGGGGCGGTGACTTTCCTTAGCCATCAGTAATCCTCGTAATCCCCCAAGTGAATCCAATAAACGAGTAATCTCAAGAACGAGCTTTACGAGCGACAAATCCCACCAACGTACTATGTAAAAAAGTAATCCCATCGATTCTCTTAAGTAGTAACCCGAAATAGAGAGAGAAAGAGAGAAAGAGAAAGAGAGCCTTCAGGCCTGATCGCTTTATTCTCTTCTGACATATGTTATTGATTTTCGTGATGGATGGAGCGTAAAGAGGCCTCGTTTAAGCCTTCCTTTACATCTTTACATGTCTCTCTTCTGGTATGACATCCAAGTACTCAGAGTTAGTCCTTGTAATTCTGAAGCTCACTGCACCGCCATGATTGATCGAATACGAACGAAGACGAATTAAAACTGAACGAAAGTCGTAAATTCGCTAATAAATATCATTTTTAACGCCTTAAAAATCGCGAAAAATGAAGAGGAAGTGAGACTCACCGAAGTATTGGAACCACTTCGGTTGGCCGGAACCAATCGCGCGATCCTATTGGTTATTGAACTGTGACGAGTGAAACCAATCAGTGGTGTCAATAGCCAATAGGAAGTGATCGGTTAGATAGTGGGCGGGGACTATGGCGTCCCTGGCCAATAGCCGCCAATGGTGATTGATTTCAGAGGCGCTGATTGGTTGCAGCGCCTCTCTACGGAGCCGCCTGGGTTTCCTTACTGTGTTTTTGTCCATTTAATAAGCGATTCTTTCACCGTAATAAATATTTAATAAAGGAGTTTATTTAGGGTAATCGTATCTGCTGATTATTTCCCAGAAATTTCCATAGTATTTCTAGAGTTGGTGGTTCTGCGTTTCGGAGGAAATATACAAGGGACGTCACGCTGGTGTGTCTTGTGTAAACCCAATTTCCGATAAATCTGTGTGTGCCGTAGAGGTGCGTGTGTGTGTGTGTGTGTCTGCCTCTGTGTGTGTGTGTGTTGCTGCTACCCTGCCCTTCTCCCCCCACCGGGGACATGTGTGTACGTCGTGTAGTGACAGCTTGCGCGCGCGCGCGAGCGCGCAAACGCGCGCGCGCGCGCGCACACACACACACACACACACACACACACACACACACTGGGTTTACAGCTCACCATAACACCACCATATCAATCGCATTATTCAAATAGGTCAGTGCAGAGCCGCCCATGTCTACCGACTCGCTGTTAGAAGCAGAAAACCTCCCAGGCAATCAACTAAGTAGCATAGGCCTATACGAAATCCGCTTAAATTGCCTGACTTTGGTTGTATATTTCAACGCTATGAGAATTATGTTAACAGCTGATATATTCTTCATGCGGTGTTTCTAGTTGATAAGAAAAGTGTGTGTGTGTTGGTATACTTATACCAGCACTCATATATGGGTGTGAAGCATGGGTGGTGAACATTGTAACAAGGAGAAGGCTGGAGGCAGTGAAAGTGTCGAGTCTGAGAGCAATGTGAAGTGTGAATATAATGCAGAGAATTCGTAGTTTGGAAATTAGGAGGAGGTGCAGGATTACCAAAACTATTATCCAGAGGGTTGAAGAGGGGTTGTTGAGGTGGTTCGGATTTGTAGAGAGTATGGAAGAAAATAGAATGACTTCGAGAGTGTATAAATCTGTAGTGGAGGAAAGGCGGGGTAGAGGTCGGGCTAGGAAAGGTTGGAGGGAGGGGGTAAAGGAGGTTTTGTGTGCGAGGGGCTTGGACTTCCAGCAAGCATGCGTGAGCGTATTTGACAGAAGTGAGTGGCGACAAATGTTTTTAATACTTGACGTGCTGTTGGAGTGTAAGCAAAGTAATATTTATGAAGGGATTCAGCGAAACCGGCAGGCCGGACTTGAGTCCTGGAGATGGGAAGTACAGTGTCTGCACTATGAAGAAGGGGTGTTAATGTTGCAGTTTTACAATTATAGAACAGGCATGTCTCTGGCAAGACAGGGATGGAGTAAATGATAAAAAATTTTCTTTTTCGGGCCAACCTGCCTCGGTGGGAATCGGCCGATGTGTTAATAAAAAAATAATATGTCGTGCCGAACAGGTAAAATTGGTGAATTAACAATAACGGATTTAAAATTAAATCCTTTCTAAAAATTTCTCTTATTCGTTTAAAGGTGTGTTTTTTTCATTTATGTTAATGTAAAAATTAATAATTTTGTACCAAAAGAATCTTAGAAAACTTACCTAACCTTATAACAAAAGCAATTTAATTTAGCCTAATCTAACTAAATATATTTTAGATAAGTTTTCAATAATTTAATAAACAAACGCAATGAAACATATATTTTTCGTTAGGTTCAGAATGATTTTTGTGAAATTATTGCTTACACAAATTTTCGCTTGCCTTATTCGGCAAGAAGAGCGTTGCTGTTTAAGTCAAAATCGCAAGTTGTATCTATTCGGCGTGAGTCACACACACACACACACACACACACACACACACACACACACACACACACACACACACACACACACACACACACACACAAGTATATATAATATGCTAGACAAGTCACGGGGGCGGAAATCTTTAACGGAAGTACTTTCGCACTTCTCAGTGCGTCATCAGGAGCTAAACAATGTTGCAAGAGTAGCAACTGAAGAAATGAGGTCAAGTTTTCTCAGAGTATGGTAGCGCTGTGACACCAGCCAGCGTCTCTCAGATAATAACAACATAAATATTAACAATAGCACTCGTTACAGTAGCAGAAGCGGTTATTCTAAACAATATTTCGGAATATGTCGTAATTGTATAATTTAACGATACACTATCAGTACTAAAAACTATTGTTGTTGAAATTTTCCAAGAAGCTGCCGACACCTGTGCATTAGTGACGAAATATAAAGTGACACGTGTATAAAAAATACGTACGAGGTGCGGTGTGAAGCACTGTCTTGAGGCTACGTTTGTAGGTTGTAAATGTTGTTGATAACAATGGCCTCGTGTACAATGAGAAGAGTGAAGTAAGAAGGACGTGTAAGATTAATATTAACCTGACGTGATGCTGAGATATTCTCATTCTCTATGTTACTGATGTAATATGTGAGGTTGCTGGGGCATTCACATACACACGGGTCAAGAGCTATGACTCGACCCGTGCAAACACAAATAGGCGAGTACACACACATAGGACACCACGAGCAGAGCTGGGGATCGAACTAAGATAAATTAGAATGCCAAGCCACAGTTTTAACAACCGAAGTAGCTACAGCAGCGGCCTGGCATTCTGACAAGCCCAGATCGATTCCTGGCACTCCTCGACACTGTCATGTGAGGCTCAGTCTCGTGTCACACACACAACTTACAAGATGACAAACACAGACTGCATGAGCAACCGGGTGTTTTGCTGATTATAGCAAAACAATAAAATAATTTAGCAAATTTTTCTTAATTGTTTAATGTTTCACGTCTTTTAAATAAAAAGTGTGCAATAAAATCTAAGAGGTTGTGTAAAATGGTTTTTAGGAAAAATATTTTAATAGTGATAAGCAGGAAATTGTTCGAAATATCGTAAATTATCATTATTTTCGATTATAAGTGAAATAATCGACATATTTTAACTAAAAAAATGAAGTGTGTCAGAAAACGCCTCCAACAGCTCTGAAAAGTCGAAATATGAAATAACAATCTAGATTTTTATCGGCTTTTCATATTGATTTTAAAAATGTGATTCCTAGAGGTCATACAGAACCAGATAACCGGGAAGTAATTACGCTTGATCCAGGAAAGCGGAGAGTAGCTCTAATAAGTAGCGAACTTACATTTTTGGGGCCCTGAAGCCTGAACTGTTATGGGGGCCCCTTCGCAACCCCCCTTCTCTTACAACAGACCCAAAAATTTTAAGAAATGTGAATTAAAGTCACTTCTGGGGCCCCCTCCGGGTTTAGGGGCCCTGAAGCTTAAGCTTCATTAGTTTCACAGTAGATCCGTCCCTGGTTCTAATTACTTAGATTAACAGCCCCAACATCATCAAATCACATCTCTCGAAGAGTGAAACTGAACGAGAGTGAATGATAGCGACAACTGCATGTAGGTATCACACCCAACATCTCTCTCTCCAAATATTAAAGGAAATACCATATACTTGCGTCGGACAGTGCGCGCTGCAAACATCAACAGCCTCACTGATCAGGTTAAGAGGGAGGTCTGATCTGGAATCGGTTAGCGGGGACGATAATTCCCGATGATTTTGAAGAGGGAGGCTTTTCATTATTTTTTCAAGAACAGGACCTGATCGCCCCTTAATCGGAACGAACCTGATTGCCTTCCATTCCCCCAGTGCTCTATTTTCCATAGGTTTAGCGCTCCACCATGAATGTGAAATATTCTTGTGAATGTCAACTATGAGAATGGCACAGTGAACCCTACACAAGGAATATTTCAGAACCTCATTCACCAGATACGTAAAATTCTTGAATATGAAGCTCCAGTGTGGAACCCACAACCAGCCAAGAATATGACAAAGCTAGAGAAAGTTTTGATGTTTACCATTGACGAAATAATGAAACTCAGTGAAGAGCTCTCCGTCTCTCTTCCCCTCTTTCTCCCCCTCTCACCCTCCCTGGCCACCTTGTTTGCAAGATTTACTATGTGGTTCTTCATAGTCGGTTTACAATCAAACCTCGTCTCCGGGTTCCAGTACTCTCCCATTCCCCCCCCTCTCTCTCTCTGGTCAATTTTATATATACCCTTCCTAATTTCACTTTAAATATAACCTGAGAAAGCCTTTTCTGATCCACTTCCAGCTTCCAGCACTGGTGTATCCTACTTAGGATGTCTGGACTCCTATTGGAAGGTGTAAATGCTCAATATGCCGGTTTTGTTTTCCATTGTTATGGTATGTGTCCTATAATATAGCTAGAACAGTTTCACTCTTATAAGAAGAATGATTCTTTTTAAGTTTCGGTGGTGCAGGTTCAACTTTGCTAATTTACTAGTATATTTAATAACATTATTGGATTCTGTTTCATAAGGGAAAAATGCATCTTGGGATCGGCTTCATATCTGTAGTGCTAGCGTGTTTCTACCAGTGGAAACCGTACAGTGGTTTTCTTTTGTGTTGTGCATGTTTCAATTTACCACCTTTATTGAACAAATTAGTTTCTGTGTAATAAGAGGATAATGCCTCATGAGATCAGCTTCAAACCTTTAACATTGGTGTAAATTAATTAGAGAAAGTTTTGCATTAATCTTCGTCTGTGTACGTAACAAGTTGCAGTATTTTTCTGAAGAAATTAGGATAATTGAAATATTTGTTTTCATGTTTTCTGTCTTAGTAACTGATTCATTCGTATTGTTTTTTTAATTTTCTCAGGTTTTCCTAATGTCATTACAATTTTTATTATATACTAGGAGGCCTGGTCACAGACCGGGCCGCGGGGGCGTTGACCCCCGGAACTCTCTCCAGGTAAACTCCAGGTAATACTACTAGAGTGATGGTGGAAGTGCTTCTTCTTTTCTGGGGCCACCTGCCTCGGTGGGAAACGGACGGTATATTAAAAAAAAACTAAGATTCATACATTATTATATCACGTTCCAGAATATGATTCCTGATGATAGTCATGAATTTGTCACCGAAATATTGATTTACTCTAGAATAAATATGTTATAAAGATATGAGGATGTCTTAGTTTTTCTTAGACTTTCACAGTAAACTGGTGACATCGAAATACGCAAAAGCCACGGTGAAAAAATTGCCAACTTCTAAAATGCTTTCGTGGTTTTTCGCGTTATCAAGGAAATGTTGGAAATCACGAAATTGCTTGACAGTTCACAATTTTTTTCTAGAAATCACCTGTTTACTGTATATATATATATATATATATATATATATATATATATATATATATATATATATATATATATATATATATATATATATATATATATATATATTATTAAAAGAATTAAGAGTAAGACGGAGAATAGGATAGCAGATGAACAGGGAGGCTTTAGGAAAGGTAGGGGGTGTGTGGACCAGGTGTTTACAGTGAAACATATAAGTGAACAGTATTTAGATAAGGCTAAAGAGGTCTTTGTGGCATTTATGGATTTGGAAAAGGCGTATGACAGGGTGGATAGGGGGGCAATGTGGCAGATGTTGCAAGTGTATGGTGTAGGAGGTAGGTTACTGAAAGCAGTGAAGAGTTTTTACGAGGATAGTGAGGCTCAAGTTAGAGTATGTAGGAAAGAGGGAAATTATTTCCCAGTAAAAGTAGGCCTTAGACAAGGATGTGTGATGTCACGGTGGTTGTTTAATATATTTATAGATGGGGTTGTAAGAGAAGTAAATGCGAGGGTCTTGGCAAGAGGCGTGGAGTTAAAAGATAAAGAATCACACAAAGTGGGAGTTGTCACAGTTGCTCTTTGCTGATGACACTGTGCTCTTGGGAGATTCTGAAGAGAAGTTGCATAGATTGGTGGATGAATTTGGTAGGGTGTGCAAAAGAAGAAAATTAAAGGTGAATACAGGAAAGAGTAAGGTTATGAGGATAACAAAAAGATTAGGTGATGAAAGATTGAATATCAGATTGGAGGGAGAGAGTATGGAGGAGGTGAATGTATTCAGATATTTGGGAGTGGACGTGTCAGCGGATGGGTCTATGAAAGATGAGGTGAATCATAGAATTGATGAGGGGAAAAGAGTGAGTGGTGCACTTAGGAGTCTGTGGAGACAAAGAACTTTGTCCTTGGAGGCAAAGAGGGGAATGTATGAGAGTATAGTTTTACCAACGCTCTTATATGGGTGTGAAGCATGGGTGATGAATGTTGCAGCGAGGAGAAGGCTGGAGGCAGTGGAGATGTCATGTTTGAGGGCAATGTGTGGTGTGAATATAATGCAGAGAATTCGTAGTTTGGAAGTTAGGAGGAGGTGCGGGATTACCAAAACTGTTGTCCAGAGGGCTGAGGAAGGGTTGTTGAGGTGGTTCGGACATGTAGAGAGAATGGAGCGAAACAGAATGACTTCAAGAGTGTATCAGTCTGTAGTGGAAGAAAGGCGGGGTAGGGGTCGGCCTAGGAAAGGTTGGAGAGAGGTGGTAAAGGAGGTTTTGTGTGCGAGGGGCTTGGACTTCCAGCAGGCATGCGTGAGCGTGTTTGATAGTGAATGGAGACAAATGGTTTTTAATACTTGACGTGCTGTTGGAGTGTGAGCAAAGTAACATTTATGAAGGGGTTCAGGGAAACCGGCAGGCCGGACTTGAGTCCTGGAGATGGGAAGTAAAGTGCCTGCACTCTGAAGGAGGGGTGTTAATGTTGCAGTTTAAAAACTGTAGTGTAAAGCACCCTTCTGGCAAGACAGTGATGGAGTGAATGATGGTGAAAGTTTTTCTTTTTCGGGCCACCCTGCCTTGGTGGGAATCGGCCAGTGTGATAATAAATAATAAAAATAATATATATATCGTGCCGAATAGGTGAAGCTGGTCAATTAGCAAGAATTCATTTAAAATTAAGTCCTCTCTAAAATTTTCTCTTATACGTTTATAGATATATTTTTTCATTTATGTTAATGTAAAAATTAATAATTTTGTACCAAAAGAACATTGGAAAACTTTCCTAAACTTATTATAACAAGCGCAATTTAATTTAGCTTAATCCAACTAAATATATTTTAGACAAGTTTACAATCATTTAATAATAAACACAGTGAAATATTTTTTTTTCGTTTGGTTCAGAGTGAGTTTTCCGAAATTATCGCATACACAAATTTTTATTTGCATTCGGCAAGAAGAGCGTTGCTATTTAAGCCAAACTCGCAAGTTTTAGCAATTCGGCTTGACACACACACACACACACACACACACACACACACACACACACACACACACACACACACACACACACACACACACACACACACACACACATATATATATATATATATATATATATATATATGCGCAAAACAACCACTCTGAAAGAATAGAGAAATTCCAAGCGCTTTCGTGACTACTCACATTATCAAGGAACTATAGTTCCTTGATAATGTGAGTAGTCACGAAAGCGGTTGGAATTTCTCTATTCTTTCAGAGTGGTTGTTTTGCATATTCTGAAATTGCCTGTTTACTGTGATCTTATTGAATATATATATATATATATATATATATATATATATATATATATATATATATATATATATATATATATATATATTATATTATATGCAGAACAAGCCACGGGGGGGGGGTGGAAATCTTTAGATAAAGTACTTTCACACTTCTCAGTGCATCTTCAGGAGCTGTGCAATGTTGCAAGGGAGCAACCAAAGCAGGGAGAGAGGTCTCAGAGTAGCGTAGGTGTCACCGACCACGGTTACCCTTAGACTGGGTTAGTGGTCGGTGCCAACCCCACCCTACCATCGTTCCCCACAATCCATATTGGGTAGGAGGGGTTCTGAGATATCAAGTAGGAAATTATACCCTATATGGGTAGTGGGGGAACGATGGTAGAGTGGGATTGGCACCGACCACTAACCCAGTGTAAGGGTAACCGTGGCCGGTGACACCTACGCTACTCTGAGACCTCTCTCCCTGCCTCGGTTGCTCCCTTGCAACATTGCACAGCTCTGATGACGTCCTGAGAAGTGTGAAAGTACTTGAGATAAAGATTCCCCCCCTCCGTGGCTTGGCCTGTATAGTTAAGATCGCCCGTCTGCGATTGTTTGTAGATATATATATATATATATATATATATATATATATATATATATATATATATATATATATATATATATATATATATATATATATATATATATATATATAATTGCTAGTCACGGCATTATGCCGGGTGATTGTCACGGCATTATGCCGGGTGATTGTCCCGGCATAATGCCGTATCGAAAATCGTCAGTGCATTATGCCGGGTAGCAGCCGTTAGCATAACGTCACGGCCTGCCGCCACACTCCACAGTAACTCCTCAGTGCTCACGTAGATGCCGTGGTGAGAGGAAGTGTTGCACTTTTGTCTCTCATCCACCCCATCTTTTGTTCGGCGTTCCCTTTGGTTTTGGGGCTATACATGTTTGATTATGGGTAAAAGGAAGTCTTTAATACCTGAAACTATAGCTCAAATCATAGGGCTTCACAAAGTTGGGCACCAGATGAAAGAAATAGAGGAGAATGTTGGTGTGTGTGAGCGTTCAGTGAGGAACTGGGTGCAGCATTTCCAGGCTGGTGGCGGTGTCAAGTTACTGTCTGCCAAACCTCGGCCTGGCCCCTCAAAGAAGACATCTGCTCGTACCTTAACTATGTTAGAGAAGCAGTTAGAGAGTACACCTAAGATAACTGCTAGAGAATTGAAAGAAAAGCATCCACATCTTCTGTGAGAGGTGTCTGTTAACAGACGTGTCAGAACTGGGCTACAGTAGTCACTGCCAGGTTAAGAAACCGATCCTCTCCAAGCCACAGAAGAAACGTAGGCTGGATTATGCAAAGAAATATCTTCACTGGAATCATCAACAGTGATCTGAAGTACATTGGAGTGATGAAGCAACCTTCTCCGTCACCTGTAACCGTGGGGGGCATGTGTACCGGCCCAGAGGTAGTGACCCGCTAGACCCACGCTACACCTGTGAGACCAAACGCCCAGACTCGCTCATGGTTTGGGGGTGTCTCAGTGCTCAGTGTGTTGATGAACTCATTGTGCTTCCCAAAAACCAGTATAATTACCTGGAGTTTTTGTGTGACAATTTACCTGAGGCGTTTAAGTATGGGGCTATGGTTTTTATGAAGGACGGTGCAATGTGTCATACCGCCAAATCTGTAGTTCAGTGGTTTGAAGACTGTAAAACAGTCAAGGATATCAGTTCCAGCCCGCGGCTGGAGGCTGCTTTACATGAGGCATGGAATTATATACCTCCCCAAACCTTCAAGAATTTTGTGAGTCTTCCTACATGGGTGAGGGACGTGATTAAGCGTAAAGGATGCAGTGTCAAGTATTAAAACCTCAGTAAGTTTGCAAATATAATCTTTCATGGTATGTGTTTGTGTTTTGGTACGTGTGCGGGGGAGAGGCGGCATAATGCCGTGACTAAAACTATATCTTTCTTTAAACACACCAGCCGTATCCCACCGAGGCGGGGTGGCCCAAAAGGAAAAACGAAAGTTTCTCCTTTTACATTTATTAATATATACAGGAGAAGAGGTTACTAGCCCCTTGCTCACGGCATTTTAGTCGCCTCCTACAACACGCATGGCTTACGGAGGAAGAATTCTGTTCCACTTCCCCATGGAAATAAGACGAAATAAAGAAGAACAAGAACTAGTAAGAAAACAGAAGAAAACACAGAGGGGTGTGTGTATATACGTTTGTACATGTATGTGTAGTGTGACCTAAGTGTAAGTAGAAGTTGCAAGACATACCTAAAACCTTGCATGTTTATGAGACAGAAAAATGGACACCAGCAATCCTACCATCATGTAAAACAATTACAGGCTTTCGTTTAACACTCACTTGGCAGGGCGGTAGTACCTCCCTGGGCGGTTGCTGTCTACCAACCTACTACCTAGGAGATATATATATATATATATATATATATCCTAGGTAGTAGGTTGGTAGACAGCAACCGCCCAGGGAGGTACTACCGTCCTGCCAAGTGAGTGTAAAACGAAAGCCTGTAATTGTTTTACATGATGGTAGGATTGCTGGTGTCCTTTTTTCTGTCTCATGAACATGCAAGTTTTCAGGTACGTCTTGCTACTTCTACTTACACTTAGGTCCCACTACACATACATGTACATGCACATATATACACACCCCTCTGGGTTTTCTTCTATTTTCTTTCTAGTTCTTATTCTTGTTTATTTCCTCTTATCTCCATGGGGAAGTGGAACAGAATTCTTCCTCCGTAAGCCATGCGTGTTGTAAGAGGCGACTAAAATGCCGGGAGCAAGGGGCTAGTAACCTCTTCTCCTGTATATATTACTAAATGTAAAAGGAGAAACTTTCGTTTTTTCCTTTTGGGCCACCCCGCCTCGGTGGGATACGGCCGGTGTGTTGAAAGAAATATATATATATATATATATATATATATATATATATAATGAAACCACGAAACAAGTGGTTTTGAATCGCTTACCAAACTGCGGCAGGCCAGGATTCGATCCCACGACGCGTTGTCCCGCACAATATACATGTCACCTTATCCACTCAGCCATCGATCCTACAAACAACATGAGCCTAGCGAACTTGGCTTGTTTCATGTTGCGAGGACACTCGTGGCAGTGGTATGCTCAAGGATTAATTTCAGCCTCCGGAAACAATCCTAGTTCGCTAGGCTCACGTTATTTGTAGGATCGATGGCTGAGTGGATAAGGTGACAGGTACATTGTGTGGTCTCTTGAGGTGGGACAATGTGTAGTGGGGTCGAATTCTGGCCATCCGCAGTTTGGTAAATTATATATATATATATATATATATATATATATATATATATATATATATATATATATATATATATATATATATATATATATATATATATATATATATATAACTTGAATATCATAACATGGAAAAAACTGATTTACATTTAAAGCCTCAATTAGAGAGAGCATAATCTGAAGGATAATTACAAATAACTCCTAAGTAATTTTAAATGACATAGGATACAAAATTGCTCTTGGTGATCTTCAATTACCATCCAGTAAGTTGAAATGCCAATCACATCACATTTATCAACGATTATACTCCAAAATTAATGACATTTAATGAGTTTACATGCGTATAATTTGATCCATTCCCATTTCCTCTCTGCTGGAACGCAAGGAGAGGGGAGGGGAGGGGAAGTAGGGGGTGTGGGAGAGGACTGGGTGGAAGAGAGGGGAGTGGTAAGGTTGGAAGGGTGGAGGAGGGGTTAGGAGGGAGGGGGTGATGATATAGGGTTGATTAAGAGAGAGATGTGGAGTAAAGAGTGAGTGGGGTGGGGGAAGAGGGGAAACAGACTGGTGGTGAGAGAAGTGGGGCAAAGAAAGGAGAGGGATGGAAAAAAACAATAACAGATAGGAAGGAGAAAGAAAAGGTGGAGAATAGAGCATAGGAAAGAAGAACATAAAGAAGGAACACAGGCCTACTGGCCTATGCGAGGCAGCTCCATTTCCATCGGCTTAAGCCAATGCCTTGACCTAGTGAAGTCAGACACGTCACTTAAGGAAGGAGCACGGCATCCGACCTAGTAGCACAAGCTAGTCAGGTCCAACTCACACCCTCCCACACCCACTCATGTATTTATCTAACTTATTTTTAAGACTACACAACGTCTTAGCTTCTATGACGGTACTCGGGAGTTTGTTCCACTCATCCACAACTCTATTACCAAACCAGTGCTTTCATATATCCTTCCTGAATCTGAATTTTTGCCAATTTAAAACTATTGCTGCGAGTCCTGTCTATGTTAGATATTTTTAGCACGTTATTTACATCCCCTTTATTAATTCCTGTTTTCCATTTATACACCTCAATCATATCTCCCCCTCAATTCTACGCCTTTCTAGAGAGTGCAGATTCAGGGCCCTCAGTCTATCCTCATAGGGAAGATTTCTGATACATTGGATCAACTTTGTCATCCTCCTCTGTACGTTTTCCAGTGCATTTATATTCATTCTGTAATACGGTGACTAAAACTGTGCAGCATAATCTAAATGAGGCTTAATCAAAGATATAAAGATTTGAAGAACCTGAGGATTTCTATTATTTATACTTCTTGCTATGAAGCCAAGGATTCTGTTAGCTTTATTGCGAACACTAATGCACTGTTGTCTTGGTTTTAGATTACTGCTGTCCAGAACTCCTAAATCCTTTTTGCAATCCGTAATATTAAGATCTACATTATTTAGTTTGTATGTGACATGGTTATTTTCCTGTCCAACATTTAGAACTTTGCATTTGTCTATATTAAACTGCATCTGCCACTTCTCCGACCACTGCATCAGTCTTTTCAAATCATCCTGGAGTGCTCTAATGTCATCATTAGAATGAAATGGACGGCCTATTTTGGTGTCATCAGCAAATTTGCTTATGTCGCTATTTATTCCCTCATCTGTCGTTTATGTAGATTGTGAACAACAACGGGCCCAACACTGACCCCTATGGAACACCGCTTATGACGTGCCCCCATTCTGATTTCTCCCCATTTATGCAAACTCTCTGCTGCCTATTCGTCAACCATGCCTCAACCCAGGAAAAAAAATTCTCCTCCTATTCCGTGTGCCTTAAGTTTCCTCAATAGCCTCTAATGTGGAACTCTGTCGAAAACCTTACTGAAGTTCATATACACAATATCACATTCAATACCATGATCTACCTCCTCAAATACGGAGAGTGGCGTAAAGGGACATGGATAAGAAGCTTTAGCTAGGCAAAGGAAGTTTGAAGAAAGGAAAGAGAAGAGAGAAGTAACATGCAACGTTCAAGGAGAGAAAGGTGGAGAATAAAATATAAAGTACAATGAAGAATAAGGTGAAAAAATGAGGCGGAAGGAAGAATAAGGTGGAAAAATAAAGATTAAGATAAATGGAAAATTAGCCTCAGCCATCCTCATTTTCTATCATACTTAACCATGGAAGGCAAATAGGATAATAACTTTATAGGCAGAAAAAAAATATGATAACGAAAAACAAGCGAAATCAACAATAGGGAGAATGAGAGAATAACAGAAAGGCGGAAAGGGATAGGGAATAAATAACAGAGGAAGAGTAGAAACTAATAAATATTAAAGGAACAGGATCAGGGAACAAATAGCGAAAGAACAGTTAGAGAGAACAAGTACCAGAATAGGAGAAAGGAACAGATGCCAGAGGAAGGGGAAAAAGAGAACAGGTACCAAAGGAAGGGAAAAAGAGAACAGGAAGTACAACTTCCTGGTTATACTTCAAGCAACGTTAGAAAATGTGGCAACTCTGCAGTATTGACCACAACAAACGTACCAACCAGAAATGCGGACTAGAAGACGTTTCGGCCATTCCATCAAACCTGTACCTGATAAAGGTCCATGACTGAAACTTTCTTCACAGATTAAGAAGAATGTAAGACCTAATACCCTTTCTGCAACAATTAACAGCTAACCCACAATCTGGAAGGGAAACGTGGACTGTGTTTCGGTCCGTGGATGATGATGTGTTGGGTGCATCAGTCTGATCCGAAGAAACAATTATCATCTTTGTACTACGTGTAGTATTATTTCTGCATTCCAAAAGTCAGTTTTTTAACCTTAATTGTAAGTTTATATTTTGTTTATCTAAGCTTACGTTAGATTAGGTTAGGTTAAGTTAGGTTAAACTGAAATATGTCTAGGTTGCATAAACCTGTCATAACCAACACAACACGACGAAATTTCAATTTTGGGCGAAACGTTTCGTAAAGTCTTGCTCTGCATCACGTGTGGTTTCATACTCTCACCAGGACGAGAGGAGAGGTGCCAGCACCACGTCAACTACCGCCTTTTGCTGGACTTCTCCAAAAATTCATCACGAAAGCGTTTTGGTGAAATTTCTTGGTATACATAATGTAATATTCGTGCAGACGAAGCCGCCAGACTTGACGTTCAAAACAAACTGCCACGTGATCTGTGAGTAAATATACAAAACTTACACAACAGAGAGAGAGAGAGAGAGAGAGAGAGAGAGAGAGAGAGAGAGAGAGAGAGAGAGAGAGAGAGAGACAATCAGAATCCAGGGAGTAGGAATGTAGAAACAGAGACAAGAGGAAGCATTGAGAAAAATTATACATAGACAGGGGTGCAACAAATAAGTGAAAAACAAATTGTAAGGTAAGGAAATGGAGAGAGGAAAAAGATTGAAAAAGATTTGGGAGAGAGAGAAGTAAAAGATGAGAACCCGAAGGAAGGATAGAAGCAAGTTGGAAAATACCAACCAAGCAGTGTAGAGGAAAATTAGATATATGACAAATTTACCTATACTAGAACTAAACTGAAGGGGCGCTATCCTGACGGTAAGATGCAGCCGTCATTAAATACCGAAGCCGTTCAGATAAGTTAAATATATATATTTTGAGCGTGGTGATTAAACGGAAATCAAAATTACACACAAGTTTACACAATTGGAAAATCTACATTGGTCATGGACCGAGCTGTGGGAGCGCTGACCCCCGAAACCCCCGCCAGGTATACTCACTTGAATTTCACTCTCCACCTTCGTAGAAGTAGAAAGCACTTTCTTGAACGTTTGAAACTACGTCACTGAGGATTTCGGAAGTTATCCCAGCCAATCCAAGAATGCTGGGAATGGGTTCAGTAGCTTTGGTCATAGGGCACCTGCACATGCCACTTGTTCGTAGAATCTGGTCCTCGTTACCGTACACGAACGTTCAAAATTTGAGTCCGATGAGTTAGGAGATTCTCGAGTTTTGAGCGAAATAAAAAAGATGGAAGACAAATAAAATTCACGCAACAACTAAAAGTTCCCTCTTCAGGGATACCTAAAGAATGGATGGGAAGAGAGAGAGAAATTTTTCCGACATAATACAATATATCTAAATTTGCACATACATTAATATACAGTATATCAATAAACAATTTGTTTTTTTTTTACTATGAATACATACACTAGCCTACAACAACTTGTATAAGATATCAAACAATGTTTTTTCAACTGAACTAAGCAACGCCCACTAAACTTTGGCTGATTCCGGTTAAGTTGGGCAGCGCTAAGCTGCATTACACTGCATTAATTTCCCTAAAGGAAAGAAAAACATCTAAACCTTGTTAGCTCGTATAGTTGTTTACTAAGAACGTCAGGCGGCATACATGCGCATACATTGGTATATATACATTCGTACATAGCTGAATATATATATTAACAAACATACACACACCCACACACACAGGCGGGGCCAGGAGCAATGAATTGAACCGTGCAACCACAAGTTGGTGAGTACACACACACACACACACACACACACACACACAAGGGTAACAGGAGTAATGAAAAAGCCAGGATGAGCCCATGGTTTACCCAAAGGTGCAGGGAGGCAAAAACCAAGTGTGCTAGGGAATGGAAGAAATATAGAAGGCAAAGGACCCAGGAGAATAAGGAGAACAGTCGTAGAGCCAGAAATGAATATGCACAGATAAGAAGGGAGGCCCAAAGACAATATGAAAATGACATAGCAGCGAAAGCCAAATCTGACCCGAAACTGTTGTACAGCCACATCAGGAGGAAAACAACAGTCAAGGACCAGGTAATCAGGCTAAGGAAGGAAGGAGGAGAGACAACAGGAAATGACCGGGAAGTATGTGAAGAACTCAACAAGAGATTCAAAGAAGTGTTCACAGAGGAGACAGAAGGGACTCCAGAAAGACGGAGAGGTGGGGCACACCACCAAGTGCTGGACACAGTGCACACAACCGAGGAAGAAGTGAAGAGGCTTCTGAGTGAGCTAGATACCTCAAAGGCAATGGGGCCAGATAACATCTCCCCATGGGTATTGAGAGAGGGAGCAGAGGCGCTATGTGTACCCCTAACAACAATATTCAATACATCTATCGAAACAGGGAGATTGCCTGAGGCATGGAAGACAGCAAATGTAGTCCCAATCTTTAAAAAAGGAGACAGACATGAAGCATTAAACTACAGACCAGTGTCACTGACATGTATAGTATGCAAAATCATGGAGAAGATTATCAGGAGAAGAGTGGTGGAACACCTAGAAAGGAATGATCTCATCAACAGCAGCCAGCATGGTTTCAGGGACGGGAAATCCTGTGTCACAAACCTACTGGAGTTCTATGACATGGTGACAGCAGTAAGACAAGAGAGAGAGGGGTGGGTGGATTGCATTTTCTTGGACTGCAAGAAGGCGTTTGACACAGTTCCACACAAGAGATTGGTGCAAAAACTGGAGGACCAAGCAGGGATAACAGGGAAGGCACTACAATGGATCAGGGAATACTTGTCAGGAAGACAGCAGCGAGTCATGGTACGTGGCGAGGTGTCAGAGTGGGCACCTGTGACCAGCGGGGTCCCGCAGGGGTCAGTCCTAGGACCAGTGCTGTTTCTGGTATTTGTGAACGACATGACGGAAGGAATAGACTCTGAGGTGTCCCTGTTTGCAGATGACGTGAAGTTGATGAGAAGAATACACTCGATCGAAGACCAGGCAGAACTACAAAGGGATCTGGACAGGCTGCAGAACTGGTCCAGCAATTGGCTCCTGGAGTTCAATCCCACCATGTGCAAAGTCATGAAGATTGGGGAAGGGCAAAGAAGGCCGCAAACGGAGTACAGTCTAGGGGGTCAGAGACTACAAACCTCACTCAAGGAAAAAGATCTTGGGGTGAGTATAACACCAGGCACATCTCCTGAAGCGCACATCAACCAAATAACTGCTGCAGCATATGGGCGCCTAGCAAACCTCAGAACAGCATTCCGACATCTTAATAAGGAATCGTTCAGGACCCTGTACACCGTATACGTTAGGCCCATATTGGAGTATGCGGCACCAGTTTGGAACCCACACCTAGCCAAGCACGTAAAGAAACTAGAGAAAGTGCAAAGGTTTGCAACAAGACTAGTCCCAGAGCTAAGAGGTATGTCCTACGAGGAGAGGTTAAGGGAAATCAACCTGACGACACTGGAGGACAGGAGAGATAGGGGGGACATGATAACGACATACAAAATACTGAGAGGAATTGACAAGGTGGACAAAAACAGGATGTTCCAGAGATTGGACACAGTAACAAGGGGACACAGTTGGAAGCTAAAGACACAGATGAATCACAGGGATGTTAGGAAGTATTTCTTCAGCCACAGAGTAGTCAGTAAGTGGAATAGTTTGGGAAGCGATGTAGTGGAGGCAGGATCCATACATAGCTTTAAGCAGAGGTACGATAAAGCTCACGGCTCAGGGAGAGTGACCTAGTAGCGATCAGTGAAGAGGCGGGGCCAGGAGCTCGGACTCGACCCCCGCAACCTCAACTAGGTGAGTACAACTAGGTGAGTACACACACTATGAATCGACCCCTGCAACCATAATTAGGTGAGTACAATTAGGTGAGTAAACACACACACACACACACCTGTCTATACACCCTTAATGCATACAAAAGCAGAGATTAAAGGAATGGGGTGTAAACTGGCCGACATTAAAGGTAGGGAGGGTGCAAGCAGATATTATGGGAGGGGGCGTAAATTAACAGTCAAGGTAGGGAGGGTGTAAGTTGACAATAAAGGAAGGGAGAGGGTAAGCTGGCCTAGTAGAGAGGGAAAGGGGTGGTAGGTAAGTAGGGAGTAAAAGGAGGGAGGGTCCCTCTAGTAAGGGAAGGGAGTTGTGGTAGGAAAGGAGGGACGACCCAGCAGAGACAAATTGACTATCAAACAAACAGAGAATATTCACAATGATCACCCCTCCCCTCCCCACCCCTCTACGACAAACTGAGAAGAGCCTCTTTGATCCACCATCACTCAGTCTTGTCGAAGATTATCAGCTCTTTCTGAGGAGACCAACTAATGATTGTGATTACGGGGCTGTGTCTGAGGAACCAGCAGACCGCACTTGTGCCTTAATTGACGTACCAGTCACTTCAAAGACCCCCCTCCACACACACACACACACACACACACACACACACACACACACACACACACACACACACACACACACACACACACACACACACACACACACACACACACACACAAAAAAAAAAAAAAACAGACGAACACAGGCGCTCTCTCTCTCTCTCTCTCTCTCTCTCTCTCTCTCTCTCTCTCTCTCTCTCTCTCTCTGCTCTCCCCTTCAAGGATGGAGAGGACTCTTGATGTTGGCTAAGTGTTCTTGATCCAAGAGATTGGAGCTACTTTATATTCAGTGGTGAATGAGTTATAGGTATCCAATCATAAAGACAATAGTAGTGCAATATATATAAATGTATGTCGTGCCGAATAGGTAAAACTGGTCAATTAGCAAGAAATCATATAAAATTAAGTCCTTTCTAAAATTTTCTCTTATGAGTTTAGAGATATATTTTTTCATTTATATTAATGCAAAAATTAATACTTTTGTACCAAAAGTAACTTAGAAAATTTACCTAACCTTATTATAACAAGCTCAATTTCATTTAGCCTAATCCAGCTAAATATATTTTAAATAAGCTTACAATAATTTAATAAGAAACAATATTTTTTTCTTTAGGTTCATAATGATTTTTTTCGAAATTATTGCATGCACAAAATTTCGCTTGCCTTATTCGGCAAGAAGAGCGTTGCTATTTAACCCAAAATCAGAAGTTTTACATATTCCTACCCTATATATATATATATATATATATATATATATATATATATATATATATATTGTAGCAATTCTCATCTGTTTTGCATGAGTGACTAGAGTCATTCAGAACTCACCACGTGAAAGTGGCTGCTCCTGGAGTTCCGTAATTAACAGGAAACACCAAAACATCATCTAAATTTTCTTCAGACCGATGTTTAATAATAAATTGCTCCAGCCAAGGTAATATCATTCTTCTTCAAAACATATCTGAGAATCTACAGTAATATTATTTCAGTATCGTGTTTATTAATGCGTTACTGTCTGTGTATATCATCAGAAACAAGTATGTTGCAGTTCACTCTTTGGTTCTTTACAGCAAGAAATGAGGATTGATAGTCAGAGATAATTAAGCTGTCTGTGGTTGTAGCTTCCGTAAGCTGGAGAACGATGACTATTGTCATTTTGTTATTAGTTCTAACATTTCTCTCTATTATATTATCATGGGTCTGGCTTACAATGAGAGCACTCAGTGGCCTCCCACTGCTCCAGTTGACAGAACAATCAGTAAACAATATACGTATATATAGTATGTTCAGTTGTAAACCCGTAGATCATATAAGTTAATAACACTGAATGTTGCCGCGTGTTGAAAAGGTTGATTACATTCTTGTGGAGTTGGGGAGGTATAGTGAGGCCACAGAATAAATTATTTGCCCGGGGGTATTGCATAAAATTGTACTTCATTGTATTGTATTACACTATATTGTATTACATATTATATTGCCTTCAACACAGGAGTGTAGGAGGCTCGATCCTCCGTCCGCTGATCGGTGGCTAGTCTGTCCAGCAGTGCTACTGGTGGTCGCCCGTTGTACTAAGAAGTAATGAGAGTACGAACTTATACTATGCAGCTAGGCACACTGCTCATAGCACAGTGATCATACATTACTAATCCCAACGTTGAATTCTGTAACAAGTTATTATTGGCAACGATAGTGAACTATCACAACCGACAGTAGTTAATCATCTTTACAGACTTCTCGTTGTGCTCTCGGTGGCTATGTGGTCGTTTATCTGTTTGCCAGCGCGGATTGTTCAGTCGTATATTTTGTATCGATTTTCCTGGGATATTCACTTGAAAAGTGATGCCCAGACGCTTGTGAGCACAGGCAAGAGTATAGCCATTTAACTAGGTTTAAGCCTTTTCAACTCCCTCCCTTTAAATATAAGGGAAATTACCATCAGACCCTCCGTCTTCAGGATGAACTTGACGGGCTCCTCCAGGTAGATTCAGGTTAGCCGGGCTGTGCAAGTCACACCAATAGTTTGACTGATCAGGCCATCAACCAGGAGGCTTGGTCCGGTTAGGTTAGGTAAAGTTCGTCAGGAAACAGGACAAATGTTTCCTGACGTGGGTCGTAGTCATATGATGAGCCACAGCTGGAGCTTTCACTCATCTGACCGAGACCTTCCGCTGGCTTACCGTGTCCCCCCCTCCTTTAAAAATTAAAGTTACAATTATAACCATTTTCCTATTTTTTTCCTGGTCCGGGAATAGACCACAGGGGCGACAATCCCCGGACCCATCAACAGGTAAGCCCTACACTCTTTAATACGCAAATCAATGCTATATTATATAAAAATCACCACCAGATAATCCCAGAACATAATAATTAGTTATGATGAAAACATTCTTGAACGCATCTAAGCTTGTCGGGAAATATAAACCAATCACATATTAACAAATTAATATCCGTAACAGTGAGCTACCAGAATTAAAGGTTAACGGTAGATCTGTTGAGTGTCTTGTATATAAATATATTTGTATAATTGTCTTGGCTGAATTAAAGGTCTCAGAACAGTTACAGGATACAATCCTAATTGTAGTGTAAACGTCAGCACTGCCAGATGATGCGTGCACCTTACGTGCACCATTTTTAATCCTGCAAAACAGGAAAACTGTTGATTTATTTGAAAAAATACAAAACGAAGCCTTAATGTGAGCACTGCAGTATGTGTGTGTGTGTGTGTGTGTGTGTGTGTGTGTGTGTGTGTGTGTGTGTGTGTGTGTGTGTGTGTGTGTGTGTGTGTGTGTGTGTGTGTGTGTGTGTGTGTGTGTGTGTGAGAGAGAGAGAGTCGACAAATGGCAGAAAAGAGCCAAGAATAGTAAAACGAGACCTTTTATTGTTACTGCGTTTCGCCTAGACGAGGCTTAATCAATCACATTGTAGGTCTTTCCCACACCACGAGATGGACATGGGAAATGCGGTGTTGCATGCAACCATTGTTGGTATTGTTAATTCTGCATGTATGCTCATGTTATCGCACGCTTGAGGGAAATTTTTGGCTGTCTGTCCAGTGTAACCCTTACTACATACCCAACAAGGGACACTGTAAATCACTGTATCTTTGGTGCTGTGTTGGTGTGTGAAGGATCTTCTGATAACTCTGTTTTGGTGATAATCACAGATACAATGTTGGTTTTATGTAGATGGGAGAGACTATGTTGGCTGTGGTTACCATGGATACGACGAGTCTAAATTTAGTATACCCTTGGGTATAGCAGTATTGTGGCTTATAATGGCGTTTCTTTTGCATTAAAAGATTGTGAATAGGGAATCTGATACTGATTAAGCTTTTCTCTCCATAATGTTGCACAGCTTACAGTAGATCATCACCTCTGATTAAATGCCCGAGGAAAAAATCCACTTATCACCTTTTTTTTTTTTAGATCATGATGTGACTAAAAGTGCTTGAAATTATCCTTATTAGTGGGTTTCCTATAAACAGTTTGACTTTATCTCAGTGTTTGGAGAGTACAACGTCCAGGAAAGCTAGTGCTATTAATTTCTTAATCCAGGGTGAACTGTTTTGAAGGTTCAAGTTCAGTTGGTGTGTCACGAGCTGCAGGTTAGAGCGACTATTACCTCCACTTGAATGTCGTCGACATAACTCAACTATGTTTTATGTCGTGCTGTTGAACAACGTAACACGATAATTCCCATTAATATGCCTATATCTATCTTTCCGTCTTTGCCATTAAATCAGGGCAGGAACAGAAACAATCAGCGAGAAAATTAATATATATATATATATATATATATATATATATATATATATATATATATATATAAACAGCAAACTGCTGTTTTAGAGAGAGAGAGAGAGAGAGAGAGAGGGAGAGAGAGAGACAGAGAGAGGGTGGGGAGAATGAATTAGGATTCAGACCGAGGTCTGGGAAACTCGTAAAATCACTACACGGCTGTAAAGTCCTTTAAGCCTATCTTCACGAATCATTTGCGGTCACCCAGCCAATCATTACACCTGACTCAAAGAACTTACCACCAACACCGAAATATTTGTGAATGTTTCAACGCCAGCCCTCCACTTCTCCAATCTTCTCTGTTCACCTCTCCCTCCTCTCCCCCCTTCTCTCTCTCTCTTAACTTCTCTTTCCCTCTTCTCCTTTCATTTCTCATTCCCTCCTCTCCCTTCATTTCTCATTCCCTCCTCTCCCTTCATTTCTCATTCCCTCCTCTCCTTTCATTTCTCCTTCTCTCCTCTCCCTTCAACCCTCCTCATCCCCTCTCCCTTCACCTCTCCTAGTTTCCTACTCAACGTACACCTATTTCCTCCTCCACTTTATCACTGACCTTCCTCTCTCTCTCCTACCATCTCCTAAAGTGTGTGTTTGTAAGCACATATCATTCATTCAACTCAAATATTTTCTTTCGCTAGGCCTATTGATCAAAATTTATCCGTTGCACCTGCCAAAGATCTGACAAACGATTACTTACTAAATGAGACACTGACAGTCTTAAGACACAGTCACAACCTTGTAGATACTCAAATCAGGAAACGAGTGCGGTTGGAACTCGTGGCAATTGAATTTTAGGACTCTCCGTGGGTTCAAATTTCACCCGTTCCGTGATTTCTTTGCAATCGTGTTATTACGACTACATTAATCGTGTTGATACTGCTCCTCTTGTCAACACTCACAACCCTTGAGAGACAGTCACTGAGGTGAAAAAAAAAAATCATATCGTTCGAAAACGTACTCACAGCCTTTAAAATGTACCCATACTTGCAGAACATAACACAACCTTTAAGAAATACAACCTTCAAGGCATACTCACAGCGTTCAAAACATTCTCACAACCCTCAAAGCATACAGCCTTCAAAACACAGCCTTCAAAACACAGCCTTCAAAACACTCACAACCCTCAAAACAAACTATTCACTCGGTGCTGTACATCTTAATGTGTTGAAGTCATTAAGGTCTCAAGCTTTTGTGACCTTAAATATTCAAACTTTTAATACTTCGTCAGGTTGTTACCCATAACTTTGAGTAATGAACACTGTCAACTAGCCAGATATCGCTGAGTTCTGATAGTATCTTCGAATGTTTTGCCTTCGATAATGAGACTCTAATTCATTGTCAAATGTTTGAGCTCACTCTCAGAAGTTCGTATTCACTGTCATATGTTCGTATTCACTATCAAATGTTTGAATTCACTGTCAGATATTCTAACTTTCAAAAGCTCGACTTACTCTTGCTTGTCTCCTCACTTCCGTGTCTTTTAATCGGTTTCTTTCTTTCCGTCTTCCCACTTCTTTCCTCGCGGTTTGTTTTATCTGCTCTAAGTGTTTCCTAGTACTTTCCTTTATTCAAAAAATATTATCTTCACTATGTCATAGTCACTCCTGTATATATTTAAGTATTTTTTTGGTGGGTCATCCTGCCTGGGTTGGGTTATCCTGCCTGGGTTGGGTTATCCTGCCTGGGTTGAGTCAGCATGCTTGGGTTGGGTTGGGTCATCCTGCCTGGGTTAGGTCATCCTGCCTGGGTTGGGTCATCCTGGGTTGGATCATCCTCTGTGTTGGGTCATCCTGCCTGGATTAGGTCATCCTGCCTGGGTTGGGTCATCCTGCCTGTGTTGGGTTATCCTTCCTGGGTTGGGTCATCCTACCTTGGGTCATCCTACCTTGGTTGGGTCATCCTATGGGTTGGGTTATCCTGCCTGAGTTGGGTCATCCTGCCTGGGTTGGGTCATCCTGCCTGGGTTGGGTCATCCTCTGGTTTGGGTCATCCTGCCTGAGTTGGGTCATCCTGCCTGGGTTGGGTCATCCTGCCTGGGTTGGGTCATCCTGCCTGGGTTGGGTTATCCTGCCTGGGTTGGGTCATCCTGCCTGGGTTGGATCATCCTGCCTGAGTTGGGTCATCCTGCCTGGGTTGGATCATCCTGCCTGAGCTGGGTCATCCTCTGGGTTGGGTCATCCTGCCTGGGTTGGGTCATCCTGCCTGGGTTGGGTCATCCTGCCTGGATTAGGTCATCCTGCCTGGGTTGGGTCATCCTGCCTGTGTTGGGTTATCCTTCCTGGGTTGGGTCATCCTACCTTGGTTGGGTCATCCTACCTGAGTTGAGTCATCCTATGGGTTGGGTTATCCTGCCTGGGTTGGGTCATCCTGCCTGGGTTGGGTCATCCTGCCTGAGTTGGGTAATCCTGCCTGGGTTGGGTCATCCTGCCTGGGTTGGGTCATCCTGCCTGGGTTGGGTCATCCTGCCTGGGTTGGGTCATCCTCTGGTTTGGGTCATCCTGCCTGGGTTGGGTCATCCTGCCTGGGTTGGGTCATCCTGCCTGGGTTGGGTTATCCTGCCTGGGTTGGGTCATTCTGCCTGGGTTGGATCATCCTGCCTGAGATGGGTCATCCTCTGGGTTGGGTCATTCTGCCTGGGTTGGGTCATCCTGCCTGGGTTGGATCATCCTGCCTGAGTTGGGTCATCCTCTGGGTTGGGTCATCCTGCCTGGGTTGGGTCATCCTGCCTGGGTTGGGTCATCCTGCCTGGGTTGGGTCATTCTGCCTGGGTTGGATCATCCTGCCTGGGTTGGGTCATCATGCCTGGGTAGGGTCATCCTGCCTGGGTTGGCTCATCCTGCCGGAGTTGGGTCATCCTCTGGGTTGGGTCATCCTGCCTGGGTTGGGTCATCCTGCCTGGGTTGGGTCATCCTGCCTGGGTTGGGTCATCCTGCCTGGGTTGGGTCATCCTGCCTGGGTTGGGTCATCCTGCCTGGGTTGGGTCATCCTGCCTGGATTGGGTCATCCTACCTGGGTTGGGTCATCCTGCCTGGGCTGGATCATCCTGCCTGGGTTGGGTCATCCTGCCTGGGTTGGGTCATCCTACCTGGGTTGGGTCATCCTGCCTGGGCTGGATCATCCTGCCTGGGTTGGGTCATCCTGCCTGGGTTGGGTCATCCTGCCTGGGTTGGGACATCCTGCCTGGGTTGGTCATCCTGCCTGGGTTGGGTCATCCTGCCTGGGTTGGGTCATCCTGCCTGGGTTGGGTCATCCTGCCTGGGTTGGGTCATCCTGCCTGGGTTGGGTCATCCTGCCTGGGTTGGGTCATCCTGCCTGGGTTGGGTCATCCTGCCTGGGTTGGGTCATCCTGCCTGGGTTGGGTCATCCTGCCTGGGTTGGGTCATCCTGCCTGGGTTGGGTCATCCTGCCTGGGTTGGGTCATCCTGCCTGGGTTGGGTCATCCTGCCTGGGTTGGGTCATCCTGCCTGGGTTGGGTCATCCTGCCTGGGTTGGGTCATCCTGCCTGGGTTGGGTCATCCTGCCTGGGTTGGGTCATCCTGCCTGGGTTGGGTCATCCTGCCTGGGTTGGGTCATCCTGCCTGGGTTGGGTCATCCTGCCTGGGTTGGGTCATCCTGCCTGGGTTGGGTCATCCTGCCTGGGTTGGGTCATCCTGCCTGGGTTGGGTCATCCTGCCTGGGTTGGATCATCCTGCTTGGGTTGGGTCATCCTACCTGGGTTGGGTCATCCTGCCTGGGTTGGGTCATCCTGCCTGGGTTGGGTCATCCTGCCTGGGTTGGGTCATCCTGCCTGGGTTGGATCATCCTGCCTGGGTTGGGTTGGGTCATCCTGCCTGGGTTGGGTCATCCTGCCTGGGTTGGGTCATCCTGCCTGGGTTGGGTCATCCTGCCTGGGTTGGATCATCCTGCCTATGTTGGTTCATCCTGCCTGGGTTGGGTCATCCTGCCTGGGTTGGGTCATCCTGCCTGGGTTGGGTCATCCTGCCTGGGTTGGGGGTCATCCTGCCTGGGTTGGGTCATCCTGCCTGGGTTGGGTCATCCTGCCTGGGTTGGGTCATCCTGCCTGGGTTGGGTCATCCTGCCTGGGTTGGGTCATCCTGCCTGGGTTGGGTCATCCTGCCTGGGTTGGGTCATCCTGCCTGGGTTGGGTCATCCTGCCTGGGTTGGGTCATCCTGCCTGGGTTGGGTCATCCTGCCTGGGTTGGGTCATCCTGCCTGGGTTGGGTCATCCTGCCTGGGTTGGGTCATCCTGCCTGGGTTGGGTCATCCTGCCTGTCATCCTACCTGGGTTGGGTCATCCTGCCTGGGTCATCCTGCCTGGGTTGGGTCATCCTGCCTGGGTTGGGTCATCCTGCCTGGGTTGGGTCATCCTGCCTGGGTTGGGTCATCCTACCTGGGTTGGGTCATCCTGCCTGGGTTGGGTCATCCTGCCTGGGTTGGGTCATCCTACCTGGGTTGGGTCATCCTGCCTGGGTTGGGTCATCCTGCCTGGGTTGGGTCATCCTACCTGGGTTGGGTCATCCTGCCTGGGTTGGGTCATCCTGCCTGGGTTGGGTCATCCTGCCTGGGTTGGGTCATCCTGCCTGGGTTGGGATCATCCTGCCTGGGTTGGGTCATCCTGCCTGGGTTGGGTCATCCTGTCATCCTGCCTGGGTTGGGTCATCCTGCCTGGGTTGGGTCATCCTGCCTGGGTTGGGTCATCCTGCCTGGGTTGGGTCATCCTGCCTGGGTTGGGTCATCCTGCCTGGGTTGGGTCATCCTGCCTGGGTTGGGTCATCCTGCCTGGGTTGGGTCATCCTACCTGGGTTGGGTCATCCTGCGCCTGGGTTGGGTCATCCTGCCTGGGTTGGGTCATCCTGCCTGGGTTGGATCATCCTACCTGGGTTGGGTCATCCTACCTGGGTTGGGTCATCCTACCTGGGTTGGGTCATCCTGCCTGGGTTGGGTCATCCTGCCTGGGTTGGGTCATCCTGCCTGGGTTGGGTCATCCTGCCTGGGTTGGGTCATCCTACCTGGGTTGGGTCATCCTGCCTGGGTTGGGTCATCCTGCCTGGGTTGGGTCATCCTGCCTGGGTTGGGTCATCCTACCTGGGTTGGGTCATCCTGCCTGGGTTGGGTCATCCTGCCTGGGTTGGGTCATCCTGCCTGGGTTGGGTCATCCTACCTGGGTTGGGTCATCCTGCCTGGGTTGGGTCATCCTGCCTGGGTTGGGTCATCCTGCCTGGGTTGGGTCATCCTGCCTGGGTTGGGTCATCCTGCCTGGGTTGGGTCATCCTGCCTGGGTTGGGTCATCCTGCCTGGGTTGGGTCATCCTGCCTGGGTTGGGTCATCCTGCCTGGGTTGGGTCATCCTGCCTGGGTTGGGTCATCCTGCCTGGGTTGGGTCATCCTGCCTGGGTTGGGTCATCCTGCCTGGGTTGGGTCATCCTGCCTGGGTTGGGTCATCCTGCCTGGGTTGGGTCATCCTGCCTGGGTTGGGTCATCCTGCCTGGGTTGGATCATCCTGCCTGGGTTGGGTCATCCTGCCTGGGTTGGGTCATCCTGCCTGGGTTGGGTCGTCCTACCTGGGTTGGGTTACCGTCAATGAGTTAAATAATATTAGATCATTTCATACAAAATATGTCTTAAAGTTATGGATAACAACAATGACAACGAAGTCGCACGTCTGAACACCGTAGAAGCCAAACTGAACGCATCAACACACACGCCGAACGTTTTCGAAAACACACTGAACGCCTCCATAACAAAGAACTTTGTTCGTGACAAACTTGAACGGTCTCCACACTAAAATCGAATGCTGATGCTACAAAACTGAGCGCCTTAACTACACAGTGAACGCCTTAACGACTCAATGAACGCCTTAACGACTCAATGAACGCCTTCCACGATACAATGAACGCCTTAACGACACAGTGAACACCGTGCACAACACAATAAACTCCTTAACGACACAGTGAACGCCGTAACGACAAAGTGAAAACCGTGCACGACACAATGACCGCCGTGCACGACACAACCCCTTAACGACACAGTGAACGCCTTAACGACACAGTGAACACCATCCACGACACAATGAACGAGTGAACCACGACAACTGTCGCCTCACCGGCCACCTGCCTCCTCTCATAATTGCTTCTCAGAAGAACTCTTGCCGTTCTCAGCTGCGATCATTTTCATAATCTTCGTAGCTCTCGAGCGGCGAGATATCACTCTATATTTCATTAGCTCCTTGACTTTACGATCACTTTACGTCCCTGAAGGATCAATTCTTGATCTCTGCCGCACTTATATTCACTTAGACGCACTCTGACTCTCTGATTAATGGCGTCTCTCTCAACTGTGGTTGAAATACTTAAAATTGAGAGGAATTTCACTGGTTTTGTTTTTCGTCTTCAGTTAAATAAACGATAATAACAATTGTTATTAAAACTTGAAACACTAACATAATCAGCTTTTAACATTATATTTCAAAATAAAACACTAAACCTGAATATGTTACAGTGTTTCAGGTTTTACTAATAATTGTTGTTATCGTTGTCTACACAAATATTATGATGAACATTGCCGTTGTTTAATTATAATCATTATTATCTATCGACTTGTATTTGTCTATTACAAGAAGAGTTGTATTTAGTTTCAACAGATATGGCTCTGTAGACTAATATATATATCTATATATATATATATATATATATATATATATATATATATATATATATATATATATAGTGCTTCTTGTAATGTAAATGGTTCAGAAAACCGACTAGTTGAAGAATGAGACACTTGTGCAACATCTGGAAATCTTTACTGAGTTTCATCAGCCAGTGGCTTCTTCGATCCAATAGACAGAAGAACGGTGGAAGATGATGAGTTTTAGGTAATCAGTCCCTCAGCCTGGAGTCGATGTGTTCAATCCACGTATCTGATTTCCTAAGTATCTACATCTACCTTTGTGTCTTCTTGTTTGTTTATATCTACTTGTCTGTGTCTTTTTTCACATAACATATTCTCGGTATTATCAAATTACTGCACTCTCAGTATTTATTCCTTGCATTTATTCATAGCCCCAATTTTTAATGTACATATTATCAATTTTTCAAATCTTTCACATATGTTAATAGGAAATCGTTCAGCCTATGGGAAAGGGCGTTAATCATGCTTGATCCGAGGGAGCAGTAGCTGCAATTCCTTGGATCAATAACCTTTCATCAGTATAAAGACACGTGAAGGCTACCAGTCATACATGTCTCATTCTTGGCACTGATTTGCAATTAAGCAATTTTAAATTTTCGTGTTTGGTTCGAGTTTACGTTATGTTATACACGAATGTTATACAATACCGACGAGATGAAGAATTAAGACACATGTGCAACATCTGGGTATCTTTATTTATAGACGTTTCGCCCTCCAGTGGCTTTATCAGTACAAGAACAGATAAAGATCCCTAGATATTGCACATGTATCTAATTCTCCTACATTACGTATCTTTTAGTTTATTTACATGTCAGAAATGCCTTACCTAACCATATCTGTATTTACTCGTCTACACTTTCACTTACGTGAAAATAAATGGTTTGGTGATACCGAGATGTGGAAAAAGACTTTTATGAACAGCTCAGAAGATTTCTTAAAGGAAACGTTTCGCCACCAGTTTCTTAAAGGAAACGTTTCGCCACCAGTGGCTCCTTCAGTTTAGTTTAAATGTCCTGAACTGTGCATAAGCGTCTTTTTCCCATATTTACTTAGGTATTCCGTCCATATACTCCCCCCATCCTCTTCCCACATCAAACATACTTCTTCTCCAAGCTGAGGGACTGACTACCTTAAACATAACACTTCTCCAAGCTGAGGGACTGACCACCTTAAACATAATACTTCTCCAAGCTGAGGGACTGACCACCTTAAACATAATACTTCTCCAAGCTGAGGGACTGACCACCTTAAACATAATACTTCTCCAAGCTGAGGGACTGACCACCTTAAACATAATACTTCTCCAAGCTGAGGGACTGACCACCTTAAACATAATACTTCTCCAAGCTGAGGGACTGACTACCTTAAACATAATACTTCTCCAAGCTGAGGGACTGACCGCCTTAAACATAATACTTCTCCAAGGTGAGGGACTGGCTACCTTAAACATAATACTTCTCCAAGCTGAGGGACTGACCACCTTAAACATAATACTTCTGCTCTCACCTTTGTATTTCGACTGAAGAAGCCTGCTGAGCTGGCGAGACATCTCGTTAATATCCCAAAGCATTGCACATAAATCATTCTCATCAACTTGTCGGTACTGTATACCCTTTTTCATTATCTTCCATTTTACTTTTCCTCCTTCCTTTATCTTCCCCTCACTCATGTTCCTACCCTCGCTGCCTCTTACCTTGCTCATCTTTATCTTCCCCTCACTCATGTTCCTACCCCTCGCTGCCTCTTACCCTCATCGCTTACCTTGTATCAAAGGGCCGAGAGGCAAGCTGGGGGTCACTTAGCGACTATTTACTACCACTTAAGAGCCTGGACTACTAGGGTGTTGCCTGGTAATATACTAGTTATGCTAAGCTCAACTAGCACTCGCCGCTATCGTTAAGTAATCTTTTATCGACATTTTTTTATTACTTTCTTAAGATTGAGAGAGTGAAGGAGATAGCTGTGAGGCCCAGAACCGGCCAGTGTTGTGTTTACCTTAGTGGGGCAGGGGGTAGATGGGGCGGAGGAAGATGGGGAAGAAGAGGAGGGGGAGGGGGGAAGACGGGGAGGGGAAAGATGGGGAGAGGGAAGACAGGTAGGGAGAAGAAGAGGGAGGGGGAAGAGGGTGGGACAGGGGGGCATGAAGGTGGGTCTGTGGGTAGAGGAGCAGAGATGGGGTAATAGGGGATGAGTAGGGAGGGGCATAACAAAGAGGAAGAATAGGAGAAGGGAGGGGAACGAAGAGGGAAGAGTAGGTAAGGAGAGGAGTAGGAAGAGAACAGAAAAGGAGTGGTGATAAAGAGGTGAGGGGTGGCAACAGAAAAAGAAGTATAAAGAGTAGAAGAGAAGTAGGAAGGGGAGCAGAGGGTGTAAAAAAAGCAGGAAGGAGAATAGGGTGGAGTAGGAAGAGGGAACATGATTATGGGAAGGAAGGAAGGAATCATGGACTCTACAGAAAGCTGACATTTGGAGGGTTTCTACCTGGAGGGTGTCGACCTGAAGGGTGTCTACCTGGAAGATGTCTACCTGGAGAGAGTCTACCTGGATAGTGTTCTAGGGGCCAACGCCCCCGTGGCCCGGTCCTTGATCAGGCCTCCCAGTGTATAAATAATAGAAGTCCTCAGGTTGTTCTTCAACTCTATATGTTCTTGGTTAGGCCTCATTTAGACTATGCTGCTGAGTTCTGGTCACCGTATTACAGAATGGATATAGATGCTCTGGAAAACGTACGGAGGAGGATGACAAAGATGATCCCATGTATCAGAAATTTTCCCTATGAGGATAGACTGAGGGCCCTGAATCTGCACTCTCTCGAAATGCGTAGAATTAGGGGGGATATGATCGAGGTGTATAAATGGAAAACAGGAATAAATAAAGGGGATGTAAATAGCGTGCTGAAAATTTCCAGCCAAGACAGGACTCGCAGCAATGGTTTCAAGTTGGAAAAATTTAGATTCAGGAAGGATATAGGAAAGCACCGGTTTGGTAATAGAGTTGTGGATGAGTGGAACAAACTCCCGAGTACAGTTATTCAGGCTAAAACGTTGTGTAGTTTTAAAAATAGGTTAGATAAGTACATGAGTAGGTGTGGGTGGGTGTGAGTTAGACCTGACTAGCTTGTGCTGCTGGGTCTGGTGCCGTGCTCCTTCCTTGAGTGGCGGTGACCAGACTGGGTGGGTCATTGGGTTAATCCGGGGGTGGTGGATCATTGGGCTAATCCGGGGGGAAGGGACCTGCTCCGCATAGGTCAGTAGGCCTGTTGCAGTGTTCCTTATTTCTTATGTTCTTCTTATGGATCAGGGCCTGATCAACCAGGCTGTTACTGCTGGTCGCACGTAGCCCAACGTACGAACCACAGTCCGGCTGATCGGGTATTGGTTTTAAGTATCTATCCAGTCCCCTGGGTTATTAACACTCTGGGATTTCTATTCTGAATAGTCTTTTTTCTGGGGTTGATCCTGGATCTTCAAGGCCAGAGGATCTATTACACAATTTACATCCAAGCAGCAAACAAAGTTAAATATAATTAATTTGGGTTCAGTTACTTTTAAACTAAATTATGTTGAATTTAAATACAGCTACCCATCAATAACTGGGCACAGTAAATCTTCACAAATTATCACCATCAAACCTACACCTGCCTTGTTCTTGAAGCTATCAGTAACTTGATCATCGGAGAGGGAAAGCAAAGAGCAGGAAGGGGGAACTAAGGAGGACGAAGGAGAAGTACTGGGAAGCAGGAAGGAAAAGTATGGCTGAGGATGCAGAGGGAGGAGTTGACTGGGGTCATGAGAGAGCCAGTAGGGAAGGATGCTGGAAGAAGAGCCATTCAAAACGTATCTAACAACGACTCACAACGACTCTTCAGCACACAAAAAATTACAAGAGGAACTTAGATACAAAGTAAAGCAGAAATGTTTTTTTAAAAGATGCTAAGACAACTGAATTTTCCATCACAAATAGAGAAGAATTATAAAGAAGGAAATGTAACGTGTGTTTCTGTAAATAATAAAAGTACAATGGAAAAGAGTATCTTTTTACTCCTACATAGTCTATGGGATAACTCATGAGATCTTAACTTGCCATATGGTGACTTAAGACGAGACAAGATAATTACATACCTAATTAGTAAGAGATACCTGCCCCTGTGACCTAACCACACCCAAGACATTATTGCTTCATTCTGTATATTTTATATTGTGTGTGTGTGTGTGTGTGTGTGTGTGTGTGTGTGTGTGTGTGTGTGTGTGTGTGTGTGTGCGTGCGTGCGTGCGTGCGTGTGTTTGTCTGACTGTTTATCTGTCTGTATAATATGAAAATTTACGGTTTATATGTAGCTGATTATTATTGTCGCTGGGAAGCGGTAAACCACTAAGGTCACGCATCGCCTGGAGACTGGGAGGTAATCAACCAACGAAAGAGAGATTAGCTCCAATTCGCTGACTCAAGAGCCCTTCATCTGCATAAAGGCATCCCCCCCTCCCCTTTCAAGAGAAATTTCGGCTAAACTTATAAGTAGTCAATAATAATAATAATAATAATAATAATCACATTGTCTACACTAACACAACAAGAGACAACCACACTGAACTTCATCTACCATTTTTCAGACCAAGACATTAAGTTCCTAAGTTCGTTTGATGTAAATCAAAATCATATATACATCGTATTGTAACCACGAACGAAGGGTATTTAATCAACAGCAACACTGCGACTAGCCGAAGGATCGAACCAATGCTGTCCTCGGATCACGGCACAACACCTAGCTCTGCTGGGTGCGTGATCTTTGTAGGATTGGGTGGTCCTGTGGGTTAGAGCATCGTGTGATTTTCGCTCACCATGAGGCGGCCCAAAACAACATGGGTTCGATCCCTCGGCTAATCGCAGTGTTGTTAAGTACCACTCGATCGTGGTTACAATATATATATATATATATATATATATATATATATATATATATATATATATATATATATATATATATATATATATATATATATATATGCAAAACAACCACTGTGAAAGAATAGAGAAATTCCAAGCGCTTTCGTGACTGCTCACATTATCAAGGAACATATATATATATAAGTTCCCCGAGGTCCCTACATGCATATTAATAATTATAAAAAAAAAAACTGACTTATGCGAAAAGGCCCAAGTCATGGGTAAAGAGTTAAACTGTGCGCCACAGTCATTAGCACGCTACAAGTTACACAGTGCAGGAGCAGCTGCAAGGTCCCGGGTGACTTGTGTGCGCCCGATCGTCAATCTACAGAAAATCGTTGTAACAGATTAGTGAACTGTAGACATATATCCAGATGTACTCTTATAACCTTTTGGAACCTAGTTCCTAGGCCTTTTGTGTATCCATATACTCTTATGCTACGGATTGGTGCCCAATAAACTAGCCACTTCGATGGCAAAATCTAAATCTAACAGAGTATCGTCACACAGCGACAAGCCAGCGGAAAGCGAACCCAACACCCAGGTCCTGCCAAGCCATGCATAACATACTCATCTGAAGGTACCCACGGGCAATCTATTTCAAGGAAATTCCTGTGTATATAACCCATCAAGTCTGAGGCAGAAGTCTGCTATATAGAGATGATGCACATGACTGCTCAATGACGCAACACGTTTAACCAATATAGTTAACTTGGGTATATTAACATCCAGTGTACGTACCACACGCTAGCAGATACAACGACGCTGCCTTTGCCGACGTGCAATGAAACTATTTAGAGCTTCGTAGAAGTGTCGTTTTACATCACTTGCGCCTGAGTGGATAAATGAGGGTTACGTCTAGAAGCGACCAACCTTTCATAAACACTACCATTTATAGCGTAATAGCTTTGAACTAAATACTTCATTCCGTCTTCACGGTGGATCTATTTAGAAACAATAACTTATAAAACTGTTAACGTATTTGTATGCTATATACAAGATGCGTATATCCATGCGTATAACCACGTGTATACTCATACGTATATCGATAATGAAAATTTGTTTTCCTAGGGAAAGCAGTTAACTAGCCTTACGTAAATGACTCAAGAAATCGTAATGACACGATTGCAAACAAACCATACCCCCGGCCAGGATTGAACCCGCGGTCATAGAGTCTCAAAACTCCAGTGGTCACAGTGGTGCTTGTGCTAACCTACCTATGGTGTAGAAATATACCTAGTTGGATGAATCTAATTGTGGCTAGCTGGTCTAGTGGCTAACGCGACGGGCTGGAGTTTTGAGACTCTATGACCGCGGGTTCAATCCCGGCCGGGGGTATGGTTTCTTACGTAAATCCTTAGAAAGTTTATGTAAACTAAGCTAACTTACATAACGCAACTTTTAGCATGGTTAGATTAAAGTGTCAGTTTGGTTCTTATGCAATATATATATATATATATATATATATATATATATATATATATATATATATATATATATATATATATATATATATATATATATATATATATATATATATATATATATATATATATATATATATATATATATATATATATATTATGTGCACTCAGTTGAGGCTAATTTAATTATTTTTTCACTGGTTGGGTTTGTACAGATGGACAGCGGTTCGATCCCCGGGGCTCCGTACACAACTGACTATTAGTTATATATATGTCGTTCCGAACAGATAATAAAACTTGCGATTTTGGCTTAAATAGCAACGCTCTTCTTGCCGAATAAGGCAAGCAAAAATTTGTGTACGCAATAATTTTGCAAAAATCATTCCGAACCTAACAAAAAATCTACATTTCATTGTATTTGTTTATTATTAATTTATTGTAAACGTATCTAAAATATATTTAGTTGGCTAAATTAAATTACGTTTGTTATAATAAGGTTAGGTAAGTTTTCTAAGGTTCCTTTGATACAAAATTATTAATTTTTACATTAACATATTTGTAAAAATATATCTTTAAACGTATAATAGAAAATTTTAGAAAGGACTTAATTTGAAGAGAATTCTTGCTAATTGACCAATTTTACCTATTCAGCACGACATATATACGCGTATGTATATATATATATATATATATATATATATATATATATATATATATATATAGATATATATATATATATATATATATATATAATCTATATAGTTAAACATTTATACATAAATGTAAAACACATACATAATACATCATGTATGAAACTGGTTTATAACAGGATCCTCAATGCTACATCAAGCACTCCACTCACCATGGACTGTTTCTATTTTAGCCAAGAGAATATGAAAGAAAAAGAGACAGTAACAAATGGCCCCGATATCTGGCATTATCGCCTTCAGCTTGCATAAAATAGAGACGTGGCTGTGTGGACTCTCCTCCAATAAACTGCACCAAGCTCTGCGTATAGATACTTTGTCATCTCCTTGTTATCATATGCAAATGAAGCTGAACTAAGGATAAAGTCACACAGATACGCTATTCATGACGATCTCCAACACAGGCGCGCGTATCATGTCACACAATCGCACCAAACAAGGCTGTGTTCATGTAATCAGCCATTTGGACTTAAAATCGTGTAACTCTCCAGTTTCAACTTATCACCGTGGAAAAAAATTGCTATGAAAACTCTCAAAGTATTGATAGTTAACGATATTTGTCTTCCGTATGAGTAAACAGTCGGGAAGGGTCCACTGAGGCAGCGAAGATATAACTGACCGAAGTCTCTGTCAAGACCTCCGTACTTCAACTAGTTCTCGCTCCAAGATGGATAATCGTGCAGACTTGTATGTTTCCTGGTGTTGCTCACCCACCTCGTTCCCAGAAGTGCAGCTGCTTTATTTATTTTTTTAACTTGGCCACTGGTTGAATACAAGCTTTACAGGTTTATGCAATTTAATCCAACGAAACATAAGTTAAAATAAAAAAAAGTATAAATTGATGTTGGTAAGTTCATAACTAAGTTATTAAAATGTGTAGAGGTTGTAGTACTTCACTGTGTGTGCACCTCTACTTTTACTGCGTATGCGTATATTCCAACAAATTAACAATAATATAGAAAAAATTAGCAGTGCACTGATCATGTGACTAATATTTCTGAATAATAAAAAAAAAACAGTAGAGGGGAGAGACCTTGTGATACCTTGTGTATGAAGTTGACACCTGCGCCTGGAAATTAAAAAGCAGGTCTTCGATGAATTATATCACGGGGTATACGAGCATACTTCGTCATATACAACTATAACATGGCTTAAAACAGCTTGGAACGGGGTTCAACAAAAACCCTAATATAACACGTAATCATAAAACACGTAGTCATATAATACCACGTAGTTATAAAACTGACACGTAGTTATAACCAACCCGTAGTTATAAAACTGACACGTAGTTATAACCCGTAGTTATGAAACTGACGAGTAGGTATCATAATATAACACGTGATTAAAGGCCAAACCCGTAGATATAACATGGTTGTGACACTATAACACGGAGGTACAATAGTATATCACTGGGGTATAACAATACAGTACAGGGTATAACAACATAACAAGTGGGATAACAAGATAATATGAGAGTTTAACTGTGTAAATCATCAAACACCATCATAATGTGGATTGAAACATTATAACGCGAAATTTAACATAATATGTGCGAGTATAACAGTTAACTGTGGACCAGAATATAGAAATATAACGCGAAATATATGCATATAATTTGCCTGTCGTTATATGGTGTGAATTTTTAATAAAATGCAAGATGGAAATCACAAATAAATTACCGTGTAAGTGATAGGTTGAGGTGAATAAACACACGTAATGACTTCATGCAAAAGTTTTTACCCTATTTATATTCATATAAAATTTTTATAGATATTATTACTGCTAGGTGGAGGAGGGATGGGTTGTTCAGAGAGGGGAGGGGGATGAAGGAAGTTGTGGAGGAGGGGACGGGGTGAGGTTGATGGGGAGGGGAGAGTAAGGGAAGGGTTCAACGACGCTGGATGTTGGGGGATTGTATGCATGGTGGGGAGTACGTCGGGTGCTGGGTAGAAGGTTGGATGGTGGGGGTTGGGGGCATGATGGAGGGAAAGGATTGGGTGGTGGGGAAATTTGTTTGTTGGGGAAAGGTGGGATGGGGAAAGGAAGGATGGTGGGAGGGGAGAGAATTGGGCACTTTTGTAATCCCACATGTCCTTCAGTATAGAGGATTTTCATATTAAACTCGTTAGTCATTCATTTCAAAACCGAACTAGTGTCATCCTTGATATAAAAACAGAACATTAGCGTCATTCTTGATATAAAAACATCTTTAGTATCATTACTGATATCAAAACAGACGTTGGTGTTATTATAAATATATCAAAATTGAACCACTAGACTGCAATGTATTCGCCTGTTGCCAGTAAATAGCGGAACCGACCAGACTAGAGAATTCTCTAGTCTCTAGACATTATGTTCACAAATAATGAAGATCTGTTCTGAACAAAACCTAATGGCAGTTTAAACACTCGATACTCACTGGTCTTAATAAAAGCCACTCAGTCAGTTTATGAAATTTAATTTTAACAACAAGAACATCAACTAGGAGCTTATCATGAAGCCCTCCCAGTATCTCGAGAGTATAGCTCAATGACACTATTACAAAGGAGGAGATGCAGCTTGGAAAGGGAGAGGCGTGCCCTCTACGGGCGAAGGCGATGAACAACAGAGCTTCTCAAAAGTAGGAAACCTCGGAGAACGAAGAGCAAGATTGGCTAGAGAAATGGAAAACATTGAGGTCAACTTCAATATGGCATACAGTGTCCAGAAGATAAAGGGAGCAAATGCCATAAATAATACTGAGAGACAGCCAAAATACTTCTTCTCATAAGCAAAACCCGAGGCACAAAATAACATGTATTGGAGCTTGATCAAAGTAGACGGAATGTACATTGATTACAACAAAGAAATGAGTGAAATACTCAAATCTCATTACGAGTCATTGCTCAGTGAATTATTAACCAGCATAAAGACTGACGACCCAAATTTGTTTTTCATGAATGAGAGACAAAATGCAACATGCTACACCCAAATAATCTCTCATACAACTCTAACCCCCAATTAACTTCAAAGAAGGCCTTGATTGCATGCCAATGCACTCTGCCCCAGGCCCTGACTAGCTGAACTCCATATTCATCAAGAAACGCAAGAAGCCATTATCACGTGTCTTAAAACATTTTATGGAGCAGGAGCCCGGACACTGGACTCATCCCACGGTTGCTAAAAACCACTGATACAGCATTACTGCACAAATGTGACAGCAAAGCAATTGTAAAAGATAAAAAACTATACTGATAGCGTTGATGTCCCATAAAATCAAAATTATCGAAAGTTTTAAGAAAGATTGCCAATCACTTGAAAACGCAGCAGTTATACAACCCAGGTCAGCGTGGGTTCAGAACAGGTCGTTCCTGCCTCTCGCAAATGCTGAACCATTACGACATGGTCTTAAATTCACTGGAAGACATGCAAAATATAGATGTAATGTGTACCGACTTTGCAAAAGCCTTTGCCAAGTGCGACACTGGGTAACTGCACACAAAATGCATGCAAGGGAAATAACTGGAAAGGTGGGTAAATGGATAGTTAAAATTCTAACTAACAGAGTACTAGCAAGTAGTAGAATCACTATAAACGAACTCAAGAGGCTTGGCAGACGGGGCAAGATACCTTCTGTGAAAAGCAGGGGGAGCGATGAGTACACTGAGAGAGAATTCAGTAAGTAAAAGGACAACGATTCTTCAACATCTTCCCTTCATGCATAAGGGAATTATAACAGACCCTTGATATTTTCAAGAGGGAACTCAACAAATTCCTCATTTCAGTTCCTTATCAGCCGGGCTGTGGTGCATGCATTGGACTGCAAGCAGCAGGTACCAACAGCCTGATCGATCAGGCTAGCAATCAAGAGGCCTGGTCTGGGACCAGGCTGCGGGGGTGGTGACCCCCAGAAGCGACTACAGGTAATTTACTGGCAAGCGAAATAAAAATACAAAGCAGTTAGTAACACATTTAAATATTCTTAAATAACCTAACAAAACTCTAAAGAAACACCAAGTAAATCAGAATAACTTCTGAGTTGATATTTAAATAAATAATAAAAAAAGACATATTACTTATTTAAGGAAATATACAACTCCTGCGTTGTTAGATCGAAATAGATAACTTTTATTAGAAGACAAAAAATAACTAATGTAATCAGAAAGAAAAATCCTCGTGTTATTATTAGAAGAATATAACTAACCCTGTGTTGCTATGAAAGAGAAATAGATAACTCTTGTGTTGTTACATCAAAATAGATAACATCTTATTGGATGGCAATAAATAACTCTTGCAATCAGATGGCGTTAGATAAATCCTAGTGTTATTGTTAGAACAATAACTAACCCCGTGTTATTATCAGAGAGAAATATATAACTCTTTTGTGATTATTGATGGAGACGACTGCCTGTCTTAGTGTTAGAGGCAGCAATAAAGAGCGTACCCCCATTAACTTGGCAATTCACTTCTGTACCAAGAATAACTCAGTGACGTCAAGAGTCAATCCGGTCAACAGAGGACGATTCATCTCCTTGGTGATCTTGGAGATCCTCTGTTGGTTAGGCTTTCAACTATTACTGTTGTTGAATGAATACTAGACTAACCACTGATGACGGTGACGTGGTCTTGATCTATGGAATTTAAGCTGCACTTCCCGTAATTATATCATAATTTGACTGCCTCCAATTTCCCCAGTGATGAATAACCCCTATGGATTTAGTGCTTCCCGTGATAATAATAATAGTACAAATCACTTGCCGGAGTTCCCAGAAATACAAATACGCAACTGGAAATTCTCGCGAGGTATATGCGCGTTAGACACACTGGTAAGATATATATCTATCGGAGATGTATATACCTCAGAGATATTTGTGAAAGATGCATGTACAGGAGATCCAGGCGAGGTATGTACGTATGGGAGATCTTGCTGACACACATATACGCCTCGAGCGACTCAAATAGCGGAGAGTGCGTAGGAGCAGCGCAAGCCAAAACACTGTTGCAGTGAATAAATATAATAGCAACCTGTGTTGTTTTCCACCGCTGCCACAGTCGTTATTCGCTGCCATCTCCTTGTGCCACCATCGCCGACACAGGTGTTCACTGCTACCTTCGCTCGCCACCGCCCCAGCTCACCACTGCCGCCAGGGCAAAACTCAAAAAAGTATCTCCCTGACAGGAATGCCTAACAATAATAGCTACACAATAATGAGTAAATAAATCAAAAGTAATGGGTTCGTTGCCCAGCACTCAGTTAAATGCAAACCAAAGGAACCTAACCAGAGTCTACCACATGTTAGACCCTAGCATGTGGTAGACTGGCTGGCTCTAGATGTGGCTGGCTGGTGCTCTAGCAGTTAGAGCACCAGCCAGCCACCACTACCTAGGCAGATTCTAAACTTCCCCTTCAACCTTAGGAATGTATGTCAACTTTGGTCCAGTCCTCGGTACAGAGTCAAAGTTTTAATCACAAATAAATTTCAATAGAGTCCAAAAGGTATCTCTGAGGGACAGTTATTTACCTCCAACTCAAGACATATATTACATTTGTTAACCCTGTACTAGCACCTGACTTGCTTTTTCCCATAATAATTTTGGCAAATTGCTGTTATTTGCGAGTAATGAACTTAATAATGATTGATTAGGTAGACATTGTATGATATTATATTGGTTTATGAGAGCATGCGTCTTTGTTTTACGACGATATATTTAAACTAGTGATATCTGTTATTTCGTCCGTGTTTTGTTTGCTGATTCCAATGGAATCTAAGAAATATAGCAAGCCCTGGAGTAATTACGAATAATCAACGCTATAAGCGTTTGTTTAATATCCTAAGAACAACGAACTCCTCGTTTATTTTTCATTGTCAGTAATGTTAAATGCTAATATACCGTCCATAAATAATTATATGCAGAGGGCACCTGCTCGTAACAACACCAAGGCAAAGTGAGGACTATTTAATGTTCCCAATATACCATACCACAGTATCTCTGTGCAACATTTAGACACTAGCAAAAAATATAATAGTAGCAGTGGGGGAAGGGGGGTAAGTATTGTAGTTTTATTAGTTGTCATAGTTGTAAAAACCAATTATTCATTAATGTAAAGAAACTTTCTTAAAACTTCTCTGAAAAAGATAATCCACGGGCAAATTTAAAATGTTTCACAGTCAGTGACAGGAACTAAGGCACGTAGAAAGGAGCAGGAGAACCCGCCCATAAGTATTATTCCTGTTGAAAAAGGATCCAACACTCACGTCCTCTCAAACCCAGCTTAACCTGTTACTCATCTGTAGAGACCATCTGTTAAGTCTCCTATAGAGGGAACCTAATGCAGCATCCTTTGCCTTGGGGATCCACAATTTCATTACCTGGAACCCTGATACGTCCCAAGCAGTAAGAAAAAATCCACTTTATTATATAAGGCACGAATATGTTCTAGCTACTCCTGGATATTTTGGCTCACAAGGTGGGCAGACACATATTACTGATCCGGAGCTAAGAAAGTGCACCGGGAATCCATGTGTTCAGCGAACCGGGAACCACCGAAGCCTGCTTGCAAGTCGTGAGCACCGAGGAGTGCTTGGCACTCCACACTCAACACTGAGGACTCGTTCAGTAACTTGGCACATTAAGAAGCCTCACGAAAATTACTGCAAAACAAAACTATCTCTTGCTTCTCGGCCTTTCATCCTCGAAGCATCAACCAGCTAAATTAGAGGAAGTCATTACCGGAGCCCGGCGCTCCACTGAATGGGGTCCATAGAAAAATATATTACTATCATTATTACCACTGACACTACTACTACACTGCTGCAGCCACCACTACTACTACTATTATACTACTACTACTACTACCGTCACCACCACCACCACCACCACCACTACTACTACTACTACTACTACTACTACTACTACTACTACTACTACTACTACTATTACACCACAACCACCACCACTACTACTACTACCACTACCACCATCACTACTAATACTGCTACTACTAACCTGTCGTTTGCCTCACCACATTCTGACCAATCTTACAGTTTTCTTCCCTGCTTTCCCCACTCAGAAGCAACTTGGTAATGATCCAGGACGAACCAAAATGCCGTCCAGTGTCCTCTAGAGAGAGTGGTTTATTTTTCATTGTTTCAGCTTGAATAATGTCTGTCAGTAGAAGCTCCAACACAATGTTGTACGTTATTTATTTAATCGTATTATTGATATATAATATATATTACATTATATATAGAAGAAATCCAAATATTTTTCCTTGAAGCCTTTTTATCCACTTCTCCGAGGCTATGGGTCCCACAATTTATATATATATATATATATATATATATATATATATATATTGGCAGTTTGGAGGGATATGTTGTGTATCTTTATACGTATATGCTTCTAAACTGTTGTATTCTGAGCACCTCTGCAAAAGCAGTGATAATGTGTGAGTGTGGTGAAAGTGTTGAATGATGATGAAAGTATTTTCTTTTTTGGGGATTTTCTTTCTTTTTTGGGTCACCCTGCCTCGGTGGGAGACGACCGACTTGTTGAAAAATATATATATATATATATATATATATATATATATATATATATATATATATATATATATATATATATATATATATATATATGCAAGGACTTCGCGAGAGCATGCGAAATATACACAAACACTGATCTCTGGCTGAAGGAGACACGAACCTTAGGACAAGGTACGCAGTGCTTTACCAATCTACCCACACTGGACAATACCTTGGCGTGTAGCATCCGCTACACGTTTGATCCAAGGCAGCCAGCTTTCAGGGAGAAGGCTTACAGCTTTTCATCTCATCCCCTGCATGCATCAGCCTTACTAGAGATTTGTTCAAATCTCTATATATATATATATATATATATATATATATATATATATATATATATATATACAATCATATAATATTTATGTCGTGCCGAATAGGTAAAACTAACTGGTTAGTTAGCAAGAACTCATTTAAAATTAAATTCTTTCTAAAAAAATTCCCTTATACTTTTAAAGAAACATTTTTTTCATTTATGTTAATGTGAAAATTAATAATTTTGTACCAAAGGACTTAAGAAAACTTACCTAACCTTATTATAACAAGCGCAATTTAATTTAGCCTAATCCAACTAAATATATTTTAGATAAGTTTACAACAATTTAATAATAAACAAACACAATTAAATATATTTTTTTCGTTAGGTTCAGAATGATTTTTGCGAAATTATTGCATAAAAAAATTTTCGCTTGCCTTATTCGGTAAGAAGAGCTTTGTTATTTAAGCCAAAATCGCAAGTTTTACCTATTCGGCACGACATGTATATATATGAGCTTTGCTATTTAAGCCAAAATCGCAAGTTTTACCTATTTGGCACGACATATATATATATATATATATATATATATATATATATATATATATATATATATAAATATATATATATATATATATATATATATATATATATATGCAATAAGATCACAGTAAACAGGTGATTTCAGCAGAATATACAGAACAACCACTGTGAAAAAATAGAGAAATTCCAAACGCTTTCGTGACTACTCACATTATCATTGTTTATCATTGTTCCTTGATAATGTGAGTAGTCACGAAAGCGCTTTAAATTTTCACACACACACACACACACACACACACACACACACACACACACACACACACACACACACACACACACACACACACACACACACACAGCCAGTTAATGAGATGATGGAATATGTAGCAACAAAATGCAAGGAGGCTGAGGAGAGGTTTGTACCCAAGGGTAACAGGAGTAATGAAAAAGCCAGGATGAGCCCATGGTTTACCCAAAGGTGCAGGGAGGCAAAAACCAAGTGTGCTAGGGAATGGAAGAAATATAGAAGGCAAAGGACCCAGGAGAATAAGGAGAACAGTCGTAGAGCCAGAAACGAATATGCACAGATAAGAAGGGAGGCCCAAAGACAATATGAAAATGACATAGCAGCAAAAGCCAAATCTGACCCGAAACTGTTGTACAGCCACATCAGGAGGAAAACAACAGTCAAGGACCAGGTAATCAGGCTAAGGAAGGAAGGAGGAGAGACAACAGGAAATGACCGTGAAGTATGTGAAGAACTCAACAAGAGATTCAAAGAAGTGTTCACAGAGGAGACAGAAGGGACTCCAGAAAGACGGAGAGGTGGGGCACACCACCAAGTGCTGGACACAGTGCACACAACCGAGGAAGAAGTGAAGAGGCTTCTGAGTGAGCTAGATACCTCAAAGGCAATGGGGCCAGATAACATCTCCCCATGGGTATTGAGAGAGGGAGCAGAGGCGCTATGTGTACCCCTAACAACAATATTCAATACATCTATCGAAACAGGGAGATTGCCTGAGGCATGGAAGACAGCAAATGTAGTCCCAATCTTTAAAAAAGGAGACAGACATGAAGCACTAAACTACAGACCAGTGTCACTGACATGTATAGTATGCAAAATCATGGAGAAGATTATCAGGAGAAGAGTGGTGGAACACCTAGAAAGGAATGATCTCATCAACAGCAGCCAGCATGGTTTCAGGGACGGGAAATCCTGTGTCACAAACCTACTGGAGTTCTATGACATGGTGACAGCAGTAAGACAAGAGAGAGAGGGGTGGGTGGATTGCATTTTCTTGGACTGCAAGAAGGCGTTTGACACAGTTCCACACAAGAGATTGGTGCAAAAACTGGAGGACCAAGCAGGGATAACAGGGAAGGCACTACAATGGATCAGGGAATACTTGTCAGGAAGACAGCAGCGAGTCATGGTACGTGGCGAGGTGTCAGAGTGGGCACCTGTGACCAGCGGGGTCCCGCAGGAGTCAGTCCTAGGACCAGTGCTGTTTCTGATATTTGTGAACGACATGACGGAAGGAATAGACTCTGAGGTGTCCCTGTTTGCAGATGATGTGAAGTTGATGAGAAGAATACACTCGATCGAAGACCAGGCAGAACTACAAAGGGATCTGGACAGGCTGCAGACCTGGTCCAGCAATTGGCTCCTGGAGTTCAATCCCACCAAGTGCAAAGTCATGAAGATTGGGGAAGGGCAAAGAAGGCCGCAGACGGAGTACAGTCTAGGGGGTCAGAGACTACAAACCTCACTCAAGGAAAAAGATCTTGGGGTGAGTATAACACCAGGCACATCTCCTGAAGCGCACATCAACCAAATAACTGCTGCAGCATATGGGCGCCTAGCAAACCTCAGAACAGCATTCCGACATCTTAATAAGGAATCGTTCAGGACCCTGTACACCGTATACGTTAGGCCCATATTGGAGTATGCGGCACCAGTTTGGAACCCACACCTAGCCAAGCACGTAAAGAAACTAGAGAAAGTGCAAAGGTTTGCAACAAGACTAGTCCCAGAGCTAAGAGGTATGTCCTACGAGGAGAGGTTAAGGGAAATCAACCTGACGACACTGGAGGACAGGAGAGATAGGGGGGACATGATAACGACATACAAAATACTGAGGGGAATTGACAAGGTGGACAAAGACAGGATGTTCCAGAGATTGGACACAGTAACAAGGGGACACAGTTGGAAGCTAAAGACACAGATGAATCACAGGGATGTTAGGAAGTATTTCTTCAGCCACAGAGTAGTCAGTAAGTGGAATAGTTTGGGAAGCGATGTAGTGGAGGCAGGATCCATACATAGCTTTAAGCAGAGGTATGATAAAGCTCACGGCTCGGGGAGAGTGACCTAGTAGCGATCAGTGAAGAGGCGGGGCCAGGAGCTCGGACTCGACACCCGCAACCTCAACTAGGTGAGTACAACTAGGTGAGTACACACACATACCTGTAATTAGACGGCATTTTAGTCCGGTTATCGTCCACCACCCATCCCTCCTTCCCTCCCTCAGTGCCTCTCCAACACTTCCACTTCCGTTCACTACCTGTCCCATTGCACTCTACTGTCCCTCCACCCTCCCTCCCACTGTACTCTACTGTCCTTTCACCCTCTCACTTCACACTACCGTCCCTCCACCCTCCCTCCCACTGCACTCTGGAAATAAATGGTATAAAATACCGACACAATGGCAATATAAACACAAATGCAGTATAATGTGATCCTTTATTGACTACGTTTCGCCCACACAGTGGGCTTTTTCAAGTCACAAACAGAACTGTTTGTGACTTGAAAAAGCCCACTGTGTGGGCGAAACGTAGTCAATAAAGGATCACATTATACTGCATTTGTGTTTATATTGCCACTGCACTCTACCGTCCCTCCACCCTCCCACCCACTGCACTCTACCGTCCCTCCACACTCCCACCCACTGCACTCTACCGTCCCTCCACCCTCCCGCCCACGGCACTCTACCGTCCCTCCACACTCCCACCCACTGCACTCTACCGTCCCTCCACACTCCCACCCACGGCACTCTCCCGTCCCTCCACACTCCCACCCACTGCACTCTACCGTCCCTCCACCCTCCCTCCCACTGCACTCTACCGTCCCTCCACCCTCCCTCCCACTGCACTCTACCGTCCCTACACCCTCCCACCCACTGCACTCTACCGTCCCTCCACACTCCCACCCACTGCACTCTACCGTCCCTCCACCCTCCCTCCCACTGCACTCAACCGTCCCTCCACCCTCCCTTCCACTGCAATCTACCGTCCCTCCACCCTCCCACTGCACTCTACCGTCCCTCCACCCTCCCTCCCACTGCACTCTACCGTTTCTCCACCCTCCCTCCCACGGCACTCTACCGTCCCTCCACCCTCCCTTCCACTGCAATATACCGTCCCTCCACCCTCCCACTGCACTCTACCGTCCCTCCACCCTCCCTTCCACTGCAATCTACCGTCCCTCCACCCTCCCTCCCACTGCAATCTACCGTCCCTCCCACTGCACTCTACCGTCCCTCCACCCTCCCTCCCACTGCAATCTACCGTCCCTACACCCTCCCTCCCACTGCACTCTACCGTCCCTCCACCCTCCCTCCCACGGCACTATACCGTCCCTCCACCCTCCCTCCCTCCCACTGCAATCTACCGTCCCTCCACCCTCCCTCCCACTGCACTCTACCGTCCCACCACCATCCCTCCCACTGCACTCTACCGTCCCTCCACCCTCCCTCCCACTGCACTCCACCCTCCCTCCCACTGCAATCTACCGTCCCTCCACCATCCCTCCCACTGCACTCTACAGTCCCTCCACCCTCCCTCCCACTGCACTCCACCCTCCCTCCCACTGCACTCTACCGTCCCTTCACCATCCCTCCCACTGCACTCTACCGTCCCTCCACCCTCCCTCCCACTGCACTCTACCGTCCCTCCACCATCCCTCCCACTGCACTCTACCGTCCCTCCACCCTCCCTCCCACTGCACTCTACCGTCCCTCCACCCTCCCTCCCACTGCACTCTACCGTCCCTCCACCATCCCTCCCACTGCACTCTACCGTCCCTCCACCATCCCTCCCACTGCACTCTACCGTCCCTCCACCCTCCCTCCCACTGCACTCTACCGTCCCTCCACCCTCCCTCCCACTGCACTCTACCGTCCCTCCACCCTCCCTCCCACTGCACTCTACCGTCCTTCCACCCTCCCTCCCACTGCACTCTACCGTCCCTCCACCCTCCCTCCCACTGCACTCTACCGTCCCTCCACCCTCCCTCTCACTGCACTCTACCGTCCCTCCACCATCCCTTACACTGCACTCTACCGTCCTTCCACCCTCCCTCCCACTGCACTCTACCGTCCCTCCACCCTCCCTCCCACTGCACTCTACCGTCCCTCCACCATCCGTCCCACTGCACTCTACCGTCCCTCCACCCTCCCTCCCACTGCACTCTACCGTCCCTTCACCCTCCCTCCCACTGCACTCTACCGTCCCTCCACCCTCCCTCCCACTGCACTCTACCGTCCCTCCACCCACCCTCCCATTGCACTCTACCGTCCCTCCACCCTCCCTCCCACTGCACTCAACCGTCCCTCCACCCTCCCTCCTACTGCACTCTACCGTCCCTCCACCCTCCCTCCCACTGCACTCTACCGTCCCTCCACCCTCCCTCCCACTGCACTCTACCGTCCCTCCACCCTCCCTCCCACTGTACTCTACTGTCCTTTCACCCTCTCACTACACACTACCGTCCCTCCACCCTCCTTCACACTGCACTCTACCGTCCCTCCACCCTCCCTCCCACTGCACTCTACCGTCCCTCCACCCTCCCTCCCACTGCACTCTACCGTCCCTCCACCCTCCCTCCCACTGCACTCTACCGTCCCTAACAATACTTCAACACACTTCATCTCAGTCTTCCCCTGCTGTTCCCAAGGCATCTGACCCAGCCTCCTGCGACCCCTGCAGCAACCCCCTATCCCCCTTGAGCCAGTCTTATCCATCAACTATCCCGCGTCTATCCATCATCTAGCCATCCTCCTCCTCTCCGTCTAATTACCCGGCAGCCCTGGAGTCCCCTGAGCCGGTGAATTTCATTATGTGCCGAGGATTTTTATCACTGAGGACTGCCGATGGAACCACCTGAATATTTTAAGTCTGGCCTCATCCCGATCTCTTCCGCCCTTTCAGCTGGTAACGACTTCGGCCACGCCCGCCGCCCGTTGCCTTGCGTTGCACACGGTAATTAGTAGTTATTTATGGCTAATTTGATGGTGTTTAGCAGGATTACGTAGGCAGGGAGAGAGTCTGTAATCTAGAGATATGCGCAGTTACTGTCGATTAGGACCGTTTGGCTAGCGTTGATCGAGGGATCAATCATTAATGTCGGTACGTACACTAAGCCTCTAAATACCGTTTCCTGTGCAGTGTGTTGCCTTTCAATGCAGCGTTATAATATTGCTATTTTATGAATGGCACTGAGAACCTTTCACAAGTGCGTACTGCAGGGGGATGTATCTGGGGAGAATCGAAGTTACGGTGAGAGGAATCGGACGACGCTCCGCAGCGCCAACAAGAAACATCGCTCATTTTACTAACTTGTTCTCCGGTTTTCCATAATTTGTATTGGTAAAAGGCATCTCCTGGGAACCACCCACGCCCCTACGCCCACGCCCACCCCTCGCATTGGACTGTCATTTCGTTCTTGTGTGTCCTAACTGCCACCCTTAATTTAGATGATATAATAACGTGTAGCCGCAAGGCCTCACAACATGCTCTCTAAGGGTTGAGAGAAGAGGGGGGTAAGGGGGTGGTGGTTTTTATTTCACCGTGAGTAGGTTTATTAGAGAGTATATAAGCCTTTTATGAGCGCCGCTATGGCACCCATCTCCAAATTGGATGCCATCGGTGTGGGGCAGTGTGGCCCCCTTCACTTTCCGATATGAATGAGGCCAATTTTACGAGAGGTGAGCCTTTGTGCCATTTTTTCCCGCCTTCCTCTCCAGTCACCCAGCTCAAGTTTGCCTCAAAAACTTTTTTCTATGTCTGCATTAGTATTTTATCTCCAGGGGGGAGACGGGGGCTCAATAATTAGCATTTGTGGCTTTCGAGGGAGAATGACGAGAGAGAGAGAGGGAAGAGGTTTATGAAAGGATGGGGTGAGGGGGGGGGTTGATGGGGTGGGATAAAGAACCCAGTCTTGGCCCGCAGGGAAGGACTGAAAGATGACGTTGAGACGCTTGTGTCAAAGGTATGGGGGTAATTATTTAAATGACCTGGCTGGTACACTGCTCCCTAACCACTGTTAACATGACTTTTGTTAAGCATTGTATGTACATTTGTACTCGTGGACACCTGCTATTACGTCCTCGTGTATTGATAAGTTCTAATTTTCATACGGTTCACTTTTTCTCATTAAGCATCTGTGTTACAGGTTAAAATTCCGAGGTTCACTTTTTCTCACTAAGCATCTGTGTTACAGGTTAAAATTCCGAGGTTCACTTTTTCTCACTAAGCATCTGTGTTACAGGTTAAAATTCCGAGGTTCACTTTTTCTCATTAGGCATCTGTGTTACAGGTTAAAATTCCGAGGTTCACTTTTTCTCACTAAGCATCTGTGTCACAGGTTAAAATTCCGAGGTTCACTTTTTCTCACTAAGCATCTGTGTCACAGGTTAAAATTCCGAGGTTCACTTTTTCTCACTAAGCATCTGTGTCACAGGTTAAAATTCCGAGGTTCACTTTTTCTCACTAAGCATCTGTGTCACAGGTTAAAATTCCGAGGTTCACTTTTTCTCACTAAGCATCTGTGTCACAGGTTAAAATTCCGAGGTTCACTTTTTCTCACTAAGCATCTGTGTCACAGGTTAAAATTCCGAGGTTCACTTTTTCTCACTAAGCATCTGTGTCACAGGTTAAAATTCCGAGGTTCACTTTTTCTCACTAAGCATCTGTGTCACAGGTTAAAATTCCGAGGTTCACTTTTTCTCACTAAGCATCTGTGTCACAGGTTAAAATTCCGAGGTTCACTTTTTCTCACTAAGCATCCGTGTCACAGGTTAAAATTCCGAGGTTCACTTTTTCTCACTAAGCATCCGTGTAGAAGGAGATTAAAATTCCGAGAACAAGGGGCAAATTACCACTTTTTATTTATAATTATGGAAAGGATAAAAGAACGTCCCTGATTTATTTCTTTGGGTCAACCTTCCTTGCTGAGAAACGGCAGAGATTTTTCAACGTAGCAGCACCAAGATCAGCAGCAACATCAGCATCAGCAAGTGATAGTAGCAATAGCTGTATATTATTGAAGGTAGCATCACTAACAGTGGCATCATCAACGGTTGCATCAAGGGAACCACTATCAACATAATTCTACTGTCAAGCAAAATCAAGAATTGCAACAATATGGATAACAATGCATAACCAAAATGTGAAGATAAACAGTCCAGACAAAATAATTCTGTCAAACAGACGTTAGCACAACATGAATACCAGGGAAGACTGCAACAACAGATACACAACAACAACAGACACGCAAGAACGACAACAACATACACTCAAAAACAAAAACAAACATGCAAGAGCAACGACAACATACACGCAAGAAAGACATCAGACAGGCAAGAACAATAACAACAGACACGAAAAAACTACAACAGACACGTAAGAACGACATCAACGGACACGCAAAAACTACAAGAACAGACACGTAAGAACGACATCAACAGACACACAAGAACGACATCGACATATACGCAAGAACGACAACAAACTCTTATGAACGATAACAACAGATAGGCAAGAACCACAACAAAGGACACGCAAGAACAACAGACAAACAAGAACGACATCAACAGTAATACAGAATAATCACGTCAAAACTGTAATTACAACTGAATGAAAACTAGGCAATAACAGCAAGGAGCATGTAACCAAACAGTAACAACAGATGCAATAAAATTATCAGATACAATAAAGCATCTGTTAGCATTACCACTATAACTGTTAATACTAATATCCTGGTGATATCAACAGGACAACAGAAGCAAAGTCGAGGCAATATATAAAGTAGTTAAAAAAAACAGCAGAAATATACAACGAAAACGTAGGCGCAATTGGTTCACTGCAAGACAGTGATGACACAAAATAACTACTGGATAAGTAGATGGATGGTGGGTGGATGGATGGATAATCGGTGTTTGAGTGTGATCCGGTGAGTGTCATCATTAGCTTGGCGTCTCTAGTACTGAAAGCACTAGTTGCCGTATCAGTTGTCATAGCAACATTGTTGCGTTTCATGCATGTGAGATCTGACATTGTCACTCCCAGGTCTCTAGACTTACGTTCTACAGAGTCATTAGAGTACGTCTTATACTCAAACCTTGTTTTTATTTCCCCAGTCCTTCCGTAACACAGTAGATAAAGGATTTTCTTATTGTACATATTGATAGCAGTTACCCACTGGAAAACGTGGTTGATATCAGCTCAGACATTGTGTGTTGCATGCAAAGAGTACGTAACCTTTATTCGGAGCATGTTAACACACTCAGACTGCCTCACCAACCAGAGAACCAGGTCACTAGGTTCAGCCAATCTTAATGTGGATCTGGCAATTGTGAAGGTGACGTGGTTACCACTCACATTTTCACCCTTGTCATTTTCATTCTGCTGCTCATTGAAGCATGGTTGTCTATCTTGTCTCTTGGGTGCTGCTCTGCCTTGACTACCGTGGCGTGCACTAATACCTGTTTCCTGTACACAATGTATATAGTGTACATCTGCGTATACTTGATGAAGGATAATATAATTCAAAGTTTTCCTACTGAGTTTAATTTACTTCAAGCTCCCTTTTTACACCCAGGAAACAGGCCTTGATTACCTGGGTCGTAATACTGTGTCTTCGATGGATGTCATTCTCATACAGATTCTAGTATCGTCTGTAAGGTTAATACAATGCTATTTGTTATGTCCCTGTCTGTGTCAGGTATGAGAATAATTATTATTATTATAATCAAAAAGAAGCGCTAAGCCACAAGGGCTATACAGCGCAGGTATGAGAATAAGAAAGAGAAGTGGGGCTAGTACTGTACCTTGGGGAATAGTAATATAGGTAATGAATTCGACACATGTGCAACATTTGGATATATTTACTTTTTTGATGTCTACAAAGTAGACACCCAGATGTTGCACATGTTTCTATTTCATCTTGTCGGCAATGAATACCACTTATATATAAGTAGTGTAGGTAGGTGGGTGGTAGGACTGGGGAAGTCAGCATGTGGGTGCTAAGGTGGTAAGGTATATGGATGGGTGGACGGGCAAGCAATTGGGTGGGTGGTGAAGTAGGTGTGAAAACAGGTGGGAGGGTGGATAATCAGTGGGTTCATCACTGCGGAAAGGAGCGGCAGTATTGAAGAGAGCGTCAGAGGTGTTCGTGCGAGGTTCTCCCTGTGATGAGGCAAGCAAACACAGCCAGCGAACACTTTCCTCGCTCCCTTCCACATTAGCACACACCACCTACCATGATGTTAATACCATCACCACCTACCAAGATGCGGCTACCATCACCACCTACCATGATACTGCTACCATGATGCGGCTACCATCACCACCTCCCATGCTGTGGCTACCATCACCTACCATGATGTTAATACCATCACCACCTACCATGATGCAACTACCATCACCACCTACCATGATGCTGCTACCATCACCACCTACCATGATGCTGCTACCATCACCACCTCCATGATGTTACTACCATTACTACCTCCTATGATGTTGCTACTACATCACCTCCCATGGTGTTACTATCCACACCGCCTCCCATGATGCTGCTTCCCACCACAACTACTACCACCCCACGAGGACGGTGGCCCGGTGGCCTGGGCGGTGGCCCGGTGGCCTGGTGGCTAAAGCTCCCGCTTCACACACGGAGGGCCCGGGTTCGATTCCCGGCGGGTGGAAACATTTCGACATGTTTCCTTACACCTGTTGTCCTGTTCACCTAGCAGCAAATAGGTACCTGGGTGTTAGTCGACTGGTGTGGGTCGCATCCTGGGGGACAAGATTAAGGACCCCAATGGAAATAAGTTAGTCCTCGATGACGCACTGACTTTCTTGGGTTATCCTGGGTGGCTAACCCTCCGGGGTTAAAAATCCGAACGAAATCTTATCTTATCTCTTATTCCTTCACTGCTTCCTACTAGGACGCTACCATCCACCACCCACGAGGACGCCACTAACCACCACCACTACTACCCAGGAGGACGCCAGTAGCCACCCCCACCCCCACGAGGACGCCACTAACCACCACCACTACCACCCAGGAGGACGCCACTACCCACCACCACTACCATTACCACCCAGGAGGATGCCACTACCCACCACCGCCACCATCATTACCACCCAAGAGGACGCCACTACCCACCATCACCACCACTACCACCCAGAAGGATGCCACTACCCACCATCACCACCATGACCCCTCAAGAGGACGCCACTACCCACCATCACCACCACTGCCACCCTGGAGGACGCCACTACCCACCACTACCACCCAGGAGGACGCCACTACCCACTACCATCCAGAAGGACGCCACTACCCACCACTTCCACCCAGGAGGACGCCACTACCCACCACTACCGCCCAGGAGGACACCACTATCCACCACCACCACTGCCATCCAGGACTCCCCTACCCGCCGCCACCACCACCACCACCACCCACAAAGATGCCACTACCCACCACCACTACCACCCAGGAGGGCGCCACTACCCATCACTACCACCGAGGAGGACTCCTCTACCCACCACCACCACCACCACCACCCACAAAGACGCCACTACCCACCACCACTACCACCCAGGAGGACGCCACTACCCACCACTACCACAACTACCACCCACGGAAACTCCACACCACCACTACCACCCATGAGGACGCCGCTGTCCACCATTACTAACACCCAGGAGGACGCCGCTACCCACCACCACTACTACCACCACTAACACCCAGGAGGACGCCACTACCCATCACTACAACCACCACTAACACCCAGGAGGACGCCACTACCCACCATTACCACCACCACCACCACCCACAAAGATGCCACTACCCACCACCACTACCACCCAGGAGGGCGCCACTACCCATCACTACCACCGAGGAGGACTCCTCTACCCACCACCACCACCACCACCACCCACAAAGACGCCACTACCCACCACCACTACCACCCAGGAGGACGCCACTACCCACCACTACCACAACTACCACCCACGGAAACTCCACACCACCACTACCACCCATGAGGACGCCGCTGTCCACCACTACTAACACCCAGGAGGACGCCGCTACCCACCACCACTACTACCACCACTAACACCCAGGAGGATGCCACTACCCACCATTACCACCACCACTAACACCCAGGAGGATGCCACTACCCACCATTACCACCACCACTAACACCCAGGAGGACGTCACTACCACCCAGGAGGACGCCACTAACCACCACAACCACCCAGGAGGACGTCACTACCCACCACCATCACCACTACCACCCAGGAGGGCCACTACCTACCACTAACACCCAGAAGGACGCCAGTACCCACCATTACCACCCTGGAGGACGCCACTACCCACCACTACCCCCCAGGAGGACGCCACTACCCACCACAACCACTACCACCCAGGAGGACGCCACTACCCACCACAACCACTACCACCCAGGAGGACGCCACTACCCACCACAACCACTACCACCCAGGAGGACGCCACTACCCACCACAACCACTACCACCCAGGAGGACGCCACTACCCACCACAACCACTAAAACCCAGGAGGACGCCACTACCCACCACAACCACTACCACCCAGGAGGACGCCACTACCCACCACAACCACTACCACCCAGGAGGACGCCACTACCCACCACAACCACTAACACCCAGGAGGACGCCACTACCCACCACAAACACTACCACCCAGGAGGACGCCACTACCCACCACAACCACTACCACCCAGGAGGACGCCACTACCCACCATTACCACCCAGGAGGACGCCACTACCCACCACAACCACTACCACCCAGGAGGACGCCACTACCAACCACTACCACCCAGGAGGACGCCACTACCCACCATTACCACCCAGGAGGACGCCACTACCCACCACAACCACTACCACCCAGGAGGACGCCACTACCCACCACAACCACTACCACCCAGGAGGACGCCACTACCCACCACAACCACTAACACCCAGGAGGACGCCACTACCCACCACAACCACTAACACCCAGGAGGACGCCACTACCCACCACAACCACTACCACCCAGGAGGACGCCACTACCCACCACAACCACTACCACCCAGGAGGACGCCACTACCCACCACAACCACTAACACCCAGGAGGACGCCACTACCCACCACAACCACTAAAACCCAGGAGGACGCCACTACCTACCACAACCACTACCACCCAGGAGGACGCCACTACCCACCACAACCACCCAGGAGGACGCCACTACCCACCACAACCACTAAAACCCAGGAGGACGCCACTACCTACCACAACCACTACCACCCAGGAGGACGCCACTACCCACCACAACCACTACCACCCAGGAGGACGCCACTACCCACCACAACCACTACCACCCAGGAGGACGCCACTACCCACCACAACCACTACCACCCAGGAGGACGCCACTACCCACCACAACCACTACCACCCAGGAGGACGCCACTACCCACCACAACCACTACCACCCAGGAGGACGCCACTACCCACCACAACCACTACCACCCAGGAGGACGCCACTACCCACCACAACCACTACCACCCAGGAGGACGCCACTACCCACCACAACCACTACCACCCAGGAGGACCGCCACTACCCACCACAACCACTACCACCCAGGAGGACGCCACTACCCACCACAACCACTAACACCCAGGAGGACGCCACTACCCACCACAACCACTAACACCCAGGAGGACGCCACTACCCACCACAACCACTACCACCCAGGAGGACGCCACTACCCACCACAACCACTACCACCCAGGAGGACGCCACTACCCACCACAACCACTACCACCCAGGAGGACGCCACTACCCACCACAACCACTAACCACCCAGGAGGACGCCACTACCCACCACAACCACTACCACCCAGGAGGACGCCACTACCCACCACGCCAACCACCCAGGAGGACGCCACTACCCACCACAACCACTAACACCCAGGAGGACGCCACTACCCACCACAACCACTAACACCCAGGAGGACGCCACTACCCACCACAACCACTAACACCCAGGAGGACGCCACTACCCACCACAACCACTAACACCCAGGAGGACGCCACTACCCACCACAACCACTACCACCCAGGAGGACGCCACTACCCACCACAACCACTACCACCCAGGAGGACGCCACTACCCACCACAACCACTACCACCCAGGAGGACGCCACTACCCACCACAACCACTAACACCCAGGAGGACGCCACTACCCACCACAACCACTACCACCCAGGAGGACGCCACTACCCACCACAACCACTACCACCCAGGAGGACGCCACTACCCACCACAACCACTAACACCCAGGAGGACGCCACTACCCACCACAACCACTAACACCCAGGAGGACGCCACTACCCACCACAACCACTACCACCCAGGAGGACGCCACTACCCACCACAACCACTACCACCCAGGAGGACGCCACTACCCACCACCACCACCATTACCATCCAAGAGGACGCCACTACCCACCACCACTACACCCAGGAGGACGCCACTACCCACCACAACCACTAACACCCAGGAGGACGCCACTACCCACCACAACCACTAACACCCAGGAGGACGCCACTACCCACCACAACCACTAACACCCAGGAGGACGCCACTACCCACCACAACCACTAACACCCAGGAGGACGCCACTACCCACCACAACCACTAACACCCAGGAGGACGCCACTACCCACCACAACCACTACCACCCAGGAGGACGCCACTACCCACCACAACCACTACCACCCAGGAGGACGCCACTACCCACCACAACCACTACCACCCAGGAGGACGCCACTACCCAACACAACCACTACCACCCAGGAGGACGCCACTACCCACCACAACCACTAAAACCCAGGAGGACGCCACTACCCACCATTACCACCCAGGAGGACGCCACTACCCACCACAACCACTAACACCCAGGAGGACGCCACTACCCACCACAACCACTACCACCCAGGAGGACGCCACTACCCACCACAACCACTACCACCCAGGAGGACGCCACTACCCACCACAACCACTAACACCCAGGAGGACGCCACTACCCACCACAACCACTACCACCCAGGAGGACGCCACTACCCACCACAACCACTACCACCCAGGAGGACGCCACTACCCACCACAACCACTACCACCCAGGAGGACGCCACTACCCACCACAACCACTAACACCCAGGAGGACGCCACTACCCACCACAACCACTAACACCCAGGAGGACGCCACTACCCACCACAACCACTAACACCCAGGAGGACGCCACTACCCACCACAACCACTACCACCCAGGAGGAACGCCACTACCCACCACAACCACTACCACCCAGGAGGACGCCCTACCCCACAACCACTACCACCCAGGAGGACGCCACTACCCACCACAACCACTAACACCCAGGAGGACGCCACTACCCACCACAACCACTAACACCCAGGAGGACGCCACTACCCACCACAACCACTAACACCCAGGAGGACGCCACTACCCACCACAACCACTAACACCCAGGAGGACGCCACTACCCACCACAACCACTAACACCCAGGAGGACGCCACTACCCACCACAACCACTAAAACCCAGGAGGACGCCACTACCCACCACAACCACTACCACCCAGGAGGACGCCACTACCCACCACAACCACTACCACCCAGGAGGACGCCACTACCCACCACAACCACTACCACCCAGGAGGACGCCACTACCCACCACAACCACTACCACCCAGGAGGACGCCACTACCCACCACAACCACTAACACCCAGGAGGACGCCACTACCCACCACAACCACTAACACCCAGGAGGACGCCACTACCCACCACAACCACTAACACCCAGGAGGACGCCACTACTTGTGTCATTAACAACATGCACCACTGCTTGCTCTGCTGTAATGAGCCTAATGATGAACCTCTTTGGAAATCTGAGGTGTTGGAGCGTGGGACTGTTGCGTCAGGTGTGAAGACTGGCTGGGTGGGCGTTGGGTGGAGGGACGGTGGGTGGAGAGACGTTGGCTGGGTGAGTGGAGGGACGGTGGCTAGAGGGACGGTGGCTGGAGGGACGGTGGGTGAGTGGAGGGAAGGTGAGTCGAAGGACGGTAGTTGGAGGGGCGGCGGGTGGAGGGACGGTGGCTGGAGGGGCAGTGGGTGGGTAGAGGGAAAGTGAGTGGAGGGACAGTAGTTGGAGGGGAGGTGGGTGGTTGGAAGGGGTGATGGGTGAAGGGACGGTGGGTAGAGGATAAGAGAGGTGGGTCCAAACCTTTTCTTTCTTGGTATAAATCTTAGTAATATATACCAACAAATTGATTTAAAAAAAAAACACACCTGAACAAACACTAGAACATATTTATCAAAAAACGTTTCGGTCCTGTTACACTGATCACTTCTAAATAACAGCATATATAACAGTATATATAGGCAGAAAGTGAGGTGTGGGTGACACGTAGTGACCTGAAAAATGCAGGAAGCTTATTGGGAGGAAGTTAGATAGACAATGAGATCATGTGATTCCAGTGTTTTCAGGTAGGTTGGGATTTACTTGGTTAACTATCATGTATGCCAGTGTTGTTGAACATAACTGATTGCCAAAAGAATTTGGGAGTTCTGGTTAGCAGTAATCTAAAACCAAGACAACAGTTGAGACACTTATGCAACATATGGGAATCTTTATTGAGGAAACGTTTCGCCACATAGTGGCTTCATCAGTCCAATACAATACGTTTCCTCAATAAAATTCCCCTATGTTGCATAAGTGTCTCAATCTTCAACTTGTCGGTTTTCCAAACCATTTATCACAAGACAACAGTGCATAAGTGTTCGCAATAAAGCGAACAGTATCCTTGGCTTCATATCTAGAAGTATAAATAATAGAAGTCCTCAGGTTGTTCTTCAACTCTATATATCCTTGGTTAGGCCTCATTTAGACTATGCTGCTCAGTTCTGGTCACCGTATTACGGAATGGATATAAATGCTCTGGAAAACGTACAAAGGAGGATGACAAAGTTGATCCTATGTATCAGAAATCTTCCCTGTGAGGATACACTACCTGTCGGTATTGTATACCATTTTGATGTTCATCTTGTCAGACACTGCATCACATGGTATCTTGGTACAGAAAACACCTTGGACAAGCTTTTCAAGTGAGAAGTGTTGGATCTGAGAGGGACATGACCTCTCAGTGGCTACATTCTCACTACTACTACTACTACTCTGCACCTCTCCTTCCGACAGTATTTAAGTCTCCGCACTGTCGCTTGATCTTCAGATAGTTCCTGACTATAGAATTGAACTTCTCCAGGCCGAGGGACTGACAACCTCAAATTCTACGACTTCAAGGGTGATGGACTGATTACATCGTCTTCACATCTCTACTGTTCCTGCCTACTTTCTGTATTCGACTGAAGAAGCCTACTGTGTAGGCGAAACGTTTCGGAATAAAGTTGTCTAACTGTTGCATATGTGTCTTACCTAATAACTAAGGGCCCTGAATCTGCACTCTCTAGAAAGGCGTAGAATTAGGGAGGATATGATTGAGGTGTATAAATGGAAAACAGGAATAAATAAATGGGATGTAAATAGTGTGCTAAAAATATCTAGCCAAGACAGGACTCGCAGCAATGGTTTCAAGTTGGAAAAGTTCAGATTTAGGAAGGATATAGGAAAGCACTGGTTTGGTAATAGAGTTGTGGATGAGTGGAACAAACTCCCGAGTACCGTCATAGAAGCTAAGACGTTGTGTAGTTTTAAAAATAAGTTAGATAAATACATGAGTGGGCATGGGTTGGTTTGAGCTGGACGTGACTAGCTTGTGCTAGTAGGTCTGATGCCGTGCTTCTTAAGTGAATGTGGCCTGACCTGACTAGGTTGGGTTATTGGCTTAAGCCGGCGGGAGACTTGGACCTACCTAGCATGGGCCAGTAGTGCAAGAAAGGTATAAAATACCGACAATATGAAAGTTAAGACACATGTGCAACATCTGGATATCTTTATTGTAGTAGACGTTTCGCCATCCAGTGGCTTTATCAATACAGATTCTAGGACATAATAGGAAGACAGTAGAACTATATACAAAAGATGAGGTAATCAGTCCCTCGGCCTTGGAGTTAGTGTTCACAGCATCGTGGTGGAGGAGAGTCTGGAGCAAAGGCAAGAAGACTGGCGCTTTTTATAGGCGTCAGTGAATGGGACGGGCAGCAGACGAGGGCAGTCACTGGTAGGCGGGATTCCCCAGTGGAAGTAGGTCCTTCCCAAAGAGATGGGTTAGTTGCAGCAGCCGTGAAGAAGGTCTTGTAGATGTCCTCTGAACCAAGATTCCATGATGTTGCAGTGTCTGACAAGTTGTGCAAGAAAGGTATAAAATACCGACAATATGAAAGTTAAGACACATGTGCAACATCTGGATATCTTTATTGTAGTAGACGTTTCGCCATCCAGTGGCTTTAACAATACAGATTCTAGGACATAATAGGAAGACAGTAGAACTATATACAAAAGATGAGGTAATCAGTCCCTCGGCCTTGGAGTTAGTGTTCACAGCATCGTGGTGGAGGAGAGTCTGGAGCAAAGGCAAGAAGACTGGCGCTTTTTATAGGCGTCAGTGAATGGGACGGGCAGCAGACGAGGGCAGTCACTGGTAGGCGGGATTCCCCAGTGGAAGTAGGTCCTTCCCAAAGAGATGGGTTAGTTGCAGCAGCCGTGAAGAAGGTCTTGTAGATGTCCTCTGAACCAAGATTCCATGATGTTGCAGTGTCTGACGCCTATAAAAAGCGCCAGTCTTCTTGCCTTTGCTCCAGACTCTCCTCCACCACGATGCTGTGAACACTAACTCCAAGGCCGAGGGACTGATTACCTCATCTTTTGTATATAGTTCTACTGTCTTCCTATTATGTCCTAGAATCTGTATTGATAAAGCCACTGGATGGCGAAACGTCTACTACAATAAAGATATCCAGATGTTGCACATGTGTCTTAACTTTCATATTGTCGGTATTTTATACCTTTCTTGCACAACTTGTCAGACACTGCAACATCATGGAATCTTGGTTCAGAGGACATCTACAAGACCTTCTTCACGGCTGCTGCAACTAACCCATCTCTTTGGGAAGGACCTACTTCCACTGGGGAATCCCGCCTACCAGTGACTGCCCTCGTCTGCTGCCCGTCCCATTCACTGACGCCTATAAAAAGCGCCAGTCTTCTTGCCTTTGCTCCAGACTCTCCTCCACCACGATGCTGTGAACACTAACTCCAAGGCCGAGGGACTGATTACCTCATCTTTTGTATATAGTTCTACTGTCTTCCTATTATGTCCTAGAATCTGTATTGATAAAGCCACTGGATGGCGAAACGTCTACTACAATAAAGATATCCAGATGTTGCACATGTGTCTTAACTTTCATATTGTCGGTATTTTATACCTTTCTTGCACAACTTGTCAGACACTGCAACATCATGGAATCTTGGTTCAGAGGACATCTACAAGACCTTCTTCACGGCTGCTGCAACTAACCCATCTCTTTGGGAAGGACCTACTTCCACTGGGGAATCCCGCCTACCAGTGACTGCCCTCGTCTGCTGCCCGTCCCATTCACTGACGCCTATAAAAAGCGCCAGTCTTCTTGCCTTTGCTCCAGACTCTCCTCCACCACGATGCTGTGAACACTAACTCCAAGGCCGAGGGACTGATTACCTCATCTTTTGTATATAGTTCTACTGTCTTCCTATTATGTCCTAGAATCTGTATTGATAAAGCCACTGGATGGCGAAACGTCTACTACAATAAAGATATCCAGATGTTGCACATGTGTCTTAACTTTCATGGGCCAGTAGGTCTGCTGCAGTGTTCCTTCTTTCTCATGTTCTTATGTTATGCTCAGGTATCGGTGACTGCGATTAGCGAGGCTTTTAGACATCGTCGGCTTCTAAGATCTTGTTCAGAAAGGACGAGTTAGACCTCATTCCAATTCATCAAATGTCCCGTGGAGTTTCCGTGGAGGACACAGGCGTACTTTAAGTCGTCCCTCTTGCAGGGGTTATGATGTGCAAGAAAGGTATAAAATACCGACAATGTGAAAGTTAAGACACATGTGCAACATCTGGATATCTTTACTGTAGACGTTTCGCCATCCAGTGGCTTTATCAATACAGATTCTAGGACATAATTAGAAGACAGTAGAACTATATACAAAAGATTACTGATTACCTCATCTTTTGTATATAGTTCTACTGTCTTCCTATTATGTCCTAGAATCTGTATTGATAAAGCCACTGGATGGCGAAACGTCTACAATAAAGATATCCAGATGTTGCACATGTGTCTTAACTTTCACAGGGGTTATGATGTTAGGTAAGACACATATGCAACAGTTAGGTAACTTTATGTGTCTTACCTAACAACCTGTCGGTATTTTATACCATTTTATTGTTCAGGGGTTTTGATGTTCATTTAGGCGGACCGAAAGATTTCTACCTGTTTCCCCTATACATTTCTAGGGACTGACTCCACAGGTGATGGTGTAGACGCCGCTGTGAAACTTTAAAATGGTATAAAATACCGACAGGTTGTTAGGTAAGACACATATGCAACAGTTAGGTATCTTTATTATGAAACGTTTCGCCTACACAGTAGGCTTCTTCAGTCAAGTACAGAAAAGTTGATAGAAGCAGAAGATACTTGAAGACGATGGACTGATTACATCGTCTTCAAGTATCTTCAGCTTCTATCAACTTTTCTATACTTGACTGAAGAAGCCTACTGTGTAGGCGAAACGTTTCATAATAAAGATACCTAACTGTTGCATATGTGTGTTACCTAACAGCCTCTGTGAAAGTTAGAGATGTGGGACTATGTTTCATAGTGAGGTCTTTGATAGAGGATGTATTCACTGTCGAAACATTGATACTGCTTTTAGCAAGCACCTGGTGGGTATTCCTGGCAACTTCACCACATGAGAGCACTAAGACAATCCCAGATGAAGAAAGATGAAAACTGAAGACTTGTGAAGGTTTCTCAAGAAACCATTTAAGGACACCTCTTTTAGTGCGAACAAAAGTGCATGTGATCGTTCTTGTTGGCAGGTTTTCTATGCACTTTGAAGAGAAGGTTATCGCTGTTTACAGACCTTTCCCTACTTTTATTTAGCACTCATTTATGCAGCTCCCTCTGACCCTCAAATTTCTTCGCACATTCTTACCTCCTATCTTCGCTCTTCCACCTTTCAACCATTCGTACCTCCCTCCAGTACCACTACGATCATTCTCGCATTCCTCCATTACTCGTACAATCATTCCTCCCTCCCTCCACCCGTCTAATCATTCCTACTTCCCTCCACTACCTTATCAATTATTCCTACCTCCCTCCTCCACCCCTCCTATCATTCCTACCTCCCTCCACCACCCTCCAAAGATAAGAAAAAAAAAGATGAAAAACACAAAAGAACAAATCTCCTTCAAATTTATTAAAGTTTGCCAAAGGTAAACTATTTAAGAAACAGTACAAAGAAAGTTCAATAAAATCTTTGAATAGGAAGAATTAGAAATTAGATAAAGCGTTCTAACGAGTATTTACAAAGGAAATGTTGCTAAATAAACTGGAATTAAAAATAACTACAAGCCACAAATAATTCACATATAGAAGGAAGCTTATGACGACTTATGTCCGGCTTGGACCATTAATAGTCTAAGTCGGATCATTAATGGACCATTAATTTGAAGCAATACCTGCATCTTGGGATCCTGATGCAGGGATTTTTTCAAAACTTGTCTGACCTAGAGACACGACACTAGTGGTTCTGTCCACTGATGACTCCGTCTACCACTGTTCCATCTCATCTGTCATCAGTATTTAATAAGTTCCATCTCCGCGAATATGCTGCATTTTTGTCAAGATTGATGGAATGAACACAGAGACTCTAGGCTGAGGGACTGATCACCTCATGCTCATCTTTCACCTTTCTCCACATTGGACTGAAGAAGTCGCTGGTTGGCGAAATGTTTCCAGAATATAGATACTCAAATGTTCCACAAGTGTCTCATTTGGGCGTCTTTATTATGGAAACGTTTCACCAGCCAGTGGCTTCGTCAGCCCAATGCAGAGAAAGGTGGAAGATGAGGAGTTTGAGGTAATCAGTCCCTCAGCCTGGAATCGATGTGTACAGTCCATCAGTCTTACTGCCGAAGGCCACACTAGCCCATACGAGTAAGATGAGTAAGATTCATGTGCAACACTTAGGTATCTATTAGTGAAACGTTTCGCCCATATAAACAAAGCCTGCATCATGACGGAGAATTGTTAAAACAATAACAAAAGCCATTATAGAAAATATATAGAGCATCTGTTTATCTAATGTACTGAGATTTCCGTTTATGCGACGCGTATAAAAAACAGTAAGACTCAGGAGCATGTAACAAAGTGGATACCAGAGTTAGAAAATAAAAGTTACCCATGAAGTAAATTATTATTATTATTATAATCAAAAAGAAGCGCTAAACCACAAGGGCTATACAGCTCTATGAAGTAAAGGCACTGAAAATGGTTTCGCTGAAAGCAAGAGAAGAGATGTACTGTATCTTCATACAAGATTCACGAAACACTAATAAGAACATAAGGAGGAATACAAGCCTACTGACCCATACTAGGCAGGTCTTTCTCAAACCCAGACTAACAATAATACATGGTGTTTCAAAGAGATGGACCCAATTTTAACATGTTTCTGTTTCAAATCGGGTCCATCCTTCTGAAACACCCTGCATTTGCCCAACCTATTTTCAGTGTTACCCAGGTAATAAAGTTTGGAAACCGTGTTAACTTATGTGCAAGTCTCACGATTACAAACAAATCACGGAACGGGTGGGGTTTGAACCCATGGCAAGTGAGTCCTAAAACTCACAGGCCAGTGCGTTAACCACTGGGCCAGATGTCTACAATAACATTCATCCAATGGATGCGATAAGACAGTAGAAAGAAGCCATATTGTCCCATTATGAATACTGCAAGAGGAACACTGCAGTGTGTCTTCAACTATTAAGCGTCAACTATGGTGAAATTAAATTGTATCCTAATTTACCCTAAGATATATTTCTAACTATATTTGAACGTATTCGTGTTCAGTCGTTCACTGTAGCTCTTGCAGATATATTATCACTGTCATTCATATTCTGGCTGGCCAAGAGCTGTAAATCGACCCCTGAAGCCATATATAGGTGAGTACATCTGGATACGATATTCAGGAATCATTCCAAGGTATCCGTATAATTTGCCACAACAACCAGTACACACACACACACACACACACACACACACACACACACACACACACACACACACACACACACACACACACACACACACACACACACACCACACACCCCACACACACCCCACACACACCCCACGCACACCACACACACACACACACACACACACACACACACACACACACACACACACACACACACACACACACCACACACCCCACACACACCCCACACACACACCACACACACACCACACACACACCACACACACACCACACACACACCACACACACACCACACACACACACCACACACACACACCACACACACACACACACACACACACACACCACACATGCATGCACATACAACAGGCCTAGTGTCTAATCGACATGTGCCTAGGACCAAATGGTAACTAACACACACACACACACACACACACACATGCATGCATGCACATACAACAGGCCTAGTGTCTAATCGACATGTGCCTAGGACCAAATGGTAACTAAAACGTGTACTGAGAGGAATTGAAAAGGTGGCCAGTGCCAGAATGTTTCAGGGATGGGATACATGAACAAGGGGACACAACTGGAAGTTGTAAACTCAGACGAGTCATAGGGATGTTAGGAATTATTTATTCAGTCTTAGAGTCGTCAAGAAGTGGAAAAAACTGGAGAGTGAAGTAATGGAGGCAGGATCCATACATAACTTTAAGAAGGGGTACGATAAGGCTCTTAGAGCAGGGAGAGCGAGAGAGAGAGAGAGAGAGAGAGAGAGAGGATCTAGTAACAACCAGCTAAGAGGTAGGGGCCAAGAGCGGAGTTCCACATGGGTCAGTCCTAGGGACGGTGCTGTTTCTGGTATATGTGAATGACATGAAGGAAGGGATAGATTCAGAGGTGTTCCTGCTGGCAGACTATGTGAAGCTAATGCCTAGAATTCAATCGGACGAGAATGAGATGGGACCACAAAGGGAACCGGACAGGCTGCAAGCCTGGTCCAACACCTGGCTTCTGGAGTTTAACCCCACTAAGTGCGAAGTCATGAAAATTGGGGGAAGGCCACTGAAGACCGCAGACAGAGTGCAGGCCAAAGACTGTAAACCTCACTCAAGGAAAAGGATCTTGGGGTGAGTATAATACCGAGCACATCTGAGGCGCACAGCCCACAACTGCTGCAGCATATGGGCGCCTGGCAAACCTAAGAATAGCGTTTCGACACCTGAGTAAGGAATCATTCAAGACTCTGTACACCGTGTATGTGAGACCCATACTGGAATATGCAGCACCAGTATGGATCCTACATCTGGTGAAGAAATTAGAGAAAATGCAAACGTTTGCAACAAGACTAATCCCGGAGCTAAGGTGTATGTCCTACGAGGAGAGGCTAAGGGAAATTAACCTGACGACACTTGAGGACAGGAGGGATAGGGAAGACATGATAACGATATATAAAATACTGAGAGGAATTGACAGGGTGGATAGGGACAGGATATTTCAAAGATGGGACACAACAACAGGGGACACAACTGGTAGTTGAAAACAGATGAGTCACAGGGAAGTTAGGAAGTATTTTTTCAGCCACAGAATTGTCAGGAAGTGGAACAATCTGGAGAGTGATGTAGTGGAGGCAGGATCTATACATAGCTTTAAGAAGAGATACGACAAAGCTCATGAAGCAGGGAGAGAGTGGATCTAGTAGCGACCAGCGATGAAGCAGGACCAGGAGCTGTGAATCGACCCCTGCAACCACAACTAGGTGAGTACACACACACACACACACAAACTTCCTCGTCCTCAGCACCAGAGATACGCTCAACACACCACAAGTGACTCACCACACCGCTCTCCCTCCTCATCTCCACTCATCTCCACTCCTCTCTCACTTTCCTGCACAAACACCATGTGAAATACACATAAACACACATCCCTGCACTAACAAATGCAGAACATTATTTAATTACTACCCAGAACCTGTGAACAAACAATATATTTTCCCAAGAATTATTCCGGTTTACATAATGAGTTAAAACATGTAAAAAAAAAGTGGCGGTCTTGTAAATAAAAAGAAATCAAGATACAAAGGCTAATAATTTGGCAGAATATAGAAGGAGAAACGCGAATAAAACTCAAAAATATATATATGCAGTTCATTAACACCCAACTCTCCTTGCTCCTCAGCGTCGAGTTTACATATGTGTCTAATCCACAGTAATCAAACTAATGACACAAACCAGCGCTCGATCCCCGTGGTGAGAGGTAAATATTTAATCATTGCTAATTGCATAGGTAATTGAGTGCACAGTGCAATCCCAGGGGCGGCGATGTTTATGATTAACCAACGTATTGGTTTGAGAAAGGAACGAGACTAATTGAATCATTTGGAACGACAAGGGTATATGATCCTCTAGCTTGTAGAGGCGGTTTTCCCTTGGCCTTGTCGCGGGTTCTGAGCCTTAGTGAAGGGAGGAGGAGTGGCCCACTCACAGGGAGTTACACTCGAGCCGTCAAACGTTTCAGGGAACAAGTTCCCAATAGTTTCAGCCACGTTTCAAGCAGTCTCTCCTGGGCATTTTTCTCAGTAGAATCTTTTCTTCAGAGTTCAGTTTATCTTTCCAACCAGATCTCTTGTTGAGCAAACGCGGCCTTTCTTTTTCTCCCCGAACTTACTGAACCCTTTTCTTTATGTTGGGGAAATACTCTATGCTCTCCCTGCTTGTTCAGTGGAAGTTCTTTACAAACCACTGCCTGCAATTATATCATGCTAATTTAGCCATAAATTGCACATCGCTGAATGATGAATTTTCCTTGTCAAGGAGCTGTTTCTGTCTACTGAAGAAGACACTAACACACACACACTAGGAAACTGTGTACACAAATAGTGGTAGACTGGATTGGGATCCAAGAGGCACAATAGACATCAACCACTGTACACTTTACATTTATTATTATAATCAAGGGGAAGCGCTAAACCCGGAGGATTATACAGCGCCTGGGGGGGGGATGTGGAAGGCATTCAGGCTTAATTTGGGGAACTGGAGCACAGATCCAATTCCCTAAATCAAGAGCCCCTCACCAACATCAAGGAACCTTCCTTGAGGGGTGTACACTTTACAAAAATGATATGACAACAGCTCCTACCTGGAGGATGTTTTGGGGGTCAACGCCCCCTAGGTGATATAAAAGATGAAAATTGGTAATCACATACAAACACACAAAAGAAAATAAAAATTGTTCGACATAGGTGAGAACAGCCGGAGACACAGTGGAGGTGAATGCCGAAGTGTGTCACAGGGATAAAAGCTTCAATTTACTGTCATTGAAGATGTTGAATGAGGTAGAAGAGGCGGCGGAGGTTGACCACGCGATTTGTAAAGCAGATATTGTTAATCTCGGGGGATAGACACCTGCGTACAGCCCTAGTCAGGTGAAGGTTACACACACAAACCTGGGAACTGGAGTTCAACTCTCAAGTATAACTAGATGCGCACGTACACACATACACGCACACACATACCCACCCCCACACATACACACACACACACACACACACACACACACACACACACACACACACACACACACACACACACACACACACACACACAGAATGTTCCAGAGATGCGACACAGAAACAAAGGGTCACAATTGGGAGTTGAAGAGTCAGATGAGTCAAAGGGATGTTAGGAAGCATTTCTTCAGTCATAGAATTGTCAGGAAGTGGAATAGTCTGATATGTGACGTAATGGAGGCAGGAACCAGACATGGTTTTAAGACGAGGTTTGATGGAGCTCATGGAGCAGGAGAAGGAGGACCTAGTAGTGATCAGTGAAAAGGCGGGACCAGGAGCCATGAATCGAACCCTGCAACCACACTTAAGTCAGCACATAAAACTCGGAAATGTATGAGTCACCAAGAGGATAAACAATTGTGACACTAATACAGAAATGTTAAACTCGCTATTAAACAAAATGCAAATAAGGAAAATACAAAGCGAAGAATTCTTTAGAAAAACTATAAAACAATCTAAAAAAAAATAAAGGAATAATAAAAAGCCTTATTAGAAGTCAGGGGCAGCAGATGCAAAGTAACGAAACTAAGTCAAGGGGAGAGCGGAGACCGTACAGGAGAGCGGAGACCGTACAGGAGAGCGGAGACCGTACAGGAGAGTGGAGACCGTACAGGAGAGTGGAGACCGTACAGGAGAGTGGAGACCGTACAGGAGAGCGGAGACCGTACAGGAGAGCGGAGACCGTACAGGAGAGCGGAGACCGTACAGGAGAGTGGAGACCGTACAGGAGAGTGGAGACCGTACAGGAGAGTGGAGACCGTACAGGAGAGTGGAGACCGTACAGGAGAGTGGAGACCGTACAGGAGAGTGGAGACCGTACAGGAGAGTGGAGACCGTACAGGAGAGTGGAGACCGTACAGGAGAGTGGAGACCGTACAGGAGAGTGGAGACCGTACAGGAGAGTGGAGACCTTACAGGAGAGCGGAGACCGTACAGGAGAGCGGAGACCGTACAGGAGAGTGGAGACCGTAAAGGAGAGCGGAGACCGTACAGGAGAGCGGAGACCGTACAGGAGAGTGGAGACCGTACAGGAGAGTGGAGACCGTACAGGAGAGCGGAGACCGTACAGGAGAGCGGAGACCGTACAGGAGAGTGGAGACCGTACAGGAGAGTGGAGACCGTACAGGAGAGTGGAGACCGTACAGGAGAGTGGAGACCGTACAGGAGAGTGGAGACCGTACAGGAGAGTGGAGACCGTACAGGAGAGTGGAGACCGTACAGGAGAGTGGAGACCGTACAGGAGAGTGGAGACCGTACAGGAGAGTGGAGACCGTACAGGAGAGTGGAGACCGTACAGGAGAGTGGAGACCTTACAGGAGAGCGGAGACCGTACAGGAGAGCGGAGACCGTACAGGAGAGTGGAGACCGTACAGGAGAGTGGAGACCGTAAAGGAGAGCGGAGACCGTACAGGAGAGCGGAGACCGTACAGGAGAGCGGAGACCGTACAGGAGAGCGGAGACCGTACAAGAGAGCGGAGACCGTACAAGAGAGCGGAGACCGTACAAGAGAGCGGAGACCGTACAAGAGAGCGGAGACCGTACAAGAGAGCAGAGACCGTACAAGAGAGCGGAGACCGTACAAGAGAGCGGAGACCGTACAAGAGAGCGGAGACCGTACAAGAGAGCGGAGACCGTACAAGAGAGCGGAGACCGTACAAGAGAGCGGAGACCGTACAAGAGAGCGGAGACCGTACAAGAGAGCGGAGACCGTACAAGAGAGCGGAGACCGTACAGGAGAGCAGAGACCGTACAAGAGAGCGGAGACCGTACAAGAGAGCGGAGACTGTACAGGAGAGCAGAGACCGTACAAGAGAGCGGAGACCGTACAAGAGAGCGGAGACCATACAAGAGAGCGGAGACCGTACAAGAGAGCGGAGACCGTACAAGAGAGCGGAGACCGTACAGCATCTGCCTGGATAACTCTCAGCAACACAAAATGAAAAAAAAAAAACCTTTGCAAGTAAGCATCACACTTGAACAATCTCTGGAGAAAACGAACTTAATACCATCAGATAATTAGCCAGATTAACAAAAAGAGTCAGTACTGTAAGATCAAGTCTCCGGTTTACCTACTGCTATATGACCCATACGGGTTTAGTGTCATTAAATGGCTTAATAAAACACGTGAGCAAACACCAGGACATACTTATTAGACAATGTTTCGGTCTTGGGGCCGAAACCAAGGTCTCAGGACCGCAACGTTTTCTAATAAATATGTCCTGGTGTTTGCTTAATTGTCATTTGTCAGTATCAGTTACCAAGATTTATACCAATGTCATTACATATATTAAAAAAAAAAAAACACAGAATAGGTGGGGTTTGAATCTATGGCAAGTGAGTCCTGAAACTCCAGGCCAGTCAGTTCCGTGGTTTATTTTCAGTCGTCTTATATTTTAAAGTACTTTCGAATCTGAACAGAAAATGCTTCAGTTTTATTAATAACAAACACAAGATCATTCCTCGAGTATGTAGCTCCGGCGTGGAGCCCCTCTGTCTAAAATAACCCAGGTAAAGTAGGGCGATTTGTCATCAGGCTGGCAGCTCTAATAAGGATCAGAAGTTAGGAAGGGTGAACGCACTTTTAAACCTCATTTCTCTAGAACAAAGAAAAAGTGAGGAGACATGATCGCAACATACAAAATCCAAGGAATACGGAAAGAAGAAAAAGCCAAAAAAATCAGGAAGGACGAAACCAAAACATAGGAACACTGCTACAGGTATAAGACAGAGGCAAGTGACGGCGTCGTAAGAAGGGGAATAAACTAACCCAACCACATCACATTTGACAACCCTTAAGAGTCGGAGCTTAATACACGCAAACTAAACTAGGTAAATACACACAGCCAGGAGCTGTGAATCGACGCCTTTAACCACATATAGGTGAGTAAACACACACACACCATTACTGGATTGAAAAAAAAAATCACTTAGCATCCTTAACAGACTAATGTACACACTAGGAGTAGGCAGCGGTGACAAGAACACTCCAGCTGATCCATAAATAACTAAATATAAATAAATATATTTCTACAAGTACATGTACAGGGTATACGGGCTTACCTGACATCAATGACATACTATTACATAGAAAGTCAATTGTTATGCAGAGCATTTCGGGCAAATTTGGTTAGTTTTGTCCCAGGATGCGACCCACACCAGTCCACTAACACCCAGGTACCTATTATTACTGATGGGTGAACATGGACATGCGGTGTAAGGAAACACGCCCAATGTTTCTACCCCTTCGCCGGGAATCGAACCCGGACCCTTACCGTGTGAAGAGAAAGTTTTTGCCACGAGGCCACGGGGCACCGTATGAGTACACAAATGACGAAATGCAACTAGTAATTGTATGAGAGAAAGCATCAATGGACGAGAGTAAACAGTGGAGTACCCCAGGAGATTCGTGCAGCGACCTTTACTGTTTCTGATTTACTTAAATGATTTGACAGAGGAAATCTGTGTGTGTGTGTGTGTGTGTGTGTGTGTGTGTGTGTGTGTGTGTGTGTGTGTGTGTGTGTGTGTGTGTGTGTGTGTGTGTGTGTGTGTGTGTGTGTGTGTGTTGCTGCAGCTAATGATAATAACTATCACTGGAAACAGACAGCTTGCAAAGATAATTGAAGAGACTGATACTCTTGTTTAATGCAGTTGTGAGCAAAATAGGTAACTAAATAATATGCAATTAACATTATGACTCATCATTACGTAAATACAAGTAATCAGTATGATACCTGCACTAAAATTTTATTGAAGAGCGCACTTCTGAACAACGTAATCATATATATTTTAGTGTATTTTTCTCTGCTTTACGAGGGTATAGAGGTGAATGATCAGCCAGAATGAAAAATTTTGTAATGTTGGTGGAATTACCGACAGTTTAAGTAAAACACAAGTGCAGGTAATGTAACATTTTATTATGGCAACGTTTCGCTCTCCAGGAACTTTATTAAGCCATGACAGCTTGACAAAGCTCCTGGAGAGCGAAACGTTGTCATAATAAATTGTCACATTAGTTGCACTTGTGTCCTTTTACTTAACATGAAAGATTTTGGATTTTGCTGTGTTCGTAAGTTGGCTTCCGTGTGGCCGGCAGTAACAGCCTGGTTGATTAGACCCTGAGCCACATAGAGGCCTGGTCATGGACTGAGCCGCGGGGGCGTTCACCCCCGGAACACCCTCCAGGCAGCGAGTAATGTTTATCGTTGAGCAATATTCATCAGAGAACATACCGCTTAATTTGTACTTATAGTTTATAAAACCGATAAGTTGATAAATAAGACATTTGCGCAGCAATTGGGTATCTTTATTCTGGAAACGTTTCGCCAGTGGCTTCTTCAGTCCAACACACAGAACGGTGGAAGTGTCCCTCTAGGCTGAGGGAATGATTACCTCAAATTTTTTATTTTTCACCGTTCTCTATATTGAGCTGAAGAAGCAAGCTGTTGGCTGGCGAAACGTTGCCAAAATAAAGATACCCCAAATAATGCAAAAGTGTCTTATGGATACCGCTTAATGACAATGCATTAGTCTAAACAGTTAAAACA
>NC_091364.1:12324401-12379401 GCF_038502225.1 Cherax quadricarinatus | reverse complement strand
GCTGAGGAAGGGTTGTTGAGGTGGTTCGGACATGTAGAGAGAATGGAGCGAAACAGAATGACTTCAAGAGTGTATCAGTCTGTAGTGGAAGGAAGGCGGGGTAGGGGTCGGCCTAGGAAGGGTTGGAGGGAGGGGGTAAAGGAGGTTTTGTGTGCGAGGGGCTTGGACTTCCAGCAGGCATGCGTGAGCGTGTTTGATAGGAGTGAATGGAGACAAATGGTTTTTAATACTTGACGTGCTGTTGGAGTGTGAGCAAAGTAACATTTATGAAGGGATTCAGGGAAACCGGCAGGCCGGACTTGAGTTCTGGAGATGGGAAGTACAGTGCCTGCACTCTGAAGGAGGGGTGTTAATGTTGCAGTTTAAAAACTGTAGTGTAAAGCACCCTTCTGGCAAGACAGTGATGGAGTGAATGATGGTGAAAGTTTTTCTTTTTCGGGCCACCCTGCCTTGGTGGGAATCGGCCGGTGTGATAATAAATAAAAAAAAATATATATATATATATATATATATATATATATATATATATATATATATATATATATAAAGATATATATAAAGATATATATAAAGATAAAGAATCACACACAAAGTGGGAGTTGTCACAGCTGCTCTTTGCTGATGACACTGTGCTCTTGGGAGATTCTGAAGAGAAGTTGCAGAGATTGGTGGATGAATTTGGTAGGGTGTGCAAAAGAAGAAAATTAAAGGTGAATACAGGAAAGAGTAAGGTTATGAGGATAACAAAAAGATTAGGTGATGAAAGATTGAATATCAGATTGGAGGGAGAGAGTATGGAGGAGGTGAATGTATTCAGATATTTGGGAGTGGACGTGTCAGCGGATGGGTCTATGAAAGATGAGGTGAATCATAGAATTGATGAGGGGAAAAGAGTGAGTGGTACACTTAGGAGTCTGTGGAGACAAAGAACTTTGTCCTTGGAGGCAAAGAGGGGAATGTATGAGAGTATAGTTTTACCAACGCTCTTATATGGGTGTGAAGCATGGGTGATGAATGTTGCAGCGAGGAGAAGGCTGGAGGCAGTGGAGATGTCATGTCTGAGGGCAATGTGTGATGTGAATATAATGCAGAGAATTCGTAGTTTGGAAGTTAGGAGGAGGTGCGGGATTACCAAAACTGTTGTCCAGAGGGCTGAGGAAGGGTTGTTGAGGTGGTTCGGACATGTAGAGAGAATGGAGCGAAACAGAATGACTTCAAGAGTGTATCAGTCTGTAGTGGAAGGAAGGCGGGGTAGGGGTCGGCCTAGGAAAGGTTGGAGAGAAGGGGTAAAGGAGGTTTTGTGTGCGAGGGGCTTGGACTTCCAGCAGGCATGCGTGAGCGTGTTTGATAGGAGTGAATGGAGACAAATGGTTTTTAATACTTGACGTGCTGTTGGAGTGTGAGCAAAGTAACATTTATGAAGGGGTTCAGGGAAACCGGCAGGCCGGACTTGAGTCCTGGAGATGGGAAGTACAGTGCCTGCACTCTGAAGGAGGGGTGTTAATGTTGCAGTTTAAAAACTGTAGTGTAAAGCACCCTTCTGGCAAGACAGTGATGGAGTGAATGATGGTGAAAGTTTTTCTTTTTCGGGCCACCCTGCCTTGGTGGGAATCGGCCAGTGTGATAATAAAAATAAAAAAAAAATATATAAGTGCATAAAAAGGCTTCAAGGAAGAATATTTGGATTTCTTCCTGAAGCCGTTTGAATATTCCACTTCCCCTACCACCCCATCTTTTCATATTTTTTTTTTTGCCAATAGGAATATTTTATTACATAATATGGTACAGAAGATTTAAGAGATACATTGTTGATATAAAAGTGGCATATAAGGTACATGTTGTTACGTGTGTATCACCGATTATAAGGCGAAAATCTCATCCAGCTCCTCAGAGCTGGGGAGTGTGCCCAAAATACAGTAAGCATTACCCCTTTGAACAGCCGCACTGAGCCGCTGGAACAGAAAACTAGCTGCCCTGGGATCCCTAGTTACCCTGATGAGTCTTTATCCCAGGTCCTTAAGGAATTTAGATGCACTCTTTCCCCATGAGCCAAGGGTCTCTGAGCCTATGGGAACAAACATATAATGATGGGCAAGTTCTCCATATTTTATAGACTTTTGGGACGCCCTGAAGCTGGCAGCTGCCCCTCCTTCCTCCCTGGTGTATTGGAGATAAGTATCAGCCAAGGTAGATACACATGTATAGTCCCAGACCACCTGCTTCCCGTCTGTCCAGGCTTGAAGGGTGATACCATCTGGACGCTTCTGGCTGCCATCAGATCTGCATAGCTGGGGTGGCTCCCTTACTGCTGGGCATCCGGCTGTTATGAGGCTCCTCTTGATATTATTAACCTCCTCATGTCTTGCAATCTTTCCCTCGGATTTACGGCACACAAGACCATGGTACCCGAATCGGTCTGCTGCTTCACTGCCACAAATACACCTGTGTTCGGCGAGAATAGGGGCGGCAAGTCGAAGGGCAACACCGATGCGGATGGTCTGTGGGTCGAGGCGTGTGCCAAGGCTGGAGTTGGGAACAGCCAACAGAAAGTCCCCTGCATGGGGAGCTCTCACTGCCAGGAGGCGGGCTCTATCCTTCCCTGACACACTCTGAAGCATTGTTGAGGCTATTTTTTCCACTATTGGACCATCCCAGTGCGATTGTTTGTAGTTGTTGGGGGGAGCAGGCCTGGTTTCAGAGCCCGTTAGATTATCCCAGATCATGGCTCCGTCAATGAACTTTTGGTCCTGGACTCCAATCTTGTCCTTAAGATGTTCAGGGAGAATTGCTGCTACAAGCTCTCTGGATGCAATACATGAGGACAGAAAAGTAGGTAGCGCAATCTGTGATGACTTGCGGACACCAATGCCTCCTAGTCTGACCGGAAGTGTAGCTTGGTTCCACTGCCCGTCTTCTAGAGTAAGGTTAAGTACTTTCGTAAAAATCTGCCTCATATATATATATATATATATATATATATATATATATATATATATATATATATATATATATATATATATATATATATATGTATAATTTCAGTAAGCATTACCGTCTTGGGTGTAACGCATCTTCAAGCATGTGAAGAAACTGAAGTCCACTGACATGCACTAAAACTTGCTCCTGTGTTAAGAAGGTAGACCTACAAGGGGAGACAACGACCCTAGAGATCTAGAGAGATGATGAATCACTAAATACTTTGCAAGGCAGAGATGGGGAACAATAGGGTATTGATGGAGGTGAAAGAAGATGAGCCATAATACGTCTAGATTTTTTTTTCAGCTAAGTACGACTTAGGTCTAACTAGCTAATTGAAGTAAAGAGTCGGGGACCAGGAAATGAAAGTTGACCCCGAGAAGCAAAATTCGTCGTATAGAACTCTGAGTATACACACGAACAACTACACAACTCGAAGTATACACACAATAATGCATGCAGCTCTGAGTACACTCTTATGAACGCAATCAACTCTGAGTGCATTCACAGCACTGAGTGCGCTCTCAAACCTGAATATAACAACGATAACATACACATGAATATAGCATAAAGTTCACTCAGGAACATGAATATAACGTCAAGTACACTCACAAACATGATAACACTGAGTACACTCACAAACAAGAATATAACATTGAGTACACTAACAAAACATGAATATAACATCGATAACACTCACAAACACAAAATAAGACAGTAAACTTCCACTTCAATGCGCCTCCCCTCTCATCTCCCCCTTTTAAGCTCCTACATTTTTATGGCTCTGTCGTAAATATTAATTTCCTGTCATCTTTTAGATCGACTAATCACTTCGCTACATTCTGGATCTTCCATATCTTTGTTGCTCTACCCTTCTCTTCCAGCTCTACTCTAGACCTTTTCTTAATTATCTCTCTCTTGCTCTCTATCTCCCATTATCTTTGATGTCATCTACGCTTTCCTTCTCTCCCCTGTTTACATTAGTATTACCTTCGTTCTCTTTCCAGGAAGTTTTTTTTTCAGTTTTAGCTGTGTGTTATTCTCTGTTGATTCTCTTATTGTTAAAAACTTTCAGCCTCCTGCCAGATGAGAAGACGTGTTTCTGTGTATTTTTCTCATCTCCATACCCTTCTCTTGCTTTTGTAAATTGTCCTCTCGCGTTTTAAGCTGTGCATCACAGTTGGTGTGTGTGTGTGTGTGTGTGTGTGTGTGTGTGTGAGAGTGTGTGAGTGTGTGTGAGAGTGTGTGTGTGTGTGTGTGTGTGTCCGTCTTTTTATTACCTCTCACTCTCCTCTTCAATCATTCGTCTCGTCACATAAATTCATCTACTCTTAGTTTCCTCTCAAGTTCCCTTCAAAGGGAAGCTTTGATGCTGATAAAAGACTCTTGCTTCGAGGAAGTGGAGCTATCTTTCCCTTCCTCGATAACTCCTACAGACTTTCAACCTAATAATATTAACAATAAAAATAATAACTATTACCAACAACAATAATTACAACAATACTAATATTAACAACAACAATAATGTTTCAAACTTAACCATCCACAATGTTGTTTCCTCTGCTCTTACCTACCTTGTCTGTTTACACCCCATCCTCTTGCTGCCCACTGTTTATGGTGTCTGAACCCTCCCCACCCCCTACTCGTTATCCACTATTCCATGTTTGCTTATGTTGCCCAGAAGCCCCCTACTCCTCCTCCCTATCCTGGCCAACTCCATCCCCACTATTTCACCCCATACCACATCTTCCCCTTTAAGTTCATCTCTTCAGGTTTTCTTCTGCAAGCTCTCCCCCTTCTTCCCTTTCTCCAACTCTCCCCATTCCTCCCACTCTTTATCTGGTATTCTCCCTACCCCGTCCCTTTCTTTCTACTTACCTCTCTCCCTCGATATCCTCCCCATCACTCCCTCCCTCTCTGCCTCCCTTATTTTCATTTTCTATATATTCCCGTTTCATTCTCCCTCCCTTTTCATTTACCTTCATTTGCTTTCTACTTGTCGACAATCTATCTGGTTGGCTTATTCCATTTCATTTATATTCTCTCCTCCCTGCTTTACTAAATTCCCTTCCTTCTACTTTCCTCCCTTATTATCCTTTTCCATCCCTACAACTTATCAGTTCCCCTGTTTCGCCGTTTCAATGATTTTATATCTCTCTTTCCAGCCTTTGTTTTCCTCCCTTCCTGTTTTAGTTTATAACCTTTTTTTCCTGTTTTTCCCCTACGTCTCTGTGTCATTTTCCAGCTTTCTTGTTCACTCTTCTATCCTATTTCACTCTCCAAAATTCCTTTTCACTAATTCTACTTTCTTGCCCCTTCATCCTCTTTTCACCTACCACTTACTCTTGCCAACCTTTTCTTTCGCTTTCCGGTAAAATATTGAACTTTCTAGCTGCCTTTTCCTTTCCCATCCCGGCCTTTTTTTTCATTTTCGGTAGCCTATTTCACTTTCATTCCGCCCTCTTTCATTTCCAGCTCGTCCTTTCGCTTTCTACGTCCTTTCTTCCCCTTTCAGGTTTCTTCTGTTTCTTTCCAGTCTCTTCTCACAGTTTCCAGCAAGAAGTCCAGAATCGGTGAAAACATAATGAAGCCATTTAGATGAAAGCCGTTGAGACATTCTCGAAGACATTTAGACAATAATGGTTTTCATTCTAGTTTGTTACTCGTGAAAAATTATGTGCTAGACTAGAGCATTTAAAGAGAGATTTCAGTTTCCAGTTCCCTTCTCTCTTTATACACTTTAAAGCCCTCTCTTGCACTTTCTGGCTCATTCTTACACTTTCCATTTTTTTTTTTTTTTTTTTTTTTTTTTTTTTACATTTCCCAGGTATCGTATTTCACTTTCCAGCACTCTCTCTCTTCCATCTCAGCTGTTTCTCCTCTTTCCAGAATTTTTATTCTCCTCTGAACCTCTCATTTCCGGTTCAGATTCCTCTTTCATTTCCTGTACTCTTTACAGATCCTACTTGAACCTCTCGAGTCCTTCCTCCACCTATGCTCGCTCTCCATCTCCTTCGTGTCTACCTTAGTTCCTAATCCTCTCCCAGAGATTGCAGCTCAATGCTAAGGAGCTCTGCTCTCTTCCTTGTTAATATTACTGCTACTGTTCTTCCTCCTCTGTTCCTTTCTTTTACTTCTTCCCTTCATCCTCTTCTTACTTCTGATTCTCATTCTCCTTACCTTCCTCCTCTTTCCCCTCCCCCTTCTCATCCTCTTTCTAATTTTTCTTCTCCATTTCTTTTACAAAGTCTATTTTTATATCCTTTCTTCTCTTTGCACTGTTTTATACTTGTAAATCTTCCTTACGCTCAGTCTCTCAAAATCTCAATTCCTGCGTACCTCCTTCAACTTCGAGGAATTCCATTCACGGATCAGTCCCTCTCTTTCATCTTCCAACCACCTTCCTAAATATTACAGCCTCAGTCCTAGATCTTCCGTTCTCTACATTCCAGTTTTCTTTTCTTCTTCCTAATTTCCAGCTCCGTACCTCCTCATACTGACTCCCAAGGACTCCCAAGTTCCCTCCAACTTCCTTTTACCTTTCGCTTCACTTTCAAAGACTCTCAAGCTCCTTTTACTTTCCAGCACCATCTTCTTATCTTCCAGACTACTTATGTGCACCTTCCATGCCCCTTTCTCTTACCTGCTAACCCTGTTCGTCTCTGCACGTCCCCCGCCACCCCTATCTTCTTCAGCGTCGACTTGCACAGTAGGGGTCGCGGGTGGAGCCAACTCTGGGCCCCAGCCAGCTCCTCTTGAGCGGAGCGCTGAATGATTCATTGTGAGGGGCGGACAAAGATCCCCGATAGAGACGTCTGCTCCATAATGCACAGGCACCAGCCCGGGTATTGACTTCTATTTCATTGTTATTTGGCACTCCACCTATTGACTCTGGTTGTGTTTGTCTTACTGCGGGAGTGCCTCTGGAGTGTGCCTGGGGTGGTACATGTCCCGGAGGACGCTGTAGTGTCAGAGATGAAGGGGTGGACATGATTTTTAAGGGGAAAGGAGCTAGTGGTGAGGGATTTGACATGATTCTAATGATAAAGGAATTACTGGTGAGTTTGACTTGATTCTTAGGAAGGAGCCAGAGGAGTTGAATGACTTCTAGGGAGGGTGAGGGGGTTTGAAAAGGTTCTTAGTGGAAATGTAGCAACTAATCCTATAGAATTACAGGAAAGAGATGCATATGCCACGACAGTCAAGCATAGGGGAGGTTAGATCATGGCATTGAGGACAGGAGGAAGTTATGTCATTATAATGAAGGCAGGAGATATTGTCATGATAATGAGTACATGAAGTAGTTATACTCTGGTAATGAGAGTAAAAGCTACCATGGCATAAGGGCAAGAAGTAACTATACCATGGCAAGGTAGTTACAACATAGCAATGTGTGCAGGGTAGTTAAATAGTGATTATAAGAGCAAGAGCTAGTTTGTTGAAAATGGTATATTGAAAATGGTATAAAATACCGACAAGTTGATGAGTAAGACATATGTGCAACAGCTGGACATCTTTATTGTTGAAACGTTTCGCCTACACGGTAGGCTTCTTCAGTCGAGAGATAGGTGAATCATCGTCTGTGTATGCACCTAACTGCCAGAATTACTTGTAACCAAAGCTAAGCCAGGATACAACCCAAAAAAGACTTTGGAGAATTGGAGGGAGTCAGGAGGGACATTCAAGAAGGACGTTCAGGAGGGATGTTCAGAAGGGACGTTCAGGAGGATGCAGGGTGTGTAGGACGCGAGAAGGTGTGAAAGATGAGGCAGCAGGGTGGTAAGGAAAGGAAGAGGTAGAGGGAAAAGGAAGGGATGTGGCAGGATTTGATGACTTACTGCAGGGGAGGTGGAGAGGAGAGGAAAATGAAGACAGGGTACATGTGGATTGAGTTACTGTGTAACTTGTATAGTCGTATCGTCTCATCCGATGATGACTGAAATTTCGTAGATTCACCCCCACCCCACCCCATACGTATATGCACATATGCATAATTATTTTTTATATATTTTATCTCACCCCCACATATATTTGACATTTGATAAGGCAGTTATTATCACAGTAGTAGAACCGGTAGTACTTATAGCAATAATAATAATAATAATAATAATAATAATAATAATAATAATAATAATAATAATAATAATAGAAATACCTAAACATGCATTTTATTCATATATATAATTTTAATTGTGTTAACAGTCCCAGTGTTAAGAAGGAAAGACCTGGCAACTTTTTGAAAAAAAAAAAAAAATAAGTCATAAAAACCAACTCAGTAGGATCCCATCCATCATAAGATTCGATTCTCTGTTATTTTCTCCAAGTGGGATATGACAAGCCGTTGACGGGGCTTCCGGGGCTTACAATGGTCTTTCAGCGGTAAAAAATAGAAACTCTCAGACGTGTTCTACTGCAGAGGAGGAGGAGGAGGAGGAGGAGGAGGAGGAGGAGGAAGAGGAGGAGGAGGAGGAGGAGGAGGAGGAAGAGGAGGAGGAGGAGGAGGAAGAGGAGGAGGAGGAGGAGGAGGAAGAGGAGGAAGAGGAGGATGAGGAGGAGGAGGAGGAGGAAGAGGAGGAAGAGGAGGAGGAAGAGGAGGAGGAGGAAGAGGAGGAAGAGGAGGAGGAGGAGGAGGAGGAGGAGGAGGAGGAAGAGGAGGAGGAGGAGGAGGAGGAGGAGGAAGAGGAGGAGGAGGAAGAGGAGGAAGAGGAGGAGGAGGAGGAGGAGGAGGAGGAGGAGGAAGAGGAGGAGGAGGAGGAGGAAGATGAGTGGATGATATTTTTAGTATGGATGAATGGTTTTTGATATATATTATTTAAATGGTTTAGTAGTTGTCCTGGAACGTAGTTGTTCAGGAACGTAGTTGTCCAGGAACGTAGTTGTTCATACACACACACACACACACACACACACACACACACACACACACACACACACACACACACACACACACAGCTAACCTGATTTCTCGTTGTCTATTTGTAAAAAGCACATTTTTCAGATTTATTCAAAGGAAAGACAAGTCCAGTTTCTTAGGTAAGTCAGTCTTCCCCAGTGCTCTAGGTCAGTGTCATTTTTCACACTCGAACAGGCCTAAATATATAGGATAATCTAGATAAGCCGGTGGAGAGACACTGCACACAGCTCAAGCAGTAGATATGATAGGCCTCAAAAGGCTGTGAATTAACGATGCATATTGAAGGCTAAGAGGTGGGACTAGCGACTGTACCTCGCCTACACAGGCATAACTAGTACAGAGTTTGGGAGTCTTTATTGAGGAAACGTTTCGCCAGCCAGTGGTTTCTTCACCCCTGGCTTCTTTTCCCCTAGAAGTTATATTCAACTCATTTCAGGCTCCTTCCTAAGAATCAAGTCAAACTTACCACCAATTCCTTTCTACTCAGAATCATGTCATATCCCTCACCTCTCGCTCGTTTTCCCCTAAAAATCATGCCCGACCCTTCGTTACTGACACTACAGCGTCCTCCAGGACTGAAGAAGCCACTAGCTGGCAGGATATATATACCCAAATGTTGCACAAGTATCTAATTCTTCAACTTGTCAGTTTTCTACACCATTTTACATCATAATTCTAGTACTCATTATGTTAGCTAGACTGACCAAATTTATAGAAAACAAAATAAATGAGGATCGTAGGAGGAGGAAGAGCGAACATTGAGGACGTCGACTGCAGTGGCGTCGGCGTGGACCGCAGGGACGGCGGGGACCGCAGGGACGGCGGGGACCGCAGGGACGGCGGGGACCGTAGGGACGGCGGGGGACAGTGTAGTGGCTGCTGTGATGGCTGCTGGGGACGTGGGGACAGAGGATCGAAGACACAATATAGTGGCCCTCGGAGACTCTCATTAATCTCACATGTGACTGATACCCAGCCTCGTGTGTGTGTGTGTGTGTGTGTGTGTGTGTGTGTGTGTGTGTGTGTGTGTGTGTGTGTGTGTGTGTGTGTGTGTGTGTGTGTGTGTGTATACTCGCCTAACTGTGGTTGCAGGGATCGAGTCATAGCTCCTGGCCCCGCCTCTTCACTGGTCGCTACTAGTGTGTGTGTGTGTGTGTACTCACTTAGTTGTGGTTGCAGGGACTGAGTCACAGCTCCTGGCATCGCATCTTCACTGGTCGCTGCTAGGTCATTCTTCCTGCTCCATGAGCTTTATCATACCTCTTCTTAAAGCTGTGCATGGATCCTGCTTCCACTACATCACTTCCCAGACTATTCCACTTCCTAACAACTCTGTAACTGAAGAAATACTCCCTAACATCCCTGTGATTCATCTGAGTCATGAACTTCCAATTGTGACCCCTTGTTGCTGTGTCCCATCTCTGGAATATCCTGTCTCTGTCCACCTTGCCAATTACTCTCAGTATTTTATATGTCGTTACAATATCCTTTCCCCCTATCTCCTGTTCTCCAGTGTCGTCAGGTCAATTTCCCTTAACCTCTCCACGTAGGACATGCCCCTTAGCTCCGGAACTAGTCTTGTTGCAAACTTTTGCACTTTCTCTTGTTTCCTTACATGCTTGGCTAGGTGTGGGTTCCAAACTGGTTCTGTATACTCCAATATAGACCTGACATACACGGTGTACAGGTCCTGAACGATTCCTTATTGAGATGTCGGAATGCTGTTCTTAGGTTTGCTAGGCGCCCATATGCTGCAGCAGTTATGTGGGTGATGTGCACCTCAGGAGATGTGCCCAGTGTTGCAATCACCCCAAAATCCTTTTCCTTGAGTGAGGTTTGTAGTTTCTGGCCCCCTAAACTGTACTCCGTCTGCGATCTTCTTTGCCTTTCCCCAATCTTCATGACTTTGCACTTGGTGGGGTTGAACTCCAGAAGCCAGTTTCTAAACCAGGCCTGCAGCCTGTCCACATCCCTCTGTAGTTTTGCGTGGTCCTTGTTCGATTGAATTTTTCTCATCAACTTCACATCTGCAAACAGGGACACTTCTGAGTCTATTCCTTCCGTCATGTTCACACATACCAGAAACAACACTGGTCCTAAGACCGACCCCTGTGAAACCCCGCTCGTCACAGGCGCCCAATCTGACACCTCGATGTCTTCCCGACAGGTATTCCCTGATCCACTGCAGTGCCTTCCCTGTTATACCTGCCTGGTCCTCCAGCTTATGTACTAATCTCTTGTATGGAACTGTGTCAAAAATCTTAGTCTAAGAAAACGCAGTCTACCCACCCCTCTCTCTTTTGTTTTACTGCTGTCACCCTGTCATAGAACTCCAGTAGGTTTGTGACACAGGATTTTCCGTTCCTGAAACCATGCTGGTTGTCGTTGATAAGCTCATTCCTTTCTCGTTGCTCCACCACTCTTCTCCTGATAATCTTCTCCATGACTTTGCATACTATATATGTCAGTGACACTAGTCTGTAGTTTAATGCGTCTTCTTCGCACATATGCTGTATTCTTTTCAAGACTGATGGACTGACCACATCGATTCAAGACTGAGGGACTGATTACCTCAAACTCCTTCTGTTCTTCACCGTTCTCCTTTGTATGGACTGATGAAGCCACTGTGTGGCGAAACGATTCCTCATTAAAGATACCCAAGTGTTGAACATATGTGTAATTTATCAACTTATCGGTTCTCTAAACTATTTACGTACATCCAGTTCTGTTGTTCGTGAGAAAACGCATAGAATTTTACAACAGGCAGTGTAAATATAGGTCAGTATGGAAGAAATCACAAAATGCGTGATTGCAGATATGAAAAAATACCACAGTGAAAATAGGAAATAAAACGTGAGCGTTTTCATGTGCTTATATACCTGTCTTCAGAGGATGTGTGTGTGTGTGTGTGTGTGTGTGTGTGTGTGTGTGTGTGTGTGTGTGTGTGTGTGTGTGTGTGTGTGTGTGTGTGTGTGTGTGTGTGTGTGTGTGCGTGTGTGTGTGAGTTACATTGTGGGACCACAAGTAATGTGCTGCCACTCACCGGATGGGAGACTTGCATGAAGTATCAGCGTGAACTTCAGTAGAGCCATCAGGATATCGTCAGGTTTTCCACCATTGGTTCAGTAGTTATGTAAGCGTCAAAGGTTTTGTTTCGGCAGAGTTGGACAAACTTGGGAACTGCCATCTCTCGGTGTGGTCTGTTTCTACACCGGATGAGGGAAGGTGGGAGGAGGAGGCAGGATGAGAGGAGGATGCAGGATGGGAGGAAGAGGCAGGATGGGAGGAGGATGCAGGATGGAAGGAGGAGGCAGGATGAGAGGAGGAGGCAGGATGAGAGGAGGATGCAGGATGGGAGGAAGAGGCAGAATGGAAGGAGGAGGCAGGATGGAAGGAGGCAGGATGGGAGGAAGAGGCAGGATGGGAGGAGGAGGCAGGATGGGAGGAAGAGGCAGGATGGGAGGAGGATGCAGGATGGAAGGAGGAGGCAGGATGAGAGGAGGAGGCAGGATGAGAGGAGGATGCAGGATGGAAGGAGGAGGCAGGATGAGAGGAGGATGCAGGATGGGAGGAAGAGGCAGGATGGGAGGAAGAGGCAGGATGGGAGGAAGAGGCAGGATGGGAGGAGGATGCAGGATGGGAGGAAGAGGCAGGATGGGAGGAGGATGCAGGATGGAAGGAGGCAGGATGAGAGGAGGAGGCAGGATGAGAGGAGGATGCAGGATGGGAGGAAGAGGCAGAATGGAAGGAGGAGGCAGGATGGAAGGAGGAGGCAGGATGGAAGGAGGCAGGATGGAAGGAGAAGGCAGGGTGGGAAAAGGATGCATGGTTGGAGGAGGATGCAGGATCTGAGGAGGAGGCAGGGTGGGAGAAGGATGCATGGTGGGAGGAGGTTGGGTGAGAGGAGGAGGATGCAGGGTGGGAGGAGGAGGCAGGATGGGAGAAGGATGCATGGTGGGGGGAGGAGTTTGGGTGAGAGGAGGAGGAGGAGGAAGCAGGGTGGGAGGAAGGAAAAGGGTGAGAGAAAAGAGACTTAAAGTACGTATGAATGAGTGGTCCAGTAAGACGGTAGTGTGTTTGTAGGTGTTGATGTGGGAGTTGAGAAAGAGGTAACCGCACGGCACCAGTTTTTGCGTGGTAAAAGTTAGGGAATGGATTGGACTATGTAGTGAAGTAGATTGGAATAAATGAAGGAAAAACTGATTGGAGCAAAGGGAAGGAGCAGTGTAGTGCAAGAGGTAGAGTTGAGAGTGGAGGAAGTTACTGTCCCGACGCCTACTTCCGCCTGTCACCACCACCCTCTGGGGTAATGACATAATCACCCGTCTTGAAGAACTGTCCTAAGACCACTGGAGAAGAAACTGAAATGGTAATTACCATAAAAAAGAAGGTTGGCGATGAGGGGCAAGATGTGAGGTGGGGATATGATTATGATAGTGTTCAACCCGAGTTATTTATGAATGTTTATGAATATTAAACAAAAGTGGGAACACCATCTCTACTACGTACTCTACTCCATATGTATTTTTAAAGGGAGATGTGTTAGGGGTTATACTAGGAGTTTAACTGAAGATAGGGGATGGGGTTTTATTAATCTAAAACACACTAGATAATTAATAGAAAAAATAACATCTTTCACACACGAGGAAACTGAAAAACAATAGTTTCTTTTACTTGCATATTTAGTCTAGAGTGAGCAAGATGTGGTTCACAGAAATAATTTGGCTGGCCAAATTATTTCTGTGGTATGATATTGCATGTATCAATAGGAGTAAAAAATGCTTTGATCATTATTAAGTGGAAGATGGTGAGCCCAAACAGCAGAATTCCACCTTGTCACCACCTCATGAGGGACGGATAAGGACAACGTCTAAAGGGAAAAATATTAATCAAAGAGAACGATCAATTACGTTGATTATTATTATTATAATCAAGGGGGAAGCGCTAAACCCGGAGGATTATACAGCGCCTGGGGGGGGGATGTGGAAGGCATTCAGGCTTAATTCGGGGGAACTGGAGCACAGATCCAATTCCCTAAATCAAGAGCCCCTCACCAACATCAAGGAACCTTCCTTGATAAACTTAAAGTATTAATTATGTTGTATCTTAACCGTGTGTTTTTAGTAACTGCAGTATTAATATTTACATTGGTATTATTATTAGTATTAATAATGAAAGAGAAAGCTAAGGGATGTATTTATTTACCAAATATCTCTATATATGTAAATATTGACTTCTATCTACAGATACAAGGCTTTACTTTACACTGATATATATTTGTATCTATATTAAGTGTTGCCCCTGAAGTGTAACCACATTTCATGAAGTGGTCTGCTAGCCAGATTAATTGCCCACCCCTAGTCTAGAGCGTACTAGAAGGGAATCACTTTCCATCTCCGCATTTACGATGCTATTTTCCTTGTAACTTCCTAGTGTGTCCTGGATGCCAGGATGTTTGGTGTCGACACAGTGATCAGGAAACAACAATATATTTGAAAGACAAGCCACTGACAGTCTTGCATGGAAATGAATCTCTCGAACGTGTATAAAAATACTGAAAAACACTCGAGGCATTTCCGAAGACATGCAAGATCGCAGGAAAATCCATTTGGGAGAAATGACAAGAAGTTTCTTACCCGTGTCAACGAGCAGCGCGTGTACTGTGTTGACGCTTTTCTGGTTATGAATGTACAGGCGTTGAAATACTTACTGTGGTTGGAGAACGTAACAACGACAGGTGTGAGGGCAAAAAACACAGGTATATACGACAATCCTTTATTTCAACAATTTTTCGCTCTACCTGAATAGTCTCTACCTACAGCGAAACATGGTTCCAAATAAGAGTGCTCTACATTTGTTTTTGTCCACACACTCTTAATCATCGTCTATATCCTACATTAAGCGTGTGTGATATACGCCGAATGGCCGTCAGCTCAGATCTGAAAAAGATGCCTCGTATATCAGTGTTAGTTCGACGCTACCCCAGGAAAGGTGGAGAATATTGGCAAGTCCTCTCCCACCTAACTCCCCCTGTTCATCTAGCAGTAAATAGGTACCTAGGTGCTAGTCGACTCCTGAGAGTCTCATTTTGGGCTTTTAAATGAGATTAAAGATAAAAGCTTTTAGCCTGTAATTTGAATGGAGTTAAATAAAGATCGTGTCGGGTCGGTTGTGGCCGATCCGACACGATCTTTATTTTATATTATTTTTTATTTGTTTTATTTTAGTTATTTGTTTCCGGCGTTTAATGTATTTTAATAAATGCTGAGGGGCTTTTACTACTGGGAAATGGAGTTACCTTTCCCCATTCTCGAATCCAGCTTGATTAACGCAGTCCCCAGATGTTTGTGGAATTAGCGCTTCCTCGTAATATTCACACCATTAGTAGTGTGAATACAATATTGATATTCTTGCACGTTTTGAATGTTATCTCCGATATGAATACGGCGATCCTCTCCCTGATGTTGTCTTCATACCAACACAGCTTGATTCTACAGCTTGATTCTATAGTTTCGTGATTAGGTAGAACAACTTGTACAAGAATGGTATACAATACCGACAAGATGAAATTAAGATACATGTGCAACATCTGGGTATCTTTATTGTAGACGTTTCGCCATCCAGTGGCTTTATCAATACAAATTCCAGGACATAACTTGAAGATAGTATAACTATGTACAGAAGATGAGGTAATCAGTCCCTCAACTTAGGAGTAGGTGCGAAGAGCACCATAGTCGTGGAGATTCTGAAGCAGAAGCAAGGCGCCTGACGCTTATATACTAACGTCAGGTGAAAATGGGGCGTGTAGCAGACGAGGGCATAGTCACAGGTAGGCGGGATTCCCCAGTGGAAGTAGGTCCTACCCAAAGAGATGGGTTAGTTGTAGTTGTCGTAGTCGTGAAGGTTATGTACATGTCCTCATAGTATATAGTTCTACTATCAAGTTATGTCCTGGAATTTGTATTGATAAAGCCACTGGATGGCGAAACGTCTACAATAAAGATACCCAGATGTTGCACATGTGTCTTAATTTCATCAGGTAGAACAACGTCTGTTTACTTAAAAAAACAAGAAGCGGGTGGAGTTTGAACCAAGTCCTGTAGTTTTAGAATTCGCCATGAGTTCAAACCCCACCCGTTCCGTGGTTTATTTACAATCGTGTTATTACGATTTCGTGAGTCTGTTTTACTTATCAATAGATACAAGATTCACCCTCCACCACTCCTTCACCTGTCCCACACAGGTACAGTTTATACTCTCCAGTCACAAAATTTATGTTCTCAATGCGTGTATAATCCTCTCTCACACCGGGAGTCACACGCGTGTAGATTTTAACATTTAATGCGTCTCAAACGTGTCGTTGACGTTGTTTTAATTTACCTACTTGCGGTTAAATATACAGCTTCAAAACATCTATGCAACCTTATAAGCGATTTCACAGATTTACGAAACCCAGAACGATTTCAAAGGCTTACCCAACCCAATTTAACTTAACCTAAAGAAATGAGCTCAGATCAGATTTATCGTACCGTTCAGAAATTAACATTTGTAACCACGTAAGAGAAAATAACACAGCAACATGAGGATAAGTTGCTATGTTAGACTGTGGCTCGAGTATGCTAATGACAGCTTCTTCAAGACAATACGCCATGTGTCACAAACGGTGTCCTAACAATATGCAAATTGAGGTATCTTTTTACAGGTTCTACAGATGCATATACACCATAATCTGTTTTAACAACAATATAGACTCCTTAATAAAATATGTTTTACTGTCTGTGCAGTATATAATTTGAGTGGTGAACTACATTCCACACTGGCACGAGCCTGTTATTTTTGATGGCAGGTGTTGGTTACTAGTATGGTAGGATGGCAGGTGTTAGTTACTAATGTGGTAGGATGACAGGTGCTAGTTACTAGTATGGTAGGATGACAGGTACTAGTTACTAGTATGGTAGGATGGCAGGTGTTAGCTACTAATGTGGTAGGATAACAGGTGCTAGTTACTAGTATGGTAGGATGGCAGGTGTTAGTTACTAATGTGGTAGGATGACAGGTACTAGTTACCAGTATGGTAGGATGGCAGGTGTGGCCCGCAAGTATGGAAGGATGACAGGTGTTCCCTGCAAGTATGATAGGCTAGCAGGTGTTGCTCGCAAGTATTGTAGGATGGCATGTATTTCCCACAGGTATGGTACAATGGGAGAAATTGCCCGCAAGTATGGAACACTGGGATACTGCCCGCAACTATGGTACACTGGGAGACATTGCCCGGAAGTATGGTACAATGGGAGATATTGCCCACAAGTATGGTACAATGGGAGATATTGCCCGCAAGTATGGAACAATGGGAGATATTGCCCGCAAGTATGGTACAATGGGAAATATTGCCCGCAACTATGGTACAATGGCAGATATTGCCCGGAAGTGTAGCAGAAAAATATCTACTGCGGAGTAAATATCTTTTATGGCGTTTCGCTCGGTATAGAGCTTTAGGAAGACATGACAACGTTTTGCTCTCTTCAGAGCGAAACCTAACTTCTGCTGGGAATTATACACAGAACTTCTCAAAGACGTTTCGTTAATGACATGGTAGACCGACTCTGACAATCAAAGTTTACGTAAACAATGGGAAAAAAATATGGAACGAATAAGAAACGACTGAAAAACTGCACTGAGGATCACGAGGAACGGAGCACTGAGGATCAAGAATAGTGTGTAATAATAATAATAATAATAATAATAATAATAATAATATAATGTATTCAATTCTTTAAAGTAATATACAGGTAATATATTTTCACATGTTTTTAAACATTGTTAATCACAAAAGAAAGCCCCTAGTAAGCGGTGCTTTTCTGACAGTGCGGAGTACGTAGTATTACCTAGGATCAAGAGTGTTTCGTAGTGTGTAGGATCAATAGTAAACGTAGAATCAATATTAATACGTAGGACCAATAGTAGTATGTAGGATCAATAGTATTACATAGGATCAATATTACGTAGGTCCAAGAGTATTATGTAGGATCATTTGTAACTAATGTAAATAATAGAGATGCTTAAAGAGTATATAAAGGAATGCAGGAAGAGAAGGGGACTTCAAGCCTGGGGGCAGGAAACTGCTTCTATGGCCTCGAGGCACCAACATTACCACTCCATTTTTAGTATAGGTCCTTCCAGGAGAGGGAGGGAGGGAGAGGGGGACGATTACTGGACGAAGAGGACGAGAAGGATGAGGAGAGAAAGATGAGAAGTAGGACTAGGAGGGGAGAAGAAGCGAGAGAACGAGGAGATGGGAGCGAGAAGACGACTAGGAGGGATGAGAATGAAAATCAAGACACGAAGACAAAAAATTCGGACCAGTGTAGATGTAAGGATAAAGGAGATGGGAAGAAAAAGAAATAGATGGGGAGGAAGAAGAGGAGACTGAATGAATTAAAGAAATGGCGAAAAAGAAGAGGGAAAATGGAGATGAAGAAAGGGAAAATAGTACACAGATTAAAAGAAAAAGAGGATGACGAAAAAAAAAAGAAAGGTGGAGAGAAGCAATAAAAATGTGCAAAAAGAAATTAAAGGTGAATAAATATGTTGAAAGATTGGAGAAAGAAGGAACAGGAATTAGAAGGCAGGGAAGGCAGGCTATGCTCCGTCATATCAATATAAGCATATGAGTCGAAAAGTGCGCGGAGAGCAGCGAAACACATCTATAAGAGTCGTACCAAGTAGGCAGGCTGTGGAATGAGACAGCAAACACAGTTTCAAGAACAAGTATGACAGAACCAAAGGAGTTGTAGAACTACATCTGGGGAATATAATAAGGTTAAGAAGCAGCAGTAGCTTAGTTACGGGAGGATCAGCTAAGGGGGATAAAGCCCCCATAGATTTAAATACTTTTTTCAAGGAATGGTTAATTTTCACTATTAACCAGGGACCATAAAAGCACGATAATTTCAGAAATTTCACATATATACTGCCTATCATAGGCTCTGAAAGACAATTTCTGTTATTTTTCATCCTATTGCGATTTTCAGCACCACCTCCCCTCACCCCTTTCCCCTCAGATTAAAATTCTAGCGGGATGCAAAATTCGGAATTCAATACCCACACAAACCCAAAAATAAGACATTCGCAACAGTTTGTTATCTTTATTGCAGAGACGTTTCGCCTTCTCATTAGGCTTCTTCGGTGGAATTACAGAGGTGACAAATACCGGAGACATTAGTAGTGAAAGAGGAAGATAGTAATAATCCGTCAGCCTTGAAGACGTTACAGTAGAATGTTAGTAGACAGCTGTTATAGTAGGGTTAGCAGACAGCTGTTAGCAGAATGATAGCAGACAGCCGTTAAAGTAGAATGTTAGCAGACAGCTGGTATCTAGAGAGGTCTGTTGTCTCCTGTTCATCTAGTAGGTACCTGGGTGTTAGTCGACTGACGTGGGTCGCATTACAGGCAGAGTGAGACGTATGTACAGTTATTGACACTGATGCCCTTGTTGAACAAACTGTAAATAGGTATCTAGGTTTAGTCGACTCGACTAAATGATCATATTTTTGAAAAATCGTTAAACTTCCACTGAATCTGAGAGACATCATTCAACAACAATTAACAGAACACAAGAGGTCAACATCATTCTGGCAGACATCATTCAACAATAGTTAACAGAACACAAGAGGTCAACATCATTCTGGCAGACATCATTCAACAACAGTTAACAGAACACAAGAGGTCACATGCATTCTGTGAGACATCATTTAACAATAGTTAACAGAACACAAGAGGTCAACATCATTCTGGCAGACATCATTCAACAACAGTTAACAGAACACAAGAGGTCACCTGCATTCTGGGAGACATCATTCAACAATAGTTAACAGAACACAAGAGGTCAACATCATTCTGGCAGACATCACCCAATAGCAGCTAACGTAACAAAGACAAGAAGCCGCGGAAACAAACCAACAAGAAGGACGATGATGGGTGAAAAAAACGATAAGACTTATGAAAAGAATAATAAGAATAAACTGTATGTTATATAGTTTATTGTTTGGTCCAAGAATAGCGAATAAATTCCCCGTGTCTCTCTCTCCCCTTGTATTACCATGAGCATGATGGAAGATGTCAATATGTCAGCAGACTGAAAACTTGTTTATATTCCAGGGTTCCAAGCACCATTAAAATTATTATAATCATGGGGGAAAGCGCTAAGCCAGTAGGGGGTCATACAGCATGTGGAGAATGGAAGGCAGATAGGTTCGATACAGCGACGGGAAAGTGAATTCGACATGATGATAAATTAGACACATGTGCAACTCTTGGGTATCTTTATTGAGGAAACGTTTCGCCACACAGTGGCTTCATCAGTCCATACAAAGGAGAATCTTGAAGAACAGAAGGAGAATGAGGTAATCAGTCCCTCAACCTTGAGTCGATGAATTCGACATATGTGTAACATGTGGGTATCTTGTAGACGTATCGCCATCCAGTGGCTTTATTAGTACGTTACATGGACGTAGATAAATGGCTCAGAGAACCGACAAGTTGATAAATTAGACACATGTGTAACACTTGGGTATCTTTAGTTTGGAAACGTTTCGCCACACAGTCACTTCTTCAGTCCAGTACAAAGAGAAATGGTGAAGATCAGGAGTTTGAGGGAATCAGTCCTTCAGCCTAGAGTCGACGTAATCAGTCCCTCAGCCTGAAGTTGATGTAAACAGTCCCTCAGCCTGAAGTTGATGTAAACAGTCCGTCAGGACTGAAGGACTGATTACCATTATTCTTCATATTGGGCTGATGAAGCTACTGTGTGGCGAAACGTTCATCACATTACATGGATATAATATGAAGACACACACACACACACACACACACACACACACACACACACACACACACACACACACACACACACACACACACACATACACACACACACATACACATACACACACACACATACACAAACACACACACACATACACACACACACATATATATATATATATATATATATATATATATATATATATATATATATATATATATATATATATATATATATATATATAAGTGGAAGTTGAGGTAATCAGTCCCTCGTCACCTGCTGCTAGACTGAGGGACTTATTATCTTATCCTCTATCGACTGCCGTATATCTGTCTTCAAATTATGTCCATGAAGTGTATTGATAAAGCCAACATCTACAATTATAGATACCCAGCTGTTGCACATGTGTCTAATTCATCACCTTGTCGGTACTGTACACCAGTGATACACAACGACATGAAAGACATGATCCAAGAGTGCTTCAAGAGTTCCTTCAAAAACAATTTTAATTTTCATTTGTTAGCTAATGGGGGAAAATGTGACACGTCATGACCATCATTACACTTGAAATTAATGCGTACCAATTAAAATAATTGCTTTAGAAATTGATCTAAGAAAACGTAACGTCATTGCAAGTCTTGATTCTTAAATCATATTATGTATCCCCGAGAGAGACAGGAGGTACACTGTCTCCTTTTTTTTTTTTCTTCCTCTATATTTTCGTTCGTAACTTGAGAATGCCTTACTCAATCGGCTTCCAACTTTTACTGCTGGTGTATGTTAACGGCAAATGCTTGTGCCCTTCCGTCAATGTTTACAGATCATTTCGGGAGTTTTGGTTTGGGTACGACAAGTTACAAACTGGTTTCCACCCAATATTTAAATTGATTCATTTTCTCGACTTCAATCCTTAAACCTATCGTATCCTAATGATATAAAAAAGGATTGATAGTGAAATTGTGAAAAATTGCAATGCTGGTTTTCATGTGATAATTTGTGAATGCCTTGTCTAATCGGCTTCAAACCTTTAGCCCTAATCTGTTACTTCGAAAAAGCCTTAGATATAATATAGAACGAATGAGGAAAAATAATAATAGCTATACAGTTTATAGTTTGTGCTCAAAATATGTAAATATGTCAATATGACGCTAACGCACCCGCGTGAAGACAATGCAATAGAAAAAAAAATGATCTCTTTTTTTCGGTTTCTCTGAGGCCCTCTTCAGTAGACTGAAATGTACAGAACTCGTCTTTTATTTTGTCTCTATTTGAATTCCTTTGTGTCAGTGGCTCGTGTGTATTACAGTTTTGTTTAGATCACATATCACATTGTCAGAGACGGTGTTTGGTGCGCTGTACAATGAAGACGCGTATGTAATGCTCAGTACAGCAAAATAATTAACAATGTATCACATATAATATATACGTATAAATAGTGACTCACAAAATCTTAGAAACACGAGTATAAACAACTGAGGAAACAGAGAGGATTCGATCCCATAATATTCCCTGAGAATACGGCATATTGTTCACTAAAGATAAGTAACTGGAATATGAAACAAGAGACATGTCATGAGAGTATCACAAAATATAAAATAAATACGCAAAACACAGGAATATATATTTTATACTGTAAAGAACAATGTCATTTAAAACACAGGAGTGTATTGCGTACAGTAAAACAGACATGTAAAACACACACAAGTGTATCGCATAGTGTACAATAAAGAGAGACGTCAACCAATGTAGGAGGAGGAAGAACAACAGTAATAAGCGTAGAGGCCACACCTGCTCTCTACCTCCCAGCTCACCACGTTTAATTTACTCCACACGGAGAAGAGAGAAAAAAAACGCACCCGCTTCGAGTTGCTCGGTATAATTATTTGCGTTCAGAAACGTCAGCTGTGGCGTATTTATAAACTTCTAGATATATTCAAATCAAGTCCTACGGAAAACATTACTTTTATGAGGAAAATTCCATCTCTGCAATATTTAATTCTTACTTATGGTTTAATTATACTCTTGAAGACGTTCCCAGGTTCGGCTATAAATTCACCTCGATGTATTAATAATACGGAACACATCCGCGAGGCGATATAACTACCTCTCGTATAGTGGACACGGAGGAAGGAAGGTACAAAATTTCCACGTAACTGTTAGGTTAAAAAAAATATGCGCTAAACCCGTGTGGTTAAGGTTCCACTAATGAGTCATGGCAATACTGATGTCTATTATATTTCTGTCTAACAGGTAGGCGAGGCTGCAGTGTTGCCAACACGGCGTCGTCCCAGCAACTAGCAAGGCAGTAAGCATGGTGAGGTGAGGTACCTGTGTTGTACCTGTAACAGAACTCGAGAGTTTAAAGGTCTCAGCCCGGCCTGGGGCCACGCCAGATGGCAGGTAAGGTGTGAGTGGTGGGTGAAACCTGTGATATACCTTTCAATTGGTTTCGAGAGTTTTCCTACTCCCGCAATGTGGACCTGCCTCAGGTTTGTCTGGTGTTTGCCTGGTCAACCAATCTGTTATTGTTGGTGGCCCGCTGCCCCCATACACATCACAGCCTACATGATCCGACACTCGGCAGAGGTGACGGGTGTTATGAGGGAGTGGAACCGGTATGGGACAGCCCTAAGTGATAGGTGAAGTGAGGTTGAACAGGGTTGGGTATAAGGTTGAGTGAGGTTGAACACTACTGGGTATAAGGTGGAGTGAGGTGGAAAAGGGCTGGCCATAAGATGGAGTGTGTAACCTGCGGATGTATTCACAGTAGTACTCCTCAACAAACTATGCTCACAGTTAGTCCTGGCCCACCCTACTGACCAATGATGGGGTGAACTATATATAGTACTTGCTTTGACCCTCTGTGTGTGTGGGGAGGGGTTGCCGTACGTACGTGTGGGTGACCTGACAGGGATTGCCTACGAGAAGCTGAAGGTATTGGACATGATGACCATAACGAGGGGAGATATGATAACAATGTACAAGATACTCAGTGGACTCAGGACATATTTTGTTAAGCGTCGATCAGTAACAAGGGGGGACAACTAAGGGTGGAAAGAAGGGGTAAGGGACTTCCCAGGAAAGATTGGTTGCGGAGGGGTTAAAGGAGGTTCCGAGTGCTGGTTGCTTGAGCATCCAACAGGTTTGTGTGATCGTGTTAGATAGGAGTGAATGGAGACGAGTGGGTTTTATAGCTTGACGTGCTGTTGGATTATGAGCGAGGTAACATTTATGAAGGAACTACGGGGAAAATCGGTTAGTCAGATTTTATTTCCGGAAGTGAGCAAATGCAATGCCTGCACTCTGAAGGAAGGATGGGAATGCTGCAGTATGAAGGGTCATTCGAAATGTATTGTCTGCACACTTCCAGCAAGACAGTTATTGACTGAGTGATGGCGAAAGTGTTTTTTTTTTTTTTTTTTTGGGGGGGGGGGGGGGAGTGGCGCCCGATGAGTTAAATATTCTTATTATTATATTATAATGTGATTTTATATATATATATATATAGATATATATATATATATATATATATATATATATATATAAATTTATATATATATATATATACATATATTATATATATATATATATATATATATATATATATATATATATATATAATATATGTATATATATATATATATATATATATATATATATATATATATATATATATATATATATATATATTATTATCACACTGGCCGATTCCCACCAAGGCAGGGTGGCCCGAAAAAGAAAAACTTTCACCATCATTCACTCCATCACTGTCTTGCCAGAAGGGTGCTTTACACTACAGTTTTTAAACTGCAACATTAACACCCCTCCTTCAGAGCGCAAGCACTGTACTTCCCATCTCCAGGACTCAAGTCCGGCCTGCTGGTTTCCCTGAACCCCTTCATAAATGTTACTTTGCTCACACTCCAACAGCACGTCAAGTATTAAAAACCATTTGTCTCCATTCACTTCTATCAAACACGCTCACGCATGCCTGCTGGAAGTCCAAGCCCCTCGCACACAAAACCTCCTTTACCCCCTCCCTCCAACCTTTCCTAGGCCGACCCCTACCCCACCTTCCTTCCACTCCAGACTGATACACTCTTGAAGTCATTCTGTTTCGCTCCATTCTCTCTACATGTCCGAACCACCTCAACAACCCTTCCTCAGCCCTCTGGACAACAGTTTTGGTAATCCCGCACCTCCTCCTAACTTCCAAACTACGAATTCTCTGCATTATATTCACGCCACACATTGCCCTCAGACATGACATCTCCACTGCCTCCAGCCTTCTCCTCGCTGCAACATTCATCACCCATGCTTCACACCCATATAAGAGCGTTGGTAAAACTATACTTTCATACATTCCCCTCTTTGCCTCCAAGGACAAAGTTCTTTGTCTCCACAGACTCATAAGTGCACCACTCACATTTTTCCCCTCATCAATTTTATGATTCACCTCATCTTTCATAGACCCATCCGCTGACACGTCCACTCCCAAATATCTGAATACATTCACCTCCTCCATACTCTCTCCCTCCAATCTGATATCCAATCTTTCATCACCTAATATTTTTGTTATCCTCATAACCTTACTCTTTCCTGTATTCACTTTTAATTTTCTTCTTTTGCATACCCTACCAAATTCATCCACCAATCTCTGCAACTTCTCTTCAGAATCTTCCAAGAGCACAGTGTCATCAGCAAAGAACAACTGTGACAACTCCCACTTTGTGAGTGATTATTTATCTTTTAACTCCACGCCTCTTGCCAAGACCCTCGCATTTACTTCTCTTACAACCCCATCTATAAATATATTAAACAACCACGGTGACATCACACATCCTTGTCTAAGGCCTACTTTTACTGGGAAATAATTTCCCTCTTTCCTACATACTCTAACTTCAGCCTCACTATCCCCGTAAAAACTCTTCACTACTTTCAGTAACCTACCTCCTATACCATACACCTGCAACATCTGCCACATTGCCCCCTATCCACCCTGTCATACGCCTTTTCCAAATCCATAAATGCCACAAAGACCTCTTTAGCCTTATCTAAATACTGTTCACTTATATGTTTCACTGTAAACACCTGGTCCACACACCCCCTACCTTTCCTAAAGCCTCCTTGCTCATCTGCTATCCTATTCTCCGTCTTACTCTTAATTCTTTCAATAGTAACTCTACCATACACTTTACCAGGTATACTCAACAGACTTATCCCCCTATAATTTTTGCACTCTCTTTTGTCCTCTTTGCCTTTATACAAAGGAACTATGCATGCTCTCTGCCAATCCCTAGGTACCTTACCCTCATCCATACATTTATTAAATAATTGCACCAACCACTCCAAAACTATATCCCCACCTGCTTTTAACATTTCTATCTTTATCCCATCAATCCCGGCTGCCTTACCCCCTTTCATTTTACCTACTGCCTCACGAACTTCCCCCACACTCACAACTGGCTCTTCCTCACTCCTACAAGATGTTATTCCTCCTTGCCCTATACACGAAATCACAGCTTTCCTATCTTCATCAACATTTAACAATTCCTCAAAATATTCCCTCCATCTTCCCAATACCTCTAACTCTCCATTTAATAACTCTCCTCTCCTATTTTTAACTGATAAATCCATTTGTTCTCTAGGCTTCCTTAACTTGTTAATCTCACTCCAAAACTTTTTCTTATTTTCAACAAAATTTGTTGACATCTCACCCACTCTCTCATTTGCTCTCTTTTTACATTGCTTCACCACTCTCTTAACCTCTCTCTTTTTCTCCATATACTCTTCGCTCCTTGCATCACTTCTACTTTGTAAAAACTTCTCATATGCTAACTTTTTCTCCCTTACTACTCTCTTTACATTATCATTCCACCAATCGCTCCTCTTCCCTCCTGCACCCACTTTCCTGTAACCACAAACTTCTGCTGAACGCTCAAACATTACATTTTTTAACCTACCCCATACCTCTTCGACCCCATTGCCTATGCTCTCACTAGCCCATCTATCCTCCAATAGCTGTTTATATTATATATATATATATATATATATATATATATATATATATATATATATATATATATATATATATATATATATATATATATATAAACTGTATATATTAAATGCTCATTTATAATTTGTATTTTTTTGCATGATATACTTATGAAATCCATTAGCTTTAAATATGTTAAGTCGTTCTGTGAGATGGAAATTCCCACACACGGAATATTAACACAAACTTTCCTGTAGAGAAATATTTTAGATCAGCATAGGTAGGAACCCCGGTTAAATACTTGAAGGTCAGCATCAACTTACTGAACACAGTAACACATCTCCACACCACGACTGACACACAGATTTGAACGTTACCTGACCTTTCCTAAACACCGGCTGAGAATATGTTGCTATACTAGCTTAAGTAACCTAACACTAACAAATAAAGTTTAAGTAGATTTGTAATGGCAAGGAACGTTCGGAAATTGACGGTAGGAATCACACAAAGAAAAGGATGGGTGTAAATACAGGACAGGATGTAGGCTGAAAGGCTACATTATAGACTGTAGACTGAGACTGTAGTATAGGCTGCAGGTTGAGAGACTGCATTACCTTCTGTACGCACTCATCCTGTGATGGAGTGTGATAAGGAAACACCTATATTTTGTTTCCACAGTGTACAATAATTATTGTATAGACTGTGATCGCTGCTCACTGCCGGTGTTCCTAATACGTAACAGTCATATAGACTAGTTCAGTCCCGCACTGTGAGTGACTGTGAGTGTTCCCACCTACGGCATTATGCTGGATGGTGCCCCAGTATAATGTCGTGACAAAAATCAAAGGCCTACCATAGAGGGGGGATCTTTTCTCGTCAGTGCATTATGCCGGGTAGCAGCCGTTAGCATTACGTCACGGCCTGCCGCCACACTCCACAGTGACTCCTCAGTGCTCACGTGGCTGCCGTGGTGAAAGAAAGTGTTGTATTTTTGTCTCTCATCCGCCCCATGTTTTGTCTGGTGTTCTCTTTGGTTTTGGGGCTCTACATGTTTGATTATGAGTAAAGGGAAGTCTTTAACACCTGAAACTATAGCTCAAATCATAGAGCTTCACAAAGCTGGGCACCAAATGAAAGAAATAGTGGGGAATGTTGGTGTGTATGAGCGTTCAGTGAGGAACTGGGTGCAGCATTTCCAGGCTGGTGGCGGTGTCGAGTTACCGTCTGCCAAACCTCGGCCTGGCACCTCGAAGAAGACATCTGTTCGTACCTTAACTATTTTAAAGAAGCAGTTAGAGAATACACCTAAGATAACTGCTAGAGAATTGAAAGAAAAGAACCCATATCTTCTCTCAGAGGTGTCTGTAAGAACTGTTAACAGACTTGTCAGAACTGGGCTACAGTAGTCACTGCCAGGTTAAGAAACCGATCCTCTCCAAGCCACAGAAGAAACGTAGGCTGGATTATGCAAAGAAATATGTTCACCGGAATCCTCAACAGTGGTCTGAAGTACATTGAAGTGATGAAGCAACCTTCACCGTCACCTGTAACCGTGGGGGACATGTGTACCGGCCCAGAGGTAGTGACCCGCTAGACCCAGTGTGACTTTGTAAATGGTCCAAGTCGGACCGAAACGTGGTCGTAGGCTCCTCTCTTCTATGTGCGGGTTATTTGTGCATCGTTCCAGTCACGGTATTGTGCGTTTTTTTTTTATCCAAACACCCAGACTCGCTCATGGTTTGGGTGTGTTTCAGTGCTCAGAATGATGGTGAACTCATTGTGCTTCCCAAAAACAAGTATATGACCCAGTATAATTACCTGGAGTTATTGTGTGACAATTTACCTAAGGCGTTTGACAAGTGTGGGGCTACGGTTTTTATGCAGGACGGTGCACAGTGTCATACCACCAGATCTGTAGTTCAGTGGCTTAAGGACTGTGAAGTGAGGTACTTTAGTGACTGGCCAGGCAATTCCTCAGACGTAAACCCTATTGAAAACCTCTGGTCAATGGTGAAACGAAGTTTACTGGGCAAGGATATCAGTTCCATCCCCGGCTGGCGGCTGCTCTACACGAGGAATGGAATAATATACCTCCCCAAACCCTCAAGAGTTTGTTTTGAAAAAAAAATTTTTTTTTTTAAAAAAAATTTTAATTTTTTTTTTAAAATTTTAAAAAATTTATTTTAAAAAAAAAATTTTTTTTTTCCCCCCCCCCCCTTTTTTTTTTTTTAAATTTAAATTTTTAAAAAAAAAATTAAAATTTTGGGGGAAAAAAAAAAAAAAAAAATTTTTAAAAAAATTTTAAAAAAAAAATTTTGGGGGGGGGGGATGTCAGTATGGTGGAAAAAAAAGGGTAGAAGTAGCAAGACGTACCTGAAATCTTTCATGTTTATGAGACAGAAAAAAAGACACCAGCAATCCTACCATCATGTAAAACAATTACAGGTTTCTGTTTCACAGTCACCTGGTAGGACGGTAGTACCTCCCTGGGTGGTTGCTGTCTACCAACCTGCTACCTACAATGTATATATATATATATATTATATATATATAATATATATATATATATATATATATATATATATATATATATATATATATATATATATATATATATTACAATCTTTCACGGTATGTGTATTTTGATACATGTGTGGGGGAGGGGCGGCATAATGCCGTGGCCAGCACTGTAGAATAAAGTACCTGCACATTACGGATGTTTATACCAAATGCATATCATAAATATATAGAATAATCTAGCAACGCACTGATGAAGTTCCCACCATGTAACTAACAGAAAATAGATTATCCTCACCTTCAGTCGCTCCCACCATGTATCTAATACACAACAGGGTGGCCCCACGCTGCAATGTTCCTAGGTAACATCTATGAAGTTGACTAGAGGATTGAGAGAGATCTCTATCTCTACTGACCGCCGCACAACACCCACTTTCTCTCTCTCTCTCTCTCTCTCTCTCTCTCTCTCTACCGCCTTTCCTCTTTCACCTGAAACTCTTCTTTAGGTGACTTACCTTAGGGTACCTGCAACGGGGCCCCAGGTGAGGAGTGCATGAAGAGAGGGGACTGTGGGAGAGGGGAAGAGGTTATTGGAGAAGGGGAGAAGTTATAGGAGAGGGGAAGAGGTTATAGGAGAGGGGAAGAGGTTATGGGGAGAGGAAAAGAGGTTATGGGAGAGGGGACGATGTTATGGGAAAGGGGAAGATGTTATGGGAGAGGGGAAGCGGTTATGGGAGAGGGGAAGAACTTATGGGGGAGGGGAAGAGGTTATGGGAGAGGAGACAAGGAAGGGATTGTGGACGAAGGGAGGGTAAATAATTAAACTGGATACATCAGCAGTGTGCTGCTACCCAATTCTATAAGACAGTTACACAGTTGGAACAAAAGCTACCAGTGTTACCCATTCACATTCCATCACACAGGATAAGATACAGAGTGCTGAAATCAGTCAGCCTGAGCTGGGAGACTTCAGTAGGGCAGTGAAGTATTCCAGTGATGTTTGTTCATCACTTTTGAGTTATCCTAGTAATTTACTCATACGTTACTATATGTGATAATTGTACTTATGAATACCTGTACCTAAATAAAGTTACTTATCAGCTACGGGAGCTTCAGATGTTTCCTTCCAGCAGAGCTGGAGTCACTATCACTTGGGAATTGACTATCTCTTAGGATGGACTATCCCTTACAGGTGAGAAACTAAATTTTTTATGGGACGGTGTTGTGGACAATGGGAGGGAACAGGGTGGTAGGAGATGGTAGAGTGAGTGGGGTACCCCTGGGAATCAAACTAGCACCGCTGCATGGGGTGCCCGGGCACGTCACCTCCTCGCTGGATCCCACTGTTTGATCGACACTCCACAAATAGGTACTTGCAGGGACTTCCAGCCAGCCACACCGTTCACACCAGCCATACCATTAACACCAGCCACACCGTCTACACCAGCCACACCGTCCACACCTGTCATATCCACTTCATCCCTCACCGCATCCTCTAACACCAACGCTAATAAGTAGTCTCTCACGGTTGTTTACATCTAGTTCAGAAGGTTTTGAATGCTTTACCTCTAAGAAAGCGAGTTTATTTGACAGTTTCCACACCGACCTTAATCATTTTAGCCCAGGGAATGAATTACGTTGTGTGGAAGCAGATTATTATGACTGTTCTCTTACGCCGACTGGAAGAAGTCAAAACGCGTAGTATAGCGTAGCAAGCCTGTCACGCTGTTGTGGGACTCTTCTGTGAAAACCCTGTATTTGTGGCCACAATGGTGGCCCATGCTAACCTCCCTATGGTGTATAGAAATATACCAAGATGGATGAATCTTTTTAGAGCCAGGTAGCCCAATGATTAACGCACTGGCCTTCGAGTTCTAGGGCTCACTTGCCATGGATTCAAACCCCACCTGTTCCATGATTAGTAGAGCATAGTTTATAGTGCCAGGGAAATTTGAGATAAGCAAATTTGATCCGAGGAAGGATAGCTCCAATTCCTTGAATCAAGAGCTCGGTAATATTAGAGTAAGCTCCAGAGTGCCTGGAACTCATTGGTAAGTTTTTCTCTCTCTCTTCAACCCCCCTCCCCCTATGTTGTGGTTCATCTGCAATAGTCGACACCACAGGAGAGTGTCTTTAATAGTTGGCTGTGATGGATTGCCCAGGATAAGCCTCAAATTGGCAAAGATAAATTGCATTTCGTGTTTTTATGCCAGATCGTTTTAGCAAGGGTCTTCATGTTTGTTGCCTTGTTAATAACTGTTTCTCGTGAACTCTTCTAATTTGATCTCTCTCTCTCTCTCTCCCTCTCTCTCTCTCTCTCTCTCTCTCTCTCTCTCTCTCTCTCTCTCTCTCTCTCTCTCTCTCTCTCTCTGGATCACGGCATGTAAAGATTTGATCCTCCGCAGACGATCAAATCTTCACATGCCGTGATCCATGCCGCTGAACTACAGTGTGTGTGTGTGTGTGTGTGTGTGTGTGTGTGTGTGTGTGTGTGCGTGCGTGCGCGCGTGTGTGCGTGTGCGTGCGTGCGTGTGCGCGTGTGCGTGCGCGTGTGCGTGCGCGCGCCTTGCTAAGTTATTTACTCATAAGAAGTAATTTAAAGAAATATACGAACTGGTATGTAAGATCTTAAAATTCCAGACCTAATTAACATAGGAACCGGCTTAAAAAAAACACTTGAGCAAACACTAGGATGTATTTATTAGAAAACGTTTCGGTCCTGGAACTTTGATCACTTCTAATAAATGGAGGTTAAAAAGACAGTATATATAGGCGGAGAGGGAGGTGTGAGTGACGCATGGTGACCTGAGTGAGGTGTGAGTGACGCTGGTGACCTGAAGAGTGAGGTGTGAGTGACGCTGGTGACCTGAAGAGTGAGGTGTGAGTGACGCTGGTGACCTGAAGAGTGAGGTGTGAGTGACGCTGGTGACCTGAAGAGTGAGGTGTGAGTGACGCATGGTGACCTGAAGAATAAATAACAAAAAGGCACAATACCGTGACTGGAACGATACACAAATAACCCGCACATAAAAGAGAGAAGCTTACGACGACGTTTCGGTCCGACTTGGACCATTGACAAAGTGTGCAAGAAAGGTATAAAATACCGACAATATGAAAGTTAAGACACATGTGCAACATCTGGATATCTTTATTGTAGACGTTTCGCCAACCAGTGGCTTTATCAATACAGATTCTAGGACATAATAGGAAGACAGTAGAACTATATACAAAAGATGAGGTAATCAGTCCCTCGGCCTTGGAGTTAGTGTTCACAGCATCGTGGTGGAGGAGAATCTGAGATTCTCCTCCACCACGATGCTGTGAACACTAACTCCAAGGCCGAGGGACTGATTACCTCATCTTTTGTATATAGTTCTACTGTCTTCCTATTATGTCCTAGAATCTGTATTGATAAAGCCACTGGATGGCGAAACGTCTACAATATAGATATCCAGATGTTGCACATGTGTCTTAACTTTCACATTGACAAAGTCACACTAACAGAGGTGGAGCAGGACGGCTATATATAGGCAGGAAGAGGTGGAGGTAGTAGTAGTAGTAGTAGTAGTAGTAGTACAAGAATTGTATATAATACCGACAGGATGAAATGACACATGCACAACACCCGGGCATCCCCACCGTAGACGTTTCGCCATCCAGCCAGCCACTGGATGGCGAAACGTCCACAACAAAGACAACCAGACGCCGCACATTTGTCTTAATTTCATCAGTAGTTGACTGGCTCGTCTTCCTTATTTCCCACCACTACCACTACTATTGCCTCTTCTTCTTCTACTACTACAACTACTGATGAAATTAAGACAAATGTGCGGCGTCTGGTTGTCTTTGTTGTGGACGTTTCGCCATCCAGTGGCTGGCTGGATGGCGAAACGTCTACGGTGGGGATGCCCGGGTGTTGTGCATGTGTCATTTCATCCTGTCGGTATTATATACAATTCTTGTACTACTACTACTACTACTACTACTACTACTACCTCCACCTCTTCCTGCCTATATATAGCCGTCCTGCTCCACCTCTGTTAGTGTGACTTTGTCAATGGTCCAAGTCGGACCGAAACGTCGTCGTAAGCTTCTCTCTTTTATGTGCGGGTTATTTGTGTACCTGAAGAATGCTATATTAGTATGAAAACAGGTAGACGATGGGGTCATACGACTCCATTACCTACTTAAAGTACCATGGGTGCGATTTTCAACTTATTGTCAAACCGAACGAACCTCAAATATTTGTAAAGAAATAAGAGAAAGCCACGTGAAAATCAACGGTTGAGTTATGTTATATAAATACGTTTGTTGCATACATAAATCAGTGGTAAAATATACCAACAACGTCGTAAATAATACACACAACAAGGTTTATGGCATAAATTGATTCCACTTAACTGTCTCATTGCTGGACCGCAACCCGCCCATCTCTACATCTCACTGTGTTTGTGATATACTACGATACGTGCAAAACAACCACAGGAGGGGAGGGGAGTTGAATGATAGCTCTAGGCCATTCGTATTGCAATCAACACGTCAGGAGCTTTGCAGTGTTGCAGAAATGAGCAGGAAGTCCAGGTATATGAGGTCGAGGGAACGACTCCAGCCAGAATGAAACGTTCCTCTGAACGCATCAACCTGGACTTCCTACTTATTTCTGCAACATTGCAAAACTGATGTATTGACTGCAACACGCAAGAATTGCAGCCATCATTCAACTTCCCATGTTGCTGTTTCTCATCTTGGATTGTTTGTTCATAATTTTTGCTCTACGATATGTATATATCCTGTATTAAAAACCGTATGGAGTGATGGCGTCCCTGGTGGTCGAAACATCTCAAAAAAATAAACCTCGTATTGTCCCTTATTCACACGTGTTACTTATGTCTGCTAAAACGAATCTTAGAATACTCTGAGTTCTTCATCATTTCAATGTTCATGATGAAATTCCTTTTAACCTAATAATGGTTTTTGTCTCATGTTAGTTGACAGTTTATACGCCTTAGCGGTGCCTTGATGCTGGTAAGGGACTCTTGATACAAGGAACTGGAGCTACTCGAGCCTTCCTTGGTTCAATCCTGATTACCCTTGAATCTTCAGTCACTATACCCTGTACTGTTATATATAATATATATATATATATATATATATATATATATATATATATATATATATATATATATATATATATATATATATATATATATATATATATATAAACATTTTACCTATTCGTGCCGAATAGGCAAAATTGGTCAATTAGCAAGAACTCATTTAAAACTAAGTCCTTTCTCAAATTTTCTACGTTTAAAGATATTTTTTTCATTTGTGTTAATGTAAAAATTAACAGTTTTGCACCAAAAGAACCTTAGAAAACTTACCTAACCTTATTATAACAAGCGAAATTTAATTTAGCCTAATCCAACCAAACAGGGTACTCAACGTTAATTTCTCAATGCTTTGATTTTTTTCAAAACTCATTCTCTCAAGTCAGTCGCGATTGATTTAAGTTAAGTTATATTGAGTTATATTAGGTTAGCTCGCATGATCCTATAAAAACATTTTAACTGCAAATAATCAAATATAAGGAGGTCTCGATACGTCTGGCAACGAGGAGAGTGAAAAACAAAACAACGTTCAAATTTGATCGTCTATCTCACGAAATCGTCATTACACGACTGGAAACAAATCAGGGAACGGGTGGGGTTTGAATCCATGGCGAGTGAGTAGTAAAACTCACAGGCTAGTACGTTAACCACTGGACCAGCTGGTTCTAATTATTATTATTATAATCAAAAAGAAGCGCTAAGCCACAAGGGCTATACAGCGAGCTGGTTCTAATAAGATTCATCCAATTAGCCAGCTGGTCCAGTGGTTAACGCAATGTGTTGTGAATTTCTGGACCGACCTACCATGGGTTCGATCCCCACCCGTTCCGTGATCCGAACGTTTATCATTTGTAATGAGAGAATAGAACTGAATATTTCCAGACCAAGGACCTACGAGGCTATTTAGTTCTCTAGTTAGTAATAAAAAACAGGTAAACACAGTTACAATCGCAAGCAAAGAAACCACCAAAAAAATATAAACCAATCACACTAATAAGCCCGCAAGAAAAAAAAATACACTGTAGCAGCGGAAAGACATAGACGGCACTTAAGTTTCAAACCACACGCTCCTTATTTACGATGAACCCGACAGGAACCAAGCTGACGTCTGATGTACACACCCGCTACACCTTTAACCAACACCTGAGTGGTTCCCAGCCAAGCCTATTCGCCAGTTGTGTAATAAACCCTGAGAGTGGTTCTGACACCTCGTAACCAGTAAACAAGTGCTGACAGTTCTCAAGAGGTCGGTCAAGACTGACATCAGCAGCTTGCAGCACCGAGGCAGCTGCCTTGCATCAGATGAAGTGGATTTCCCTGCGTTGTAACTCTTATTTTTATTTATAAGATTATTTTACACGCTTAATTCACAGAGTTGTTGAATTACTCGAAAATACCCTTCCTGCGCCGAGATAAAGTTAACTAAAGTTGTGCATAATAATACGACGAATTTAAATGTTTTGCCAGAACTAACCTAGCAATCTAACGTAGCTAAAATATTAATACGTAATATAAAATAGCTTAACTAATGGGACAGAGGAACGTAATTCTCAGTTTATTTTGATGACTGTGTTACGAAGTCAAGCATCCTTGATGTCAGTATCTAGGTGGATTACGACGTTAATCGCCCTCTTGTGTACATCGACCTTAACAACCAACAGAACGTTAACGGAGTATTCCTTCGCCACTAATGGTGTGAATATTATGATGAGATTTTAACCGTAAGGGTCATACAGGAGCCGGAGACTGGGAGATAAACAGGTTTGATCCGAAGAAGGAGGTAGCAGCTTCGGTTCCATGAATCGAAAGCCAATTATTAGCAAGGCACCAAAGGGAAGAACACGGAAACAGGTGAATATAAGTTCCCTTCACTCAGCGATCAAGATGTTTAAACAACTGTGTTATAATTCTTTGTTGAGCACCTGTCACGTTCGTAGCTGGAACACTTTTTGTTCTGTTTTTTCTTTTTTTTTCCGTTAACCATCGTCCTAATAGTATGACCTTTGAGAGTTTAGCGCTTTTTATGATTATAATAATAATTATAGTTTACATATGTCTGTGATGATCTAGTCTCCCACCCTCTGTCCCATGGTCTACTATCTGGCTGTGTCTTCTTAACACATCTAAGAAGTAGCAGATCCCCTCCCTCTCGTCCTCCCTCCCTCCCTCCATTACACCCTCCTTCCCTCCCTCCCTCCAAACTATAAATAAAATTTTCAACAACTAACAATATACAATTTATTCTTAACAACACTTACTGCAAAACCACGAACATTAAACATCAACTAAACACTTACTCCCGATACAAATGGACGAAATATGAAATAAAAGGCCAGAAATTGTAAATCAGTCCCTAATGAACTTAATCTCACCAATTAGATACACACAAACTCACACCTCTCGTACTTTTACCTCAAAAAGACTGTGTACAGAGCTCTTAGCATCGGCAGGGGTGCGGGAAGATGGCAGCAGTGATTACTGCAACCGGAAGACGCGAACGTAAAAATGCTCCAGTAACGAGCCAGGATTAATGGAGGCCCCACATGACGCCGGCAAACAGGGCGCTGCCTAGGTGTGTTGAGCCTGAGGTGAACATTTCGGGGAGCCGATATACATCAGTGGGTGTTCTCTTAACAGCCTCCGAATGAAGGTGCACTGGTTTTTACCTTGGGAGTTTTACAATACCGTGAAAGTATTGCGAGAACAAGACCGTTGTTAAAACGATTCTTGGGCTCAGTAATACTGCAATATATCAGGTTCATTCCCGTTAAAGAGGCCGTGTGATATGGCGCACTGATGCTCAGCAGAAGAATTTTTTTAGTGGTGTTTTTACTATCATGTGATTGTGTACGCAGAAAATGGCGTAGAAAGCAGAGGATACCTGTATCAGCAGAAACGAAATGGATAAAGGACAGCAAGATACCTGTCTCTGAAGAAAGAAACTGGATAGACGATAGCAAGATGTTTATCTCAGCAGAAAGGAAATGGGTATTGGACGCCTATAGAATACCTGTCTCAGCAGTAAGAAAACGGATTGCTCAAGTCAGATAGTTTACAGGTAATCTTTAATTACATAAAATACATTTCAGATCAGGTTAACATACACGTCATACACGCATCTGCTTCTGTCAAAGCTCTGCATGAGGTTTAGTGCCTTGTTCTAGACCACAGGGCTACGCCCCATTAACCTACCTGGCCAGGAGCTACAGCAATATGGATCCGCCAAGCCAAACTGTTTTGAAAAATAGGTATCCGCCTACATGTCTGCCTCGTCCTCGGAAGGTCTTGGTCAGGTGACCAAAAGCTTCAGCAGCGGGTCATATGACTAAGACCTGCGTCAGGAAACACTTGTCCTGTTTCCTGGCAAACCTTACCTAACCTAAAAAATCCTCCTCCGACCCGGGCATCTACTTAAAACTACAAGTCACTTGCAAAATGACAAGTAAACTCATCTGTTCATAAGACTGTCTTGATGCTGAATATCCCAGCAAAGATATTAAAAGCGATCTTCTTCAGCCTACTTATTAGAAATGCGAACAGAACAACCTCTTTCTCTCTCTGGGAGCTTGCTACCGTTGATTGTTTTCTCGCTTCAAGACGATGCCAGCAGTCATGAAATGTATGACCCTTACGGGTTTATAGCTTGGTTATGATTGTAATAATTATAATAACAATGAAAACGCTTCCCCCGTCACATCTTGGATCTGTAGGTTAATTACAACCCTCAATGGCAAGTACAGTGCAGAAGTAAACATCGGGAATATCTTTAGAGCATTGTCATGCATCATGCACACACACACACACACACACACACACACACACACACACACACACACACACACACACACACACACACACACACACACACACACACACACACACGTGAAGCTAAGATAACAATAAAAACTACTTGCATGAATAACACACAGGTTATCACACCATATTAAAAATAACAAGCTTCAGTTAAAATTCCCATTAAATCATTAACACAAAAGACTATCTTGAACGTTCCCTAAGATCCCTACAGGCATCTCGGTAATTAAAAAAACGAAAGCAAAAAAAAAAATTAGCTGTAACTACAGCTAAAATTTGTTCCACAGCAACTGCACGCCACAAACTACACAAAGTCTGAGGAACACTTATGAACAGGTAACTATGCGTGAGATGTGCTGCCGAATCTACAAATGGACAGTCCCTTGATAAGATCATTTATTGCGCACCTCATCCATCTTGTGGAATAGTAGCACACGAGTATATGGGTACACAAAGACCTAGGAAATAGCCCCTCCCCCTCAAAATAAAAAGGGGTTGACAGGAGTACAGTAATCTAAACCAAAATTAGCCAAATCTGAGACTGTAGAAAAGCATCTGATCAGAGAGTTTGTTTCCCGGGTGTAATAGCAACCAGGTTAACACAAAGACACTATAAGATACGTCGGTAAAAAATAACGTTGTGGTATACTGGCAGTGTTCTCTTAGGAGATGCACTGTAAAACAAGTGTTCTCTAATTTCAAGGTCCTCTCTAGCTTAGCAAAATCATGGCTGTTGCAAAGCAACGTTTCGCTTCTTAAATGGAAAGGAAAGGCGTTCGTATCCATACTCATAAGCCACAACACGAACGTTGCAAGTTGACTCGTGCAACAAAGACAAACAACGCCATTTGACTTGTGCAATAAAGACAACATCAGCAACGCAACTCATGAAACAAAAAAACAACAAGAGATAGGGTGTTCTAATAACGGACCTTTTTCCAGGCAATCCTAATCAAAGTCAGTATTTGACTGTGGCTAAGACTGTCGGAATAGTGACTAACAGGCAAATTAAAAGTTGATTATTTGTTTTGTAGCGTCTGTTTGGAGGGTCCATGTTTTCTGATCGTGCTTCAAAAGTTCTTATAATTTGCGTGTATTATTGCATTTTGTATCGTAAAGTCATACCTTAGAACAGTCGCTTTCTCCCGAACGATACAAAAACTAGAAGATGGATTTTAATAACAAATCCCGGTTATTTCTCTCAGAGCGAAGACACCATCATCTGTATGCAAAATAGTGAGTCCAAGAGGTAAATCAGTTAATAAATCTCATCCCCAGTAATAAAAAAGGCTGTAATTTGCCCTACTGCAATGTTCCTTATTGAACGTACGTTAGCGTTTTAACATACTTTGGTGTTTTAGCGTCATTCACTCTTGACTACCTGGCTGTTCCAACGAGTCCTCCCCCTCTGTAGGTTAATTCACGCTATTTTAGGTTAAGTAAGGTTTGGATAGGTTACGCTAATGTTAATTAAAGTATTTCTTTTAAATTTACAGCAAATAACCAAGAGGATAAACATTACATTAAAAGGATATTACGAGCGGTAACACAGGTCAGGTACACACACGAGATACGCCACATTTCAACAGGGGAAAAAAAAGGCTCTGCCACCACTAACAACAGAAAGTAGGTGCGGGAGAGTCGTATTAGTATATACGCCGCTGCTACCACTAACCACGATATAGTCAGGTGTGAGAGTCAGTCAGCTACCCCGTCGGGTGATCGACAATTTAATTCCAGTCCAATATCTCCTTCACGCCTCTGATTCTTCCCGGCCAGTGTACGAACCAGGGGGTACTGCACTTTTATTCTTCCCGGCCCATGTACAAACCAGGGGGTACTGTAATTCTATTCGTCTGGAAAAATGTCTCCTGATCTAATCACAGGCATCTGATTACTCGTTCAGAAAATTACACAACTGCTAGAGTACCGCTCTTGAGTACCTTTGTTTAAGCAACTGCTGACGTATACCAATAAACAACCATTGACGTACAGTATCGAGGACCCTTAATTAAGCAGCCACTGACATACCGGTGCTGAGGACCCTTAACTAGGCACTGATCGGTGCTGAGGACCCTTAACTAGGCAACCACTGACCAGTGCTGAAGACCCTTAACTAGGCAACCACTGACCGGTGCTGAGAACCCTTAAGTAGGCAACCACTGACGAACCGGTGCTGAGGACCCTAAATCAAGAGTATCCAGGTATCCACTCTGTTAAAGATTTTTAGACTAAACTCCGAGGAGCGAGTTTAGTGGGCAGTGCCACCCATCCTGTGAGTGAACCCACCACCATAAACATAGTATTGGGCAGTCCCTCTCATACTGTAAGTAAACATGCCACAAACACACAACACAGCATCCTAGGCACGTTAACTCCGCCTATGGCTGTGAACACAGACATCAACACCTCACAAAGCACAACAGCATCCACCTTGTTGCAAGGTATTACAACCTACAGCTTATGTTTATCACTATTATCTAGTTACAGCAGATCCTCCATATTCGTGTAAAATTCCACAACTAATCTCATTTACAAACTTCAACTCTTAATACATACATGAAGTATTAATTCTATATTTTGTTCTCTGTTACTAAGATACAGAGACGAAAAATGAATTTATCTTCCTCTCAGTATGCTCTACGTAATTCGTCTCTGGCAATTTCTATACACTGATGAACTGAACACAGTGATTCCAGGCTGAGGGACTGATTACCTCAAACTCCTCTGTTTCCACCGTTCTTCTTTGTAATAATGTTGTAGAATTACCGACAATATGTTAGGTAAAAGGACACAAGTACAACTAATGTGACATTTTATTGTGGCAACGTATCGTTCTCCAGGAGCTTTGTCAAGCCGTTACGCTCTTCTTGCTGAATAAGGCAAGCGAAAATTTGTGTATGCAAATTTGTGTGTATGCAATTTGTGTGTATGCAAATTTTTGTATGCAGATTTGTGTGTTTATTAAATTATTGTAACTTATCTAAAATATATTTAGTTGGATTAGGCTAAATTAAATTGCACTTGTTATAATAAGGTTAGGTAAATTTTCTAAAGCACTCGCTTCACACGGCGAGGGTCTGAGTTCGATTCCCAGCGCGGGTAGAAACATTGGGCGTGTTTCTTTACACCGGTTGCCTATGTTCACCAATCAGTAAAATGGTTACCTTGGTACACACTAACCTGGGTGTTAGTCGACTGGTGTGGGTCGCATCCTGGGACAAGGACCTAATTTGCGGGAAATGCTCAGCATAACAAGCGGCTTTCTATATAGTAGTATGTTACTGATGTCAGCTAGGACTGTATACCTTGTACATGTACTTGTAGAAATAAAGATATTAAATTATATTATTATAAGGGAAAATTTTAGAAAGCACTAAAGTTAAATGATTTCTCGCTAATTGACCAGTTTTACTGATTCGGCACAACAAATGTATAATATATATATATATATATATATATATATATATATATATATATATATATATATATATATATATATATATATATATATATATATATATATATATATATATATATATATATATAATATATATATATATATATATATATATATATATATATATATATATATATATATATATATATATATATAATATATATATATATATATATATATATATATATATATATATATATATATATATATATATATATATATATATATATATATATATATATATATATATATAATGCATGCACACACACGTGTATGTGCATTGAGTGCGTATCTACACGTGGGTATATGTGTATATGAAATGTGTATATGTTTGAATATGTATATATGTATGCCTATGTTTTATGTGTATGTTTGTTTATTTGTGTGTATGCAAGAGTGTATATGTATGCATGCACGAGTAGGTGTGCATATGTGCATGCGTGTGCGTATGTAGTTTTCTAATTAAACATATACATTAGGAAGGTGTTGCAGTTTATTTGGCCGCTTGACTGAACAATCTTGAAAGCACAGGTGCTCAGTGTTGAGTTTGAAAGCACAGGCGTTCAGTGCTGAATTTGAAACCACAGGTGTTCGGTGTTGAGGTTGAAACCACATGTGTTCGGTGTTGAGGTTGAAACCACAGGTGTTCAGTGTTGAGCTTGAAACCACAGGTGTTCAGTGTTGAGCTTGAAACCACAGATATTCAGTGTTGAGCTTGAAAGCACAGGTGTTCAGTGTTGAGCTTGAAACCACAGGTGTTCAGTGCTGAACTTGAAACCACAGGTGTTCAGTGTTGAGCTTGATACCACAGGTGTTCAGTGTTGTACTTGAAACCACAAGTGTTCAGTGTTGAGCTTGAAACCACAGGTGTTCAGTGTTGAGCTTGAAACCACAGGTGTTCAGTGTTGTACTTGAAACCACAGGTGTTCAGTGTTGAGCTTGAAACCACAGGTGTTCAGTGTTGTACTTGAAACCACAAGTGTTCAGTGTTGAGCTTGAAACCACAGGTGTTCAGTGTTGAGCTTGAAACCACAGATATTCAGTGTTGAGCTTGAAAGCACAGGTGTTCAGTGTTGAGCTTGAAACCACAGGTGTTCAGTGCTGAACTTGAAACCACAGGTGTTCAGTGTTGAGCTTGATACCACAGGTGTTCAGTGTTGTACTTGAAACCACAAGTGTTCAGTGTTGAGCTTGAAACCACAGGTGTTCAGTGTTGAGCTTGAAACCACAGGTGTTCAGTGTTGTACTTGAAACCACAGGTGTTCAGTGTTGAGCTTGAAACCACAGGTGTTCAGTGTTGTACTTGAAACCACAAGTGTTCAGTGTTGAGCTTGAAACCACAGGTGTTCAGTGTTGAGCTTGAAACCACAGGTGTTCAGTGTTGTACTTGAAACCACAGGTGTTCAGTGTTGAGCTTGAAACCACAGGTGTTCAGTGTTGTACTTGAAACCACAGGTGTTCAGTGTTGAGCTTGAAACCACAGGTGTTCAGTGTTGTACTTGAAACCACAGGTGTTCAGTGTTGTACTTGAAACCACAAGTGTTCAGTGTTGAGCTTGAAACCACAAGTGTTCAGTGTTGAGCTTGAAACCACAGGTGTTCAGTGTTGAGCTTGAAAGCACAGGTGTTCAGTGTTGAGCTTGAAACCACAGGTGTTCAGTGTTGAGCTTGAAACCACAGGTGTTCAGTGTTGAGCTTGAAACCACAGATATTCAGTGTTGAGCTTGAAAGCACAGGTGTTCAGTGTTGAGCTTGAAAGCACAGGTGTTCAGTGCTGAACTTGAAACCACAGGTGTTCAGTGTTGAGCTTGATACCACAGGTGTTCAGTGTTGTACTTGAAACCACAAGTGTTCAGTGTTGAGCTTGAAACCACAAGTGTTCAGTGTTGAGCTTGAAACCACAGGTGTTCAGTGTTGAGCTTGAAACCACAGGTGTTCAGTGTTGAGCTTGAAACCACAGGTGTTCAGTGTTGAGCTTGAAACCACAGGTGTTCAATGTTGAGCTTGAAACCACAGGTGTTCAATGTTGAGCTTGAAACCACAGGTGTTCAATGTTGAGCTTGAAACCACAGGTGTTCAGTGTTGAGCTTGAAACCACAGGTGTTCAGTGTTGAGCTTGAAACCACAGGTGTTCAGTGTTGAGCTTGAAACCACAGGTGTTCAGTGTTGAGCTTGAAACCACAGGTGTTCAGTGTTGAGCTTGAAACCACAGGTGTTCAATGCTGCTGGTGTTGTTGTTATTGCTAATGATAATAATAATATTATTATTATTATTATTATTGAAGCGCTATAAAAACTGATAATAAAAAGACAGACACTTGGGTGACACGTAGAAATCTGATAGGTGACTCGGGAATGGTGTCAGTTAGTGTCAATCTGTAAGCCGGTGCCACCTCGCATGGCTCCCTAAACCGCGATAATTAACCACAATTATGTCCTTAATTTTATGAGAAGCATCATGTAGCGTGTAGGTACGATCAACGAGCCATGGGTTGGATGGGGGAGGACGGCGGCGGCGGCATGATAATGGTGTTACTTAGGGGAGTACTCAAACACCTGTGATTTTTTTAACGTCTGTTTTTCCACCCAGAGTCCATATGGAAAGCTAATATTCACGAGCAACTTATTTTAAACCGTTTATATTCTGTGTGCTTGATATTTCTGGGGGTTTTAGTGTGAGTCTTTGGAGATCAGGTTCCAGGGATTAATATTTTTTATTTTTTAAACCAGATAAGAATTAAAAATTAATAGGCAATAAATTGATTTATTAGTTATTAGTTTTAGTAAACTTTATTGATTTATGACGTTTTCTGCCGGTGTCGGTATACATTTAACTGTGCAATATTTGAATAATTTAATGACTTGTCTAATTTTCCTTCTGTGATGCTGTCAGACCGTAACTCTGACTACGACGTCAGTAACCTCTCTGGTATGTTGCGAGATGTGAGTATATTCATTCACTCACTGAACATACAATGAGCCTAGTTTATTATACAACAGCGAAAGTTTCTCTCTCTCTCTCTCTCTCTCTCTCTCTCTCTCTCTCTCTCTCTCTCTCTCTCTCTCTCTCTCTCTCTCCCTCCTTTCATGCTTAACCTCCTTGTTCCTGTAACCTTCATGCCACTGACAACATAGAATACTGTAAACACAGATATTTGGTCCACCTTGCATGTGTGTCCTTCAGGACACTGCAAGCCAAACACCCCAACTATTGATGTGGTTTCTTGCACGTTCAAAGAAAGTTCTTCCTTATTGATCACACTTTCTCTGGATGTATATCCATCAACCAGATCTGTATATCATTGGGGTAATCAAGTCTTATTCGTGTTCATATCCTTCATGCTAATTTCATTTTTAGTGGGACGTTTTCTGTTTCATCAGCGCCAACCTTGTATGATCAATGTTAGTAGACTGGTAATTGTTTACCCTTGGTATGGTTTGTTTGCAATCGTGTCATTACAATTTCGTGAGTCATAATTGTTTACATTGGTCGTCGAGTGTAACCACTGACTCTTTCCCCTGCGTGGTTAAAGTTATTCATAAGATTAGTCTTCTAAGTGATAAGGAATACGCACTGCCCATGTCCCTTGCTTGGTCAGTGTTTGTAGTCATCTTAGCCCTTTGTTTAATCTGCCAACTTCCCGTGTGTGGTCATGTTGGCCGACAGATTAGATCTTTGTTTAGCAGCAGTCGAGCATAACCACTGCTGAGGAGGAACTGATGTCAGACGGCCAAATGGAACTCTCTGGTCTACACTGGACGGGTCCGTTCCACTCTAAGCGGGTCCGGTCCATCTTGACCGGGTTCGCACACCCGAAATCACGATACCACTCGCATTTGCCGTCATCTCCAATCACAGCGACGCATTCATTCCACATTCCCCGTACCTCCTCAGCCACCACCTCCGTGGGCCAAGATGATCACTAAGAACAAAAACTGGTTGGAGTTATAATGTTCTCAACGTGTGTTTGCCCCGGGGAAAGACCAGCGCAAGAACACAGATAACCCTCCGTATATCTCAGGTTAGTTAGGTTTAAAACCTAGCGACTGCATGTGGGTAATTAAGGATGCAAATCATCTGCACACTATCAAGGGATTTAAGAAGCTTTCATTGTACTCACTGCATATAAGCAGATATAAACTCGATGTATACACAAGAATATATACCCTAAGTTGTATATACTCTAAGCTTTCAAATTGTTAAATCCCTTTAAGAACCAAGATCAAACGTGTCACGATCAATAAAAAGTCCAGTTTAGTAGGATAACGCTAAAAAGTTATACCACTCCAGGACAGTAATATAGACGTTATCTTTAAGTGAAAGCAAAGTCTACCCCTATAACTTTTTCAGAGGAAGATATCAGTTTAATAAGATATCCTCAAAACCTATATCATTGTGTGCAATAAGATCACAGTAAACAGGTGATATCATAATATGCAAAATAACCACTGAGAAAAAATAGTGAATTACCAAGAGCTCTCGTGATTTCTCGCATTATCAAGGAGCTCTATACCACTGTATATCGACGATACAAAACAAGGAATATTAACATCAATCTCTGCCGTTCCGTGTGTTGTTCCTTCAAGCGTATTTATGGTGTAAAAGTGTCTCAGTTTACCGCGCACGTTGCGAGTGGATGATAGCCAATTACGAGTGGAGGAGAGTTCCCCACACTGGATCCTGATATTAGACGCTCATTAGTATTCTGCCTGGCCTGTGGGGATAATGTTGGCGTTGATTGTACTTATATGTCCGCCACATATACACCAAAAAAATATGATTGTCTCCCCGTGGAATATCCCCGATGATATATTGGCCATTACTCGAAGATAATCATATCCGGTCGTAAAGACGCTGCAACTTCCTCCTGCAACCCTCTGGCAAGCCGCTGCTACCACGAATATTGATCCCCATGATGCACTGCACTCTGCCACTTTGGAATTACACAATATACAATTACTTTCCACAAGAACATAAATATTCCGCAGGACAATACTTTTTCCCCTTCACCTTTATTGGTGGTTCCCAGAAATGTTGGATGGGTTTGGGTATTTTGCATATCATTAGGGAGGAAATTGAACATTGCGGCGCAATACCTCCACTGAATATATTGAATGCAACGAATATCGCTTATGCTAATGTGACGACAGTGGAGGTATATACGAAATACCATTACGCATAAGCGTATGATCATACACGCATACAAGTCGATTTTTTTCTGAAAAATACATAATTTATACATCTTCTAAAAGTTAACTTAAAATAGTGTATTTTGAAGGGCATATCACCCTTGGTGGGCAAAAGGGACGCACCCGGTGGGTCGCCTCCCTCAGGTGATGACACCCGGAAACATGCAAAATTAACCCCGCCGATTAACCCAGGGGCAGAGCTGGAATTATAATCCATAAAATTTACCAGAGCCATCAATAGAGCTGACAGAAATAATTGCCTCTTCCTCCCCACTAGAACCGTAAACAAGAAAACACACGACTCATCTGTGAGGAGCGCGCGCGCGCGCGCACAAACACACACACACACACACACACACACACACACACACACACACACACACACACACACACACACACACACACACACACACACACACACACACACACACACACACACACACACACACACACACACACACACTTCACGAATCAAAAACACCGCCATGAACTTTTATTGACTTCATTCTTTAAAAAAAAGTAAGTGGGTCGAGTCAAGTGTTTATGTTTGTATGTAAAGTGAGAACAGTCAAGTTTTTCATCTAAGAAACGTCCTAGACCATCAATGTGTGTTTGCTAGAAGGACTTTCTAAGAACAAAGAAAACGATAAATGAAATTCGGTCTTCATAGGTTTAAAAGTAAAAGGTTATCTTACCCATAACATTGTATAAGAATAGAAAACTGCTTCTTAAGAAGTGTGGTTAGAAACGTGATGCTGCGTTTTATGCCTTAAGCCAAAAGTGGATAAATTCTAGATTCAGTCATAAGATGAAAAGATGGATATTTGAGTCCATAGTTAATACGGTAAGTTAAAGGAAGAACAAAAATTATTGTGAGATCTAAGATTTGGTTGAAGACTGAGTGGTTCTCAGCAACACATACACTGGTAAAGTGGTTCTCAGCAACACACACACTGGTAAAGTGGTTCTCAGCAACACACACACTGGTCAAGTGGTTCTCAGCAACACATACACTGGTAAAGTGGTTCCCAGCAACACTGGTAAAGTGGTTCCCAGCAACACTGGTAAAGTGGTTCCCAGCAACATAGCTTGATTAATGATACTCAGCATGGATTCACAAGAGGCCGGTCTTGTCTAACTAATTTATTAACTTTCTTCAGTAAATCGTTTGAGGCTGTTGACCACGATAAAGAACTTGATATTGTTTACTTAGATTTTAGTAGCGCATTTGATAGAGTTCCGCACCAAAGACTGTTGAAGAAAGTAGCAGCTCATGGCATTGGGGGAAAAGTGCTCTCGAGGATCGAATCATGGCTCACAGACAGGAAGCAGAGAGTGTCCATAAATGGGGTTAAATCCGAGTGGGGATCAGTAACAAGTGGCGTTCCAATATATATCAATGATCTTGATGAAGGAATTACTAGTGATATGAGCAAATTCGCCGATGACACGAAGATTGGTAGGATAATTGATTCAAACGTAGATGTTAGGGAACTTCAGGAGGATTTAGACAAACTCTACTCTTGGTCAGAAAAGTGGCAGATGCAGTTCAATGTAGATAAATGCAAGGTTCTGAAGCAAGTGTATGGTGTAGGAGGTAGGTTACTGAAAGCAGTGAAGAGTTTTTACGAGGATAGTGAGGCTCAAGTTAGAGTATGTAGGAAAGAGGGAAATTTTTTCCCAGTAAAAGTAGGCCTTAGACAAGGATGTGTGATGTCACCGTGGTTGTTTAATATATTTATAGATAGGGTTGTAAGAGAAGTAAATGCGAGGGTCTTGGCAAGAGGCGTGGAGTTAAAAGATAAAGAATCACACACGAAGTGGGAGTTGTCACAGCTGCTCTTTGCTGTTGACACTGTGCTCTTGGGAGATTCTGAAGAGAAGTTGCAGAGATTGGTGGATGAATTTGGTAGGGTGTGCAAAAGAAGAAAATTAAAGGTGAATACAGGAAAGAGTATGGAGGAGGTGAACGTATTCAGATATTTGGGAGTGGACGTGTCAGCGGATGTGTCTATGAAAGATGAGGTGAATCATAGAATTGATGAGGGAAAAAGAGTGAGTGGTGCACTTAGGAGTCTGTGGAGACAAAGAACTTTGTCCTTGGAGGCAAAGAGGGGAATGTATGAGAGTATAGTTTTACCAACGCTCTTATATGGGTGTGAAGCGTGGGTGATGAATGTTGCAGCGAGGAGAAGGCTGGAGGCAGTGGAGATGTCATGTATGAGGGCAATGTGTGGTGTGAATATAATGCAGAGAATTCGTAGTTTGGAAGTTAGGAGGAGGTGCGGGATTACCAAAACTGTTGTCCAGAGGGCTGAGGAAGGGTTGTTGAGGTGGTTCGGACATGTAGAGAGAATGGAGCGAAACAGAATGACTTCAAGAGTGTATCAGTCTGTAGTGGAAGGAAGGCGGGGTAGGGGTCGGCCTAGGAAAGGTTGGAAGGAGGGGGTAAAGGAGGTTTTGTGTGCGAGGGGCTTGGACTTCCAGCAGGCATGCGTGAGCGTGTTTGATAGGAGTGAATGGAGACAAATGGTTTTTAATACTTGACGTGCTGTTGGAGTGTGAGCAAAGTAACATTTATGAAGGGATTCAGGGAAACCAGCAGGCCGGACTTGAGTCCTGGAGATGGGAAGTACAGTGCCTGCACTCTGAAGGAGGGGTGTTAATGTTGCAGTTTAAAAACTGTAGTGTAAAGCACCCTTCTCGCAAGACAGTGATGGAGTGAATGATGGTGAAAGTTTTTCTTTTTCGGGCCACCCTGCCTTGGTGGGAATCGGCCAGTGTGATAATAAAAAATTCTGAAGCTCGGGAGTGTCCATAACCCTAACACTTATAAGTTAAATAATGTAGAACTTAGCCATACAGATTGCGAAAAGGACTTGGGGGTTATGGTAAGCAGCAACCTTAAACCAAGACAGCAATGCCTAAGCGTACGTAATAAGGCAAATAGATTACTGGGATTTATATCAAGAAGTGTAAGCAACAGAAGTCCAGAGGTCATACTGCAGCTTTATACATCATTAGTAAGGCCTCACCTAGATTATGCAGCTCAATTCTGGTCTCCATATTACAGAATGGACATAAATTCGTTAGAAAACATTCAGCGTAGGATGACTAAATTAATACATAGCATTAGAAATCTTCCTTATGAAGAAAGATTGAAGACTCTTAAGTTACATTCATTTGTTAGACGAAGAATGAGGGGAGACCTGATCGAAGTGTATAAGTGGAAGATAGGTATTAATAAAGGGGATATTAACAAGGTCTTGAGGATATCTCTCCAAGAGAGAACCCGCAGTAATGGATTTAAATTAGATAAGTTTAGATTTAGAAAGGACATAGGAAAGTATTGGTTTGGAAATAGGGTAGTTGATGAGTGGAACAGTCTACCTAGTTGGGTTATTGAGGCTAGGACTTTGGGTAGTTTCAAATTTAGGTTGGATAAGTACATGAGTGGGAGGGGTTGGATTTGAGAGGGACTTGCACATCGGAGCTTGCTTCTTGGGTGGCATTGAAAATTGGGTTGGTCAAATGTTTGTTAGTGGGATGAATTGTAAAGGACCTGCCTAGTATGGGCCAACAGGCCTGCTGCAGTGTTCCTCCTTTCTTATGTTCTTACGTTAACACATACACTGGTAAAGTGGTTCCCAGCAACACATACACTGGTAAAGTGGTTCTCAGCAACACATACACTGGTAAAGTGGTTCCCAGCAACACATACACTGGTAAAGTGATTCCCAGCAACACTGGTAAAGTGGTTCTCAGCAACACATACACTGGTAAAGTGGTTCTCAGCAACACATACACTGGTAAAGTGGTTCTCAGCAACACATACACTGGTAAAGTGGTTCTCAGCAACACATACACTGGTAAAGTGGTTCTCAGCAACACATACACTGATAAAGTGGTTCCCAGCAACACATACACTGGTAAAGTGATTCCCAGCAACACTGGTAAAGTGATTCCCAGCAACACTGGTAAAGTGGTTCCCAGCAACACATACACTGGTAAAGTGATTCCCAGCAACACTGGTAAAGTGGTTCCCAGCAACACATACACTGGTAAAGTGGTTCCCAGCAACACATACACTGGTAAAGTGGTTCCCAGCAACACTGGTAAAGTGGTTCCCAGCAACACACACACTGGTAAAGTGATTCCCAGCAACACTGGTAAAGTGGTTCCCCAGCAACACATACACTGGTAAAGTGGTTCCCAGCAACACTGGTAAAGTGGTTCCCAGCAACACTGGTAAAGTGGTTCCCAGCAACACATACACTGGTAAAGTGATTCCCAGCAACACTTGTAAAGTGAACATTAAAATGGTTCCATAATAAAGATACCTAACTGTTGCATATGTGTCTTACCTAACTTGTAAAGTGGTTCCCAGCAACACATACACTGGTAAAGTGGTTCCCAGCAACACGTACACTGGTAAAGTGGTTCTCAGCAACACATACACTGGTAAAGTGGTTCCCAGCAACACATACACTGGTAAAGTGATTCCCAGCAACACATACACTGGTAAAGTGATTCCCAGCAACACACACACTGGTAATGGTGGCTAGGTGAGTACATACCTGGCGTCTACCTGGAGTTGACTTCAGGAGATATTTAATTAATACACAAATAACCCGCAGGTAGGAGCGTGGAGCTTACGACGACGAATCACTTACATGTTGTTAGGTAAGACACATATGCAACAGTTAGGTATCTTTATTATGAAACGTTTCGCCTACACAGTAGGCTTCTTCAGTCAAGTACAGAAAAGTTGATAGAAGCAGAAGATACTTGAAGACGATGTAATCAGTCCATCACCCTTAAAGTTTTGAGGTGGTCAGTCCCTCAGTCTGGAGAAGAGCATTGTTCCATAGGGTGATGGACTGATTACATCGTCTTCAAGTATCTTCTGCTTCTATCAACTTTTCTGTACTTGACTGAAGAAGCCTACTGTGTAGGCGAAACGTTTCATAATAAAGATACCTAACTGTTGCATATGTGTCTTACCTAACAACCTGTCGGTATTTTATACCATTTTAATGTTCGAATCATTTACATTTTGTAAATGGTCCAAGTAGGACCAAGACGTCGTCGCAAGCTCCCTTGTCCTGTGTGCGGGTTATTTATATACTGTTCCAGCCTTTTGCTTTTTTTTCTTTAACTGATATAACGGTTATCACAATCATATATTTTTTAAAGGGGTAGAGGGGTAAGCCAGCGTAAGGCCTCGTAGATTAATGCAAGGTTCTGAAGCTGGGGAGTGCCCATAACCCTAGCACTTATAAGTTAAATGATGTAGAACTTAGCCATACAGATTGCGAAAGGGACTTGAGTGTTATGGTAAGCAGCAACCTTAAACCAAGACAGCAATGCTTAAGCGTACGTAATAAGGCAAATAGATTACTGGGATTTATATCAAGAAGTGTAAGCAACAGAAGTCCAGAGGTCATACTGCAGCTTTATACATCAGTAGTAAGGCCTCACCTAGATTATGCAGCTCAATTCTGGTCTCCATATTACAGAATGGACATGAATTCGTTAGAAAACATTCAGCGTAGGATGACTAAATTAATACATAGCATTAGAAATCTTCCTTGTGAAGAAAGATTGAAGACTCTTAAGTTACATTCACTTGTTAGACGAAGAATGAGGGAAGACCTGATCGAAGTGTATAAGTGGAAGATAGGTATTAATAAAGGGGATATTAATAAGGTCTTGAGGATGTCTCTCCAAGAGAGAACCCGCAGTAATGGATTTAAATTAGATAAGTTTAGATTTAGAAAGGACATAGGAAAGTATTGGTTTGGAAATAGGGTAGTTGATGAGTGGAACAGTCTACCTAGTTGGGTTACTGAGGCTAGGACTTTGGGTAGTTTGAAATTTACGTTGGATAAGTACATGAGTGGGAGGGGTTGGATTTGAGTGGGTTTTGCACATCAGAGCTTATTTCTTGGGTAGCATTGAAAATTGGGTTGGTCAAATGTTTTGTTAGTGGGATGAATTGTAAAGGACCTGCCTAGTATGGGCCAATAGGCCTGCTGCAGTGTTCCTCCTTTCTTATGTTCTTATGTTAGATGACCAAAAGCTCCAGCTGCGGGTCATCATATGAATAAGACCAGCGTCAGGAAACACTGTTTCCTGATAAATCTTACCTAACCTAACATTCATGAGTCCCCCCCCCCCCCCACGGCCCGGTCCCAGATCAGGCCTCCCGGTTGCTTACCTGATCGTCCAGGAAGCTGGCACCAGCTGGACGCAGGCCAGCGCATTCGCGAGAGCCCTGCTGACCAGGACCCTACCTGTGGAATTTATCAAGTGTACTTTCTGAAGATAGCCGGGAGTTCATTGGTAATTCCCCCTTTTGCAAGAAGGGAGCGTGTTGAAGAATCTTGGTCCCCTTTCACTTACTAAGTTCTCTCGTAGTGTTCTCATTGTGCCTTGATTTTAGTTAGAGGTATTTTGCACCGTCTGTCAATTTTTTGCTTTTATGTGGAATATTTTCAGTGTGTAGGTTAAAGACCAATTCTCTAGAACTTTCCAGGTGTAAATTATGATGCATCTTCGTCTACGATCTAAGAAGCACAGCTCAAGTGACTTCACCGTCCCCAGTAGTTCAGATTTTAATTGGAATGTATACGAGTAGCAAGTTTTCTAGTTATGCATTTCTCCGGCTCTGATGGGAGGCGTTCATATACAATGATATTCCAGCCCAGATAAACCTCGGTAACCTTTTAATTCAGCGACTAGAGTAGCCAAGGCACAAATAAATGGTTCCGGGTTCGATTCCTGGGAAGACTGTTCCTGTTTCACCTTTTGAAAATAACAGGGATGTGGGTGTTAGTGCACTGTTGTGAGCCTGGACACGAGGAGCCTGGCTGCTGCGTTCCTGCCATATTTAAAATATACACAAATAACCTGGTAATGGTCCGCCTTGGACCATTACCAGTCACAGTATTGTGCCTTTTTATTCTTTATTTAAAATACGTTCACCTGGCAAACCCACCAACCGGTGCCCATCAGCGCCACACACCAGTGATTGCCCCGCCAGCCAGCCAAAATAATGGGCCTCTGCTCACCTACACCGCCCACCCACCCACCCACCAGCCGCCATGAATACTGCATGCCATCCCAACCAAAGAATGTGGACCTGTGGACCTGCAGGCAGTAGAGAGCAAGAGTCTGAGACCGGACTGTGATTTTGTAAAAAATTATAAATAAAACACTTAAAGAATAAAAAGATACGATACTGCGCCTGGAACAATGAACAAATAACCCGCACGTTCTCGTAGACATGTCACAGGTGACAAAGTCTCTGTAAGAAAACACCAGCATAGGTATGGTGGCTCTGTTTCACGAACCAAACATATGTGTTAATATGATGTGAGCTTGATGAAAAGATAATGTACAAGAATGGTATATAATACCGACAAGATGAAGAATTAAACACAGATGTTGTACATGTGTCTAATTCTTCAACGATATTTATAGTGAGAATAAAGTAAATGCAAGAAGATTTGGATAAGTAACTATCGTGCGGTCATCCACGTGGTAGTAAGAGTTGTACCACAGTATAATATTTGGGAATACACATCACGCCAAACCTGTCTCTTGATACGTCAGTGGTGTTTAAACTGGCGAAGAATTCTTTTGTAAACAAGAAGAGGGATCCACTTAGCATGGTACACACCACAATAAATTAGCACTAGAGTATGCAGTGATTCGTGAATCCTACATTACACCAAGCACCAAAATGCTTCAGAAAATAAAAATGTTCAGCACATTTGTCCCCGACGCAAGGAACTGAATTATTGAGCATTTAAGGTGACATGGATGGACGATACTCGGGGAATTGACAGAGCAGACAAAGACTGTTCGACAACGCAGAAACCAGAACGAGAGGAAAGGAAGAGAATGGAGGAAGGGGACAGAGGCTTCAGACCTCACTTAGCGAGAAAGATCCAGGGGTGAGCAAAGTGACTGATGTATCACCAGAGGCTCGCATCAACCAAAAAACTAATGCAACCATTGCTCGTTTGGCAAATCTATGAGTAGGCTTTATAAATCTCTACAGTTATTCTGGGCCCTTTACACAACATATGTTAGGCCCCTCCTGGAGTATGTAGCACCAGTATTGAACCCACACCTTGAAAAGTATGTTAAAAATCTAAAGAAAGTGCAGAGGTATGCAAAGAGTCTACTTC